>NW_024423319.1:108880323-108899964 GCF_017311325.1 Ursus maritimus | reverse complement strand
AAAAAAAAAAAAAGTTAAACTCCGTAAAGGGATGGGGAAGAGTAAATCTCTAGAAATAAACCCTAAATAAGTAAATATACATCAAGGTTTCTTCCACTGTTTACAAGGGAGAGGGAGTAGTCTCAACAATACTCAACAACTGTCCATAAAGAAACCCATACAAGAGTACCTGGTCACTAAAGCAGGCATTACCCTTTCAAAGTTAAGAACTGCTTTTAGGGCTTAACTCCTTGCCCAGGAAGCCAAAGGCACTCATTTGCGAACCCTGGCCGCTTCGGGGAGGTCTCCCCCACAGGTCCATAAAGCGCCGCGGTCAGTCTGGCGCGAATCGGGAGCAAAAGCCCACATTCTCTCGCAGGAGGCCCTACAAAAATGGCGTCGGCTCCACCCCAATGTGACCAAACTGGAAGACAGTAGTAACTTCCCAGCGCCTCTCCCAAGCCCCAAACCGCGTCCGTATCGTGCAGCCGCGTGCAGGCACAGCGGAGAGGAAGGTCACTGCGGCCTGGGCAATCCGGAGGCCGCGGGCAGAGCCGGAGACCCGGTCGAGCGGAGTCGTGGTCCCGGGGTTCAGGCGGCATTACCTTTATTCTTGGGCATGGCGGTGACGGAAGCCTCCCGGCGTTTCCGACTCCTATCCTGGGGGTGGCGGCGGGAGCGGCGACTCCTCCGAGGGGTCCCAGGGGCGACGCGTGGGACCGCGCGGTACCAAGCAGGTCAGAGAGGCCGGGTCGCGTGCGCGGGAGAGTCTCGCCACCGAGTCCTTCCGAGATCCGCCTGCGCCCACGCTCAGCCGCAGCAAATGGCGTCGCTGCTGCTTACGTCACTTTTCCCCGCCTCCCAACGCTGGCTGGCCCGCCCCCTCTCCCCCGGCCCTACGGCGCAGGCGTGGCCGACTGACACCCCTCCCTTTGCCCCCCACCCCCGCCATTGTTAGAGCGGATGGTGACGTGCTTTTGAAGCGTTCACGGGAGTTCACGGGAACACGCGGGGGGCGGGAAGGTTAGCCCGGAGTAGAAGGAGTCAGGGAGGGAGTGGGCGGGGCCAGGCGTCATAATAAAGGGCGGGTTCAGGTGGCGCCCGCTGCTGGCTGACATCAGACCTCTCTGCTGCTTTGTGACAAGCTCGCGTCTTGGGGTTTGCGCTGCTGCTGACTCATTAACTAATCTTACAGCTAGTTTCAACTAGGCCCTTTCACCCTCCCAACCTGGTCCGGAGCCTGAGGGGAAGGGCAAGGCTCTCCGGTCATCTCCATTACCAAGGCATAATATTTGCATGACATTTGTTATTACTTTATAAACCAGTACTACTGTTGCTTACTATTACCATCAGCAGAATGTCTGGCACATAGTAGGTGCTCAATATACACCGGGAGGGAGAGGAGAAGACATAAACTCAATGTTACGGGCTGAACTGTGCCTTCCAAAAATTCATATGTTGAATTCTTAACCCCTAACATCTCAGAATGTAACTATATTTAGAAACAGGGTCTTTGGGGGCTTGGGTGGCTCAGTCGTTAAGCCTCTGCCTTTGGCTCAGGTCTTGATCCCAGGGTCTTGGGATGGAGCCCTGCTTAGGGCTCCCTGCTCAGTGGGGAGTCTGCTGCTCTCTCCCCACCCCCACCACTCCTGCGCGTGTGCTCTCTCAAATAAATTAAAAAATCCTTTAAGAATTAAAAAAAGAAGAAGTAGGGTCTTTAAAGAGGTAATTAACTTGAAAATGAGTTCATTACAGTGGGCCCAAATGCAATATTGACTGGTGTCCTTTTTTGTTTGTTTGTTTCAAAGATTTTATTTATTTATTTGACAGAGAGAGAGCACAAGTAGGCAGAGCTGGCAGGCAGAGGGAGAGAGAGAACAGGCTCCCCGCTGAGTAGGAAGCCCTAGGTGGGGCTTGATCCCAGGACACTGAGATCATGACCTGAGCTGAAGGCAGCTGCTTAATGGACTGAGCCACCCAGGGGCCCCGACTGGTGTCCTTTTATAAGAAGAGGAGATTAGGACACAGGCACAGAGGGGAACATCATGTGAACAAGAAGGTGGCTGTCTACAAGTCAAGGAGAGAATCCTCAGAAGAACGGAACACTGCAGACGTCTTATCTCAGACTTCTAGCCTCTAACACTGTGAGAAAATAAATTTTTGTTGTTCAAGCCACTCAGTATGTGGTATTTTGTTATAGTAATCCCAGCCAATTTATACAGCTGACTACACAGGACATATAGCTTCACTTTTAAGTAAATTTATTTTATTTTTTCTTTTATTTATTTAAGAGAGAGCTCAAGCAGGAGGAGTGGCAGGCAGAGGGAGAGGGAGAAGCAAGCAGGCTCCCCACTGAGCAGGGGGCCTGATACAGGGCTCCATCCCAGGGTCCAGGGATCATGACCTGAGCCGAAGACAGATGCTTAACCTGATTGAGCCACCCAAGTGCCCCCAGTAAACTTATTTTAAATAAATCACTTTTCTGAAAACATTAGGGGCTCAGCATTATCTTTCTAGGGAAATGGACACACCTAAGTGACAGAGAAATAAGTACAATTGTTGAAAACAGTGGTTCTATACCAGAAACATCTGACAGTCTCTAGAGATATTTCTAGTTGTCACAACTGGGGAAGAAGGATGCTGCTGCTGGCACCTAGTGGACAGAGGCCAGGGATGCTCGTAAATATCCTACAACGCACAGTACAGACCCTCCACCCCCAAACAAAACATTATCCAGACCACAACACTAATAGAGCTGAAGATGAGAAACCAATGACATGCATTTCTTAGAGCGAAACTGAAAGACAATGAAGACTTAAAAGTTCTGGGTTTCTCTTTCCATTTGCAATAATTTGCAATATTGACAATTGAGGATGAAGGATATCTATGAAATTTATTTAAATTTTGCTTTAAGGCCAAATGATTATGAACTTGGGCTTTGAAGTTAGAGAGAGCTGGGTTCAAATTCAGCTCTGCAGCACTTATTCCTCTATGACTATGGACAAGTTACTTAACCTATTTATAAGTCCCAGTTGCCTCAGCTGTAAATTGGGTGTAGGAACAAAACTTACCATATAGGGTTATTGTGGGAATTAAATTGATATAATGCATTCAGTGTTTAGCAGTTGTGCCTAGCACCTGACAATTAATCAGTCAGACTCCAACTGTCTGGAAGTTCAAATATTTAAAAACCAAAAGTCTCTGCCAATTACTCAGTATAAAACCCCAAAGGAGAAGAAAAAATCAGGCTTCATTTGTCTATCATAGGATGGTTCCCACATTTGACTGATCATCACAATCATTTGGAAAGAGGTGAGTCATGGGGACATCTGAGGGAAATGACTACCGGTCAGAGGACAAAAACCCGGAGCGGGAGCATGCTTAGCATGATGTGAAATGTTGGGGTTCAGGAGCGAACAGTCAAGGAAAAATTCTTGAGCTGTCCTCTGTGTAAAAAGGGTGGTTTTATTAAAGCATGGGGACAGGACCTATGGGCAGAAAGAGCTGCACGGGAGTTGTGAGGAATGGCTGATTATATAGTTTCAAGTTGGGAGGGAGTTAAGGATAGCGTAAGTCTCTAAGGAATTTGAAAGCAAGATTTCCAGGACCTTGAGGGACTAGTTGTTGTTAGGAAAAGGTCTTTTACCACTATCTAGTAAAACCTTAGTCATGAGACCCTTCAGATGTATATCAGTGGGCCGTATGTTTGGAGGATGATTGCTAACATATATCTTGGTGGGGCAGGGGGTAGAGAAAAAGGAAGTTTCCAAAAGGATTTTTGGAAGGATGCTGGAGGTCTGGTTAATGTCAAGTTAAGGTTGTTTTTTGCCTTTAGCAAAGTATTAACGTTGAGGCAGTTGAGTTCCTGAAGGAAGGTCACTCTGCCTGTCTCAAGTACGTGTCAATGGGCTGTAAGTTATAAGGAAGTTTAATTTTTTTCATCTGCCTTTGTTCTCCACATCAGGCATATTCAAGAAATAGCAAGAAGGCTAACATGGCTAGAACGCAGTAAGCCAGGGGGAGTTTGGGCAGATGAAATCCTAGAGGCAAAGGGGACCAAATCACTTGTCATAATTCTTGGTAGGTTTTGAACAGACCATTTCAGCTTCTGTATTAAGAACAGATTGTAGAGGGGCAAGGGAGGAAACGAACCATGCAGGACGCTACTGCAATTCTCCAAGCAAAAGACAGTGGTGACTTGGACTAGGGTATAAAGTTTCTTTGTGATGTGATGACAATGTTCTAAAATTAGATTATGATAATGGTTACATAACTTTGTAAATATACCAAAAAACAATGACTTATAGTCTTTAAATGGGTGAACTTTATGGTAAGTAAATTATATCAATAAAGCTGTTAAAAAAAAAAAGAACTGGGAAAATGGATGACCAAGGAGAAATGAAAGAATTGACTGACAAATGGTACTGAGAGCTTAGTTGAGATTAGAAGACATAAACTTGCAGTGGTAACAATTTGTATAATTGTATGGTTTTTTCCAACATTATCAGTTACTGCTCAGTGGGTACAGTATAAAGGCAAGGATGTAAGGAAGTTCAGGGTGCTTCTGAGGCAGAAGTTCAGGTGATCAACTCTAGGGCCATAAGGTTCAGCCTGGTAGCTAAGGAGCTAAAAAATGAGGATTGCCAGGGAGCCTGGGTGGCTCAGTCAGTTAAGCATCCATCTCTTGATTTTGGCTTGGGTCATGATTTCAGGGTTGTGAGATCGAGCTCTGTGTTGAGCCTCGTGTGGGCACCCCCCTCTAAATATAAATAAATAAATAAATGGTCACACACACACACACACACACACACACACACACACACACACACACACAGAATGAGGATTGGGGTTGAAGGGTGGGGAGAAACCAAAGGGATAAAATTCAAATTCCTTAATATGACTTATTATTTCTGATGGTCTGGCCCCTAGCTCTTGAACCTTATGTCTTGCTTCTTATGTTTTAAATTCCATTCAGACAGAACTTTTTATTTTCTTGAGTGCCTCTAACTCTCTCTCTGCATTCCATTCTATTCTACCCTTCCTTCCCCTTTTAGGTTGCAGCATAATCATTGTTTTCTTAGAAGGTCTGCACTGCCCTGACCCTTAGGCAACTCTGCTATATATTCCTATAGCATCCTGCACTTCCTTTACCTACTTTGCTAGTGTCAATCAATTCTATCAATTTGGGGTGGATTAACAAAATTTAATATCTGGATCTACAAAGCTGCAGAAGAGTGACCATGGCAAAAATTGCTGCCCCACGTTGGCTTGTCTGAGGAGCCAGATGTTTTTCTAGATAACCATGGTAGGCTGCCTAATGGACCCCCAAAATGTCCATGTCCTAATCCCTGGACCCTGTGAATATATTATCCTATATGGCAAAAGGAATTAAGATTGCAGATGCAATTAATGTTGCTAGTCAGTTGACCTTGAGATGGGGAGATTATCCTGGATTACCTGAGTGGGCCAATCACATGAGTCCTTGAGAGTAGAAGAAAAGGTGGAAGAGAGGAGTCGGATTCATGTGAAGAGGACTCTACCCGCCATTGCTAGTTTTGAAGATGGAGTAAAGGGGCCACGAGGCAAGGAATGCAGCTAGCCTTCAGAAACTGGAAAAGGCAAGGAAACAATTCTCTCCTAGAGCTTCCGGAAAGGAATTCAGCCTGTCCAACACCTTGGTCCTAGCCCAGTGAGACCCATATTGGACTTCTCACCTACAGAACTGTGAGACAATGGATTTGTGTTGTTTTAAGTTGCCAAGTCTGTGGTGATTTGTTACAGCAGCAGAAAACAAGTACGGTAACAATCCTATGTTGCCTCTGTATAGTACCAAGTAGACCTTGAAGTTCCGCATCTTGACCTGAGTACCCAAACTAAACCAAGTGGATAGGCCCTGTTTTGGGGACTGTTTTGGGCTGAATTGTGTCTCCCTCCAAAATCATATGTTGAAGCCCTTACCCTTAATACCCTGGAGTTAATGTCTTTAAAGAGGTAGTTGAGTTAAAATGAGGCTGTTTAGGGTGAGGCCCTAACGCAATATGACTGGCATCCCTGTAAGAGGAAGAGACAGCGGAGGTGGAATGACCACGTGAAGAGGCAGCAAGGGGGTGGCCATCTGCAAGCCAAGGAGAGGCCTCAGAAAAACCCAGCCCTGCCGGCACCTTGATCTTGACTTCCAGACTCCAGAACTGTGAGAAAATAAATTTCTGTTGTTGAAGCCACCCAGTCTGTGGTATTTTGTTAGGGCGGCCTGAGCTGACGAATAAATACACCACCATAATATAAAACTACTAAAAATGTCAACGGGGAAGGAAAGGGCTAACTGTAGGCCTATAACTCATTCCCTCTCTACCAGGAATCGATGACCTCAATCAAATTTCCTTAAATGTGCCAATGATATTTACTAGCAGAAAGAAAACGAAAAGTCCTTATCTCTAAAATGCTTTTAGCAAGGCACATTTTGTAGAGATGGCTTATTGTAAAACATGGAATTTATGGATTGATGAAGCATGGTTGGCTGGAGAATGGGGGCTCATCATTTGTGTAATTAATGAGGTATAAAAAGGGGATGTTGCAAAACCAAATGACTCCCTTTGTTTAAGCAATGTCTCCACATTGTTCAGAAGGAAATTTGTCCTTTTAATTCTGAGTCCAAAATGTACCACAGTGAGGAAGAGAAAGGGTATTTTGGAGCTAAGTCTGATAATTTTGGACTTCTCCAAGAAAAGATTATTTCTCCTGTGTCTGGTGATCACTCTGTATCCTTTGAATCATTCACGAAGTTTGGTATTGGGTTAAGATCTATGACTCATGTAAGTCTGCTGTGACACTCTTTGGGCTAACCAAGACTTTGCATACAAAAATTATCTTGCACTTCTTAACAACTCAGAAACATTTCTGTTTTATGTTCTAACAATCCAGTTTGATAAATTTATACTTTGGATAGAATTTGACATTATGAAGAACTATCATATAATTGAAATAACCTGATAAATGACATACATGCATTTATTTGAAACTTTATTATATAAATTTTCATTTCTTTTAAAGATTACAAAACCTGTTCTGTGACAGGAATACAAGCAATATTGTTCCAGGATTATTCATGGATACATCTGAAGGAGCTTAGATTACACATTAATAGTATGATTTGAAAACTTCCCAGATTAAACTCTTAAGTAAAACAATTTAAAGTATTCAGTGATAATTAATCCTTTACAAGCATTTCATAATTATGGCAGCAGTGCCAAGCATCTGATGCGATTGAACCACCAATAACAGGTACAATACATAGGAACTCATGATATGGTACCTTGGGCTTCTGGCATGCCTTACTAGAGAGAAACTAGTATAAAGTAAGATCAGGTATAATAGTAGAAAAATATTTGTGATTTTTTTTTCTTTTTTAAAAACTGTTTAAGTAGTTGCCCACCCCACTCCCACCCAAGGCCAAAAATGCAAAATAATTACATCCCTTAGGTGTATACCTTCCCTTTTGCTTAGGGTAAGAGTTAAGATAAACCTAATACATGTACATCATTTTAGGAATTAAAAACTCATCACCCATAATTATTAAGGATGCTAAGGAATGGCAATTAAAAAAAAAAGCTTTAGATGATAAACTACACGTACAGAAACACAAACCAAAACCTTTATCCTTATGCCCTTGCTTTGTATTTAAAGGTTCTACTTTACATACTTGTTTGAAAAACTCAGTATACAGTTCATTCAGTACTATAGTGATACTAGGAGTAAAGATTTTCACTTCCATTAGGTATTGAACTAATCTACTTAGAGAGACTATTACAGAGACTCTCCTCTCACATACGTTTACACATATTGTACTCAAATGGTATGTGCTCAAAAAGAGGTTTTCTTGAGGTTTGCATCTCTGAACTTAGTCTCTAAATTTTCCTTTCCACTAATCTCTATTCAATGTCATATACTTTGCTAGTTGCTCTGGGAGAAGTCATGGACATTTAAACAGCTTATCATGCACTTCAAGGTTATATGGCAAAATAATGAGGAAAGTGCCTTAAGAGGTAGGAAGTAGACTCTCATCCCAACCCTTGGTATGCCCTGTTATGAACAGTTAAAAGACTAGAATCAAAGTGGTAAATGTGAGACTGATAGTAATACAAGGCTTAAGAAAATTAAGTCGACTTAATTACTAGAATTCTTTGAGAACACTCAGTCACATTGGAACCAGTTACAAGTCACTTGACCACACAAAATACAGCAGTGTCAGAAGTACATAAAGCACACTGTAGATACAAATTCTTCTTGGCCATCCATATTTAGGTATTATCATTCTGTAGATTCTTCACTAGAAAAAGTGGTTAAGCGTGGCTCTGCAGAATACCACAGTCCCAAGAAAGCAAATTTCATTCCTTCATTAATTGGTCTCCACCAATGGTCACTTGGGGAAACCAGCAAAATGTAAGCAATCTGGAGGTGAAAAGAGGACTATTTTCACTAATTGAAATATAAATACTGAGTTAAGTCAACTTATCTGTCAATTAAATAAAAATGTATACATCTAGTTTGTGAGTCACATGGAGCCACCTTCCAGAGGGACAGAACTCTAGGACTAGATCAGAACCTCTTGGTTTAAGCACCAAGGGTCAACCATGGAACCCATCGTATTTCTTAAGCACAGAAAACAGACCTTTTCGAACTCTTTACATTCCTGAGATATCTGTCCTAATTAATGCCTTCACAAATCTCATAAATGCTCGATACCACCATGAGAATTTTCTCTATAAAATATGGTAAAGCAAGCTGGAAATATTTCAGTCATTCATAAAGGCTGGGAAGTAGAGAATATCAAAGCCACGTTGAGATTATGTATTGCTGACTTCCATGGTGATTAAGTACATCTGTACCATGGCTCCCAAATCTTGAATGCTTTTCTTGCTCTTATCCCAGGCTGGACCTACCCCAGTCCCTTTCCAACCCAATCCATTCTGCTTACTCATAAAGCCTTTGCACCCCTCTACCCCTTCAAGTCTTTTCCGGGCTGAGGGTGCAGGGCACAGAAAACAGGTCAGCCCCACCTCTCATAATGTCCCCTGACCCCCAAAGCAACCACTTCTTAAAATTAAGTGACTTTTCCCCACACATCAGCCTTGCAGCATCTTGATTCTGTGCCTTGTCAAAATCATTACATTTTTGGACTTTTGGGGTTGCTTGTGAATAAATGAATCTGTATCAGATCTGTTAAAGGTCTATTGTACTTAGAAAAAAAGACATCTCTATAAATTAGAAGGAGCTGAAATGACTTACATAAAAAATTAAAGGACAAAAACTTACCTTATCATCACTTGAAAGGGAAGATACAAAACACGTGGTAGTGTAATCCATATTTTTCAGCATGTGCTTGGAAAAGTTAAATGCAATCTACCATTCTAGACGTTATTTTGGATTACAGGCTAAGAGGAGGTTTGTAAAAGTGGCCTGATGGTTTAGTTCCTTCTATCACATTGAAATCACTTTAAACCTGAACTAAACCTTTCTGGGAGAAGCCCTGGGAACTAGGAGAACTAACTGGTGAAGGGCCCAGAGGAGCTGGACTCTGTAATTCATGAAAGGTAAACCCAGCGCAAGCACTACATTTAGAGCACAATCGTTGGCCAAGTCTGTCTGTCATAAGTCAAAGGCGATAGGAACATCAGGAACACAGATGAAATAAAGTAAGCTACTGAACTGCATTTTAGGCAAAAGCCTTCAGTTTTGTGAACATACGACTTGCTTTTCTCCAATAAAACTGGCAGCTGGAGTGGGCAAAGAAGGCAGTATCTCTGAAAGCAATAAACTTGCCATTCATCTACTAGTAGAGTATTGTCCTAAGAAATATGTATTTTTTTTTTAACAACTCTGCTCCTGGTTGGGTGATAATATGAAGGGAAGGCAGCATGGTGTTATGAGGGAAAAAAACTGAATGAGAACTTAAGAATTCTAGTCTTTGCTTTGGGTCTCGGGTTCTTTACATGCAGTATGAGAAAGTTGGCCTAGATAATTTATAAGGATTTACACATTTACTTCTGGTTCTAAGACTATGATGGACAACACACCTAAGCAATAATGGAATAGCATCAGTGTCCGAAATTTGAAAATGTCTTTTTTTTTTTTGCCCAAAGTTACATTAACATTTTAAGAGCGACAAGAATTTGGGATGGTTGTAGTTTGAAACACTGATTAGAGGAGAGAGAGAAAGAAAGAAAAAAAGTTTTCTTTCCAGGCAATGGGAAGCAGTTTTTGATAGTTAGCATTCATATACTCAAGAATTTAAAAAAAATTTTCTCCATCTAGATCTTCTGAATCCCTCTTCCTATACGTTTTTTTTATTTAGAAGATAAACTTACATTTGATTTCTATGCCATAATCATTTTGTGTCACTTAAGCAAAATTAATGTTATAGATTTTCCCTTTCTCTTTAGTTGCATAGAGGAGAAATTAAGGAGTAATAAGTGGCTTCTAAGACATTTAACTAAAGTACGCTTTCTTGGCTTTGTACTCTCAAAGACATATTTAAAGCTTCGGGCAGATAAAAACACTTCTGATGTAAATGGCTCACCACATAGCTAAGAAAGATCTGTTGGGCACATTCTTGATGAGGTTAAGTTAGGTCACTTTTTCCTTGTTCATGTTTTTCATATTACATATCGATGTACGCTAGATAGCTTGACCAAAATATAGGTAATAATGGATACAAAAGTTTCTTTAATCAAATATAATTGTGGAACCTACCCAAATTAGATGTAGATAATGAATATTATAAGCAGACCCATTGACCACTATGAAAGCTGATCATTTCTGAAGTTAAAGCAAGCATTATATGGCTATAAATCATCAGAAGGAATTCAGAAAACACTCAATGGTGAACATTCGCTTAGCCTACTTGAGCTATGATTTCAGGTGAGAACAGATACTGTTTGATCAAGAATGTTTTATTCCCTCAAATAAGTTTAAATCCAATTTCATAGAGGCTGGTGGCCTTTATTACATTCAAATTAGTGTTTAATATAGAACATTGTATGGGATAGAACTCGTTATGATTTACCTTTTTTCCAAAAAAAAGCATACTTTTCTTGTAGGTATACAAGAACAGGTATCCTGTTATTCATATGTTAAATTCTGCAGTTTCACCTATTTAAACATAAAAGATGTAATGGGACTTGGATGACCTGTTGTTAAATTTTCCTTTGCCAATCTCTTCACCATAAGTCTTAAAGGCCTTTGATGTATATTGGCAAAATCCCAAATTATATGCCAAATACTAAATATGGATACTATTCAAGATCAAAAGTGCAAGAACTATTTCCTTATGGAAAAAAGAACCCTAAGGAGTTGCAACGTATATGGACTAACTTCATAGGTGTACTCTTGATGTCATGCCACACACACGTGATAACTTTCTCTACCATAACAGCTCTCTAGGTTAGTCTGACAAAGCACCTGACTTTAAGAAACAAACAAATGAACGAACCAGTGAAACAGACATGGGGAAAGATATGTACATTTTGGAAGTATTACATTCAACAGCTGTTCCACAATCTGGCCATTTTTAGGGCTGTCCAACAATACTGTTAATCCAGGTGAACTATTTAACCAGATTTAATAGTCAATTGATTAATAATAATAGATTCCAAGTTAAACAAAGCATGTATACATTAAAGAAAGCAGTACAGAAATGTACTGTATATGAACTGTTTACAAAAACATACAAAATGTTGGATGGCACAAGGGATACAGTGCTAATAGAAACGGATTGTTTAAGCTAAGTGCTTAACATAAACTGTCCATCCCTATAACTAACAAAGAATATTTCAGGGACATGAAATATTTCCTATAAAAATAATGCTATATGGTGTAGAGTACTTTATTCAGTGTATTTTTAGGTGGTATTCATATGTTCATTATTCTTGTTGATTCAGTGAATATGTCTTCATCATGTTTCCATTTTCATTTCATCCGAAGCTCCAGGAAAATCTAACTTGCTAACAATCATTTAAAGCGAGAAGAGACGGAAGCAGGAGCAGCAGCAGGAGCAGCAGCATTATGGGTACCAGCTGGGACAGTGTGTGCTTGCAGGTGTCTCTCAGATATGTGCTACCTGTCGCCAGAACTTGTGCTATCAGCTTACACCATGGTACCAAATATCTCACTGAGGTCACTTCACAGGGCTGTGGAGGTGATTTTTTTAATACCTCTCCGCTGAGCAAGAGTAGAGCGGCCTACTGGTTCCAAAACTGGCGACTGATTACGGTTTAAAGCAGAATATGTAGCTGCCATAGCACCCTGAAAACAGGAAAGAGAGGTCACAACACAAATGACAGTGGGTAGTCACAAGTACACAGCATATGAAATGCAGATTTTTCTCCCTAATTTCTTCATATGAAAATTTATATAGATTTAATTGGGCTCATAAGGAAAATAACCATACTGGTTAAACCCTCTGATTTAACTAAAATTAAAGAGGCAAATGTGGGAGGCTGAACTTATGGATGAGAAAGAGCAGGGATGAGCTTATAACAAGCAGTCCTCACTTTACTCAGGACTATTCAACTTTTTGTTTCTTTGTAATCCTTTAATATAAGAGGCAGCAAAGCATGCTCTTTTGAAACTTGTTTTTGCCACTGCTGACAATCTCAAAGAGTTTGCTCTGGGTTTTGCATAAGAAAGAAAAGTGTAAACAAAAGTTATGAAATCCATAAGGCTACGTGATTGATAAATTCAGAAGTCATTCTTAAACTAGTTTTATCATATTTTGGCATGCTTTGACTTTTCCTTTTTGAAACCACTCGTTGTAATAGAATCTCACTTGAGAAATGGATGCAGGCTGAGCGAAAGGGAAAGGTGCTGTGGGCATGGAGAAGGAGGCTCACAGCTTCCTGGAGGACATGCAGAAAACAGCGCCTGAATGGGGCAGCTCACCTTGACTAGATGGGGTGCATCCTGTCTGTTTAGTTGGTATTGTGGCAGTTGGTCCCAGTGGACGATCCAAGGATGTCTGAGCACAAGGGCAGCAGTCAGTCTCTGATGAGGATCCACATGAAGCATCTTTGATACCAGGTCCTGTAATGGGAAGAAGAAGAAGAAGAAAACAACCTTAAACTTTTCTGTTTGGTTTTCTATAGCACTTGATACTGGTCAGCATTCTTCCTTAGCTGCTATGACACTATTTTTATCTAGTACCAAACCTTAGGGTTCAAAGCAATTTGGTCAAGACAATTTCTTTTCTTTTCTTTTTTTTAAAGATTTATTTTAGAGCGAGAGAAAGAGAACGCAAGTGAGCATGAGCAGGGGGAGGGGGAGACGGAGAGGGAGATGATCTCAAGCAGACTCCTCGACATGGGGTGGGGCTCGATCCCACAACCCTGAGATCATGACCTGAGGTGAAATCAAGAGTTGGATGCTTAACTGACTGAGCCACCTTGGTGCCCACAACATGACAATTTCTTAAAAAGAAAAAAAAATAAATAAATAAAAAGGGCAAAAACCTAAGTGTCTGTTTTCTCCTCCCTAACAGTAATTTTGGTACATTACAAAGAGTAAATTTACCACATTTATGTATCTTTAAGTACTTTGGCTCTTTTTTTACTGAGATATTCTGATTTTTCTACACTTTTGTAGGTTTATTTCTAAGTAATTTTCAGCTGTAGACTTTTTTGTGCTGCTGGTAGTAATGAAAAGCAGAACATAACTGTCCAGTAATAGGAATTTAATTGGAGAGCTCCAAATGCCCCCCCCAAAAGAGAAGAGTTTTTTTTTTTAAGTAGGCTACACGCCCAACATGGGGCTTGAACTCACGACCCCAAGATCAGGAGTTGCACGCTCCACCGACTGAGCCAGCCAGGTGCCCCAGATTAGAGTCATTTTTATTTTTTCCACTTCGTGGGCATCACACAGGCATTACTAAAAACAATCAGAAATACAGAGAGGCAGAAGAACATGAAGAACTCCCAGAATCCCATTCTTCCAGAGAAAATGCTTTCTAATGCGTTTCTATCCAAACGCTTTCCTATGCATGGAATATAGATCCATATAATTGCTAGTTTTACACTCTCCAAAATAACACAGTTGTGATTTACTTATTTTTATTTTTTTAAAAGATTTTATTTATTCATTTGAGAGAGAGACACACGGAGAGAGAGACAGAGACAGCACTAGCAAAGGGAGAAGCAGAGGCAGAAGCAAAGGGAGAAGCAGACTCCCTACTGAGCTGGGAGCTGGACGTGGGGCTCGATCCCAGGAACCTGGGATCATGACCTGAGCTGAAGGCAGATGCTTAACCATGTGAGCCACCCAGGCGCCTCCGCAACTGTGATTTATAAAAGCCATCTACCACTTGTTTAATTTTTCATTCAAAATATATCTATTGAGTATCTATTAAAGGCCAGGTATTCTGGTAGGCATTGGGTATTTAGCAGGGAACAAGACAGAAATGAACTCTGACCTCATGAAGCTTTCAGGCAAGTGAGGGAGAAACAAAGAATCATTTACAAAGCAAACAGTAAGTTCTCTGATGGGATGAATAAAGGGGTATAGCTAGAGGAACACAAAGAGACACCTGACCTGAACAGGATTGGGTGGCTTAGAAGCGACTTTTTTAGAGGAATGTGAGACCTGAAGGATGAACAGTAGATGATTAGAGAAGGTGAAGAAGAAACAGAGCAATTTAGGGAGACAGAGTGGAAAAGCCCTCAGGGATGAGAACATGCCCCAATTAAGGAACTGAAAGGGAAGTAGTGAGGCTGTAACAAAAGCGCCAAGTAGAACGTGGCAACAGGTAAATGGGAAAGGTGAGACGGGACCAGACCATGAAGGCCCTTGTAAGCTACACTCGAAAATCTGGACTTTGTCTGGAGATAAGAAATCGTTTAAAGCAAAGGAGTGATGCAGTCAGGTTTGTACTTAGAGAGCTTACGCTCACTAAGTGTCTAGGAAGATGGATTGGAGGGTGCAAGCCTGAAGACTCCAATTTGAGACTGGCGAGAGATGATGGCTTCAGGACAGTATAAGAGATGGAGAAATATAGATGGTATTGAGGTACTTAAGAGAAAGAACCAACAGAACCTGGTGGCTGACTGGTATTGGGAATTAAGATGTTATTCCAAGTATTCCTCTGCTATTACTTACAGTTTCTTATGTTTAGTTATCATTAACAGCTAAGAACGGGAATAAGCCACTGAACAGAATTAGAAATACAAAGTGAAACAATTAGGAACTCCCCTTCCAAATTCTTAAGGTGGGAAAATGTGCTTCAAGTACATAAAAGGTTGCAAAACTGCCCAGGGGCACAACAAAACTATTCCTTCCATTGGTCTCATCACTCTGCTCAGATAAGCTCATTCGTGCTCATGGCTTTAGCTACTACAGAGGATGACAACTCCTAACTCCACTGTCCACCCGAGACTTCACTCCTAAGATCTGCATCCGTATAGCCAGTTGCCTAATGGACATACATCACTTAATTATATATCACAGTCACATTTCAAATTCTTAATGTCCACATCTGTAATCATCACTCCTCTCAAAACTACTTCTTTTGTGTTCTACATCTTGGTGAAGGACACCACTACTGACTCATTTGCCTGAGGTGGACATATGGACTACACACTTACTACCTGCTTTTCCCTTGCTTCTTTTTTCTTCCTTTCTTTCTTTTTTAAGATTTTATTTATTTATTTGACAGAGAGAGACAGCCAGCGAGAGAGGGAACACAAGCAGGGGGAGTGGGAGAGGAAGAAGCAGGCTCCCAGTGGAGGAGCCTGATGTGGGGCTCGATCCCAGAACGTTGGGATCACGCCCTGAGCCGAAGGCAGACGCTCAACGACTGTGCCACCCAGGCGCCCCCTCGCTTCTTTTTTCTTTAAAGATTTCTTTTGAGAGGGAGAGAGAGGGAATCTCAAGCAGACTACATGCTCAGCACGGAGCCCAATGTGGAGCTTGATCGGACGACCCTGAGATCATGAGCTGAGCTGAAACCAAGAGTAAGACGCTTAATCAACTGTGCCACTCAGGTGCCCCTTCCCTGCTTCTTATGTACATTTAACCACTAAGTCTATTTTGCCCCCTAAATTTCTCTTTCATTTGGCTCAAATCCTGCTACAACTGCTCTAGTTTAGGTCTTCATCATTTGTGACCTGAAATATTGTAAAACCTTACAAGTAAAACCCCTAATATTAGGTCAGTGAGGACTGAATGAAATAATGTAGGTATAAGTGTTAGCACAGTCCTTGGCACATAAGTGCCCAGTGAATTGTAGTGATGGTCCCGTTCTTCTCAAAGCTACATACGACACATATGGCCCATATGACTGATGACATTCACATGTGCAACTTGCTCTTGAGACAACACATCAGATTGATAGAATCCTCCTTCCCAATTTTGTGGGTATTCACTGTACCATATAAAGCTTGCAATCTCAAGTCTTAACTGGACAAATTAGCAAAAGTTATCAGTAATAACGTGATATTTACAAGTAAGGCTCTGAGTCAGATCCAATTTTTTGTGCTCTATTTTTATCTCATCCTCACCTGTCTTTCTCTTTCATTCAAAAAAGCATTATGGAATTCAAGTCAATGAGAACCAAATTATCAAAATTAAAGCAAGTTAAGGTTATATCTATAATTTATTTAAAAAGCAGGCGATGGGTAAGCTCTGATACTTTACATGGTGACATTACTTAATATGTCTCACAACTCATCATGACAACTGCTGGCAGACTCCAGAGATAAGAACTACTGCTCTACAGAATAAACTTGAAAAGGGAAAATCTGATCCCTACAATGCTTAATATTTTCCAATAGTTCTCCAACACCTAGAATAAACCTGAAATCCTGAGCATAATCTAATCTACAAAGCCTTTTATAATTTGGGTTCATCAGCTACCTTCTCACGTGTACCCTGTACTAGTCGCAACAAACTGTGTGCAGCAACCTGGAGGCATTCTGCCATTTTCAGGCAGTCCTGACCACAAATAGCATGTGCTGCTCCCTCAGCCTGGGATGGGATACATCCTTCTGCTCCCTCAAGCTGCCAGGAAAATCCCTTCACTGCTTCTGGAAAGCTTTCCTGGAAATCTTTCCGACAGAGCACCATCTGTGAAGTTCTTTAACACAAAAAATGTACCACTGTAACAGCACATGTGACACGGTACTGTATACTTTTCACCATCTCCCAACTAGACTATGAGCTTCCTGAGATCAGGAATTCTATCTCGGTCACATCTTTGATCCCTGGACCTTCACATATTAAGCATGTCTTAAGTGCTTAATACATGGATTAAAAAGAAATCCCAGAAAAAATGAATCATCTGGTTTAAGAAATGTTATTGTTAAAAAAAGGGAAACGCTAACATTTCATTTTAAATCAGTTACGAAGCCATATATCATCTATGCAGACATTAAATTAGTTAACAGAGGCTTCATCCCTATGCCAAAGGTATCAACCTACATTTTTGAAATACCCTATTTACTTATGCAATCATCTCAACTTGGGCTTCCACCTCTAAGAGAAATCAGCAAGCACTTTTACCAGTATGTATCTTCTTTATCTCCTCTATGTTTTTCTTATTCAGAAGTGGAAAACTTTGCTCTTTTTTTTTCTTTCTAATTTTTAAATTTTTCACTCTTCTTTTTAAAAGAGCATTTTCTATGAATAAAGTAAAACTAGAGCAGAGTTGGAAAGCTAGCCTGCCAGAGGATAGCAGATCTTCCAGTGAGAAAGGCTTTTCAAATGGATTTCAACCAGACATTACAAAACTATACTACCGTTTACTGTGAAAAAGATGACACCCTTTTCTACATAATATGGACCAAAAATAGAACATGTGCAGTTATTCTAGGGTACCAATGCTTTGGAACCAACTGCTTAATTTGAAGTACCCACATGCTCCTGGTATGTAACCATGGACAAATTCACACAAAAATTTCTGGCCTTGGTTTCCTTCTGTGAAATGGGGATACTACCACCTATTTTACAGGGTTTAGATGAGGATTAAATGGGATGACTTAGGTGAGGTGCAGTGTGAGGCAAAGAACAGACACACAAATCATGAAGATTACCACCATTATTATTATTATTATTTTGGTTAACAGATTTATATTTTTTTCTTCGAAAATTTTATTTAAATTCTAGTTAGTTAACATATAGTGTAATGTGGGTTTCAGGAGTAGAATTCAGTGATTCATCACTTACATACAATACCCAGTGCTCACGACAACAAGTGCCCTCCTTAATACCTCACCCACCTAGCTCATCCCCCATCCTTCCCTCCACCAACCCTCAGTTTGTTCTCTATTGTTAAGAGTCTCTTATACCACCATTATTATTCATCATGTTTGTCAGTAAGTAGTTTTAGATGTATAGATAATAAAGCCAAACCAATACCTTCTGGGAAACAAAATAATTGCTCCATTTTTGAGTTCAAGTTATTTGGTAACATCACTTCAAAATAATACTTTATTATTTTTTTTTCACCAGGGATTATGAAAAATTATTTTCTCAAAAGCTTATAATAGGAAGCCATACTTACCTTTGCTGTGTCTGAAACAGAATTCCAGTAACCACCACTGAGTGAGAATTTTCCACTGCCTATCCGTGCCAATATTTCCTCTGGTGTATCATCAGGGCCATTTGCAAATGGGGTGTAACTAATTTATAATGAAATTAAAATGTTAATGAATAAAATTTCTTTTTTGGTTGGTAATCTTCACATTAATATTTGCAGTGTCCAAGAGTACTCCAGTTAATTTAATTAATGTAATACTTTATTGAAATCTCCTAAAGTGAGAAATATCAACATCACGAAGCTCCATAAAGCACCAGGTCAAGGTATAAGCTATGAAATATTATTTAGACTTAATATATGATAATATAAATATTTTAAGATATGACACATTAGAATAAAATGTGTTTTTTTAAAGATTTTATTTATTTGACATAGAGACACAGTGAGAGAGGGAACACAAACAGAGGGAGAGGGAGAAGCAGGCCTCCTGCTGAGCAGGGAGCCCGATGCGGGGCTCGATCCCAGGACCCTGGGATCATGACCTGAGCTGAAGGCAGACTTTAAAGACTGAGCCACCCAGGTGCCCCTAGAATAAAATGTTTAAAAATAGTGTATGTTTACAACATAAGAGCACAAAAAAGGTATGGAAAAAATCAAGTTAAGACCTTAAGACATTAACAAATGGTACATTATAGAAAATCAGTAATGATATAGTTATAAATGTGGTAGAGAGAGAGAGAGAGAGATACACACACACACAGAGGACTGTATTATTAGATAACATGAGAAAACACGAAAAGAAAGATATTACAACACAGAGATTAAAAAATAAAACTAGATAATTTGAACAAAATATTGATGAATAAATGCTTACAACATATGGTCCACTCACCCAGTAAGCATTGTATAGAGGAGGACACCAAGACTCCATATATCACAAGCAGCATCATAGCCTTGTCGTTTTAAAACCTAGAAAAAGTAAAAATTAGTATTAACACACTACTGTTTAGAGATTTGAATGGGCTGTGAACTGCACTATCTTCTAAATTAATGTATTTAAGAAAAACCTTAACAGAACGTGATTAACAAACAAGGCAACATATTAATCCTATTCTACAACATTCTATAACTAATAATTCATATAT
>NW_024423319.1:108868029-108880313 GCF_017311325.1 Ursus maritimus | reverse complement strand
ATTTTGGTATTTGAATTAGCATTTACTGAGTGCTGCCATGGCATATAGAGGACTATAAAATAAGCTGAAGGTAAGTTTCTTCTTCTTCCCCCTGGTTCCCTCTAAGTTTCTTATTTAAATAAATTTATATTCATTTTGTATGAGGCTGCAGAAGTGGTTACATAAAACAGTACTTTGAGGAACACATATAAAAGTACAGATGATATAATGGAAAATTATACTTTTACTTATATAAAATACGATTCACTTGAGCATTTAGTAATCACCAACTATTATCGGGCACAAACAGTGATAAATATAAAACACTCTTGTTTCCTTAAGAAAATTAGAATATGGCAGGGGAAATAAACATATATATAGTTAATAATTCAACAGGGTAAGTATTATAACAAAATTATGCCTAAAGTGCTATAGGTATGATGATGAGGAAACAATTCAATTATTTTTTGTTTTTAAAGATTTATATATTTTAGAGAGTGAGAGCAAGAGTAAGAGGCGGGGAGGGGCAGAGGGAGCAGGAGAAAGAATCTTGAGCAGACTCCCCACTGAGCATGGAGCCCGATGTGGGGACTCAATCCTATGACCTTGAGATAATGACCTGAGCTGAAGTCAACAGTTGGATGCTTAACCGACTGAGCCACCCAGGCACCCCGAAACAATTCATTCTTGATATAGGGAGGGAAGACAGGCTATGGGGCAGCCTGCTTGTACTGGGCCTATAAGTAAGAATTGAGGAGGCAAAGGGAGGAGGTGGAAGAGAGCAGAGGACACTCAAAGGGCAGAGGCAAGAGACCAGAGCATGCTTAAGGACACGCAAGGATTTAGTGTGGTCAGATGTCCAGGTAGGGGGACACTAGAGAGAACGAAAAAGGGCTTTTATAAATATCTTGTTAAGGATTTAAAATATTTTTCCTGTAGGCAATATGTGGTCACTGAAGCATAAATAGGGAAATATAAATAAGTACATGCGCATACCAAAAGGATAACTCAAGGTATAGAGGAAATGCTGACAAGAAGACAGACTGGAAACAAGGCCATTTGATAGGAGGCAATTTGTAGCAAACTAAGTGAAAGGCTATGAGGAATGACACTAAGGCAGAACATGGAGAGAAAAAGATGTAATGATAAAATAGGAAGGACTTAGTAGAGATGGGATGTATAGGATAAGGGAAAAGGGAAAAAGGGTCTAAAATACTCAGGAATCAGAATGGAAAGAGTCTGGTGACTGACCGGACGTAGAAAAATGATGGAGAAGGGGGATTTCAGGAGGACTTCCAAGTTTTAACTTGGACGACTAAGTGGTGAATCTGAGACAAAGAGTTAAAAGGTCAAGTCTCAGGAGAGTTTAATCATGGACGGTTTCCTGAAGAAGATGAATTTAGAGGCTTTGACGCAAAAAAGGTTTTGAAACAAAAAACATTAGGCTTTGAAGCAAAAACATTCCAACATGCCAAGGCAAAACGGCTACATGGCGATTTCCAGAAGCAGAATGCTTGTCTGAAGCAGGAAACATTTCATGAGGAAAAATGAGATGGCTAGATGAAGTGACCATGCTTGGACACCAATATGTGTCAGAAGCTGTGGCTACGTGGACAAACAAGCAAAAAGTCTGTCCCTCATTAGTTCTAGTAACACCAGGAGAACAGGTGCAAGTAGTTTATTTAAAAGTATTACTTTATATCTCAAAAGTAACAAAATTACAAAAAGTTTAGAAAATAGAGGGGGGAAATTCAGCTCTATAAACCAATTGTCCTAAGTTACCAACTATTACCGGTTTTTTGTGAAATATCTAATGGTAAAAGCATAGACTTTGCAACCATATTGCCTGGGCTTAAATCTCAATCTGACCTCAAATTACATAACCTCTCACTGCACCTGGTTCCCTGTAAAGCTTGAAAAAAGGTCTTACTTCACATAGTTATAGTGAGAAAAAAAATATTACATGTAAATTCTATTTGTGAGGATGAAATCAGCTAAAACATGTGACTGGCACGTAAGCCCTATATTAGGGTTAACTCTAATTTTTTATTACGTAGTTCACAGTTACTTTTTTTTTAACACAGTGATAATAAAAAGGCAAGAAATCTTGAGGGCAAGGCAGTGGATTTTAGATTTGCTACAGTGGGGAACCAAAATTTCTTAGGAAAAGAAGCAACTTGATCAAAGCAGTGCTTGAAGACTTCAATAACTCTGTAGCTCTTCTGTGGAATGATCACAGAACGAGAGAGCGAGCAGGGTGCAGCTAGGCTATGGGAGTCATTTTGGCCGTGGTGAGGGAAGCAGGGGCTAGGACAGCAGTTCTGTGAAAGGAAGAACTTAGAACTGGTCTTAGGGGATAACAGAGGTGGTACCTAGTTACGTAGCTAAAGACAAGAAGAGACCATGATGCTTTAGCCTCAGAAATACAGGCAGATGGTGACAAAGCCAGGAAATTAGAAGGATATGAGGAAAGGATGAGAATAAGCTAGTTTCCATTTAATTCCATGTGCTCACAAGCATAAAAGTGTCAGTGATAGTAGACCGCTACAGATGTGTGATTATGTAGAAAGACAGAGGCAGAGCAAGAAAAGGATTATAGTGGACTAAGTAGTAGGGGGCTGAGGACAGGATGAATTACCAACAGAAGAAAAAGAGCTGACATTTTAATTAGTTGTTTGGTAAGCCTTCAATGAAACAACTACTAACTATTCTGTATTAAACACAACAAATGAGTTTTTAAATATACTGAAATACTGGAAGCAAACAATTTTTTTTTTAAAGATTTTATTTATTTATTTGACAGAGATAGAGACAGCCAGCGAGAGAGGGAACACAAGTAGGGGGAGTGGGAGAGGAAGAAACAGGCTCACAGCGGAGGAGCCTGATGTGGGGCTCGATCCTGTAACGCCGGGATCACGCCCTGAGCCGAAGGCAGACGCTTTAACCGCTGTGCCACCCAGGTGCCCCTGGAAGCAAACAATTTCACAATTACCTCTGGTGCAACAAAATTTGCAGTGTAACAAGGAGTCATGAGAAGACCGTTTTCTGCTCTTAGCTGTTTGGCAAAGCCAAAATCACAAATTCGAATAGATTCTGGATTGCCAGATTCATCCACATAAAGAATGTTGCTAGGTTTCAAGTCTCTGTGAACCACCTAATTGAAATACAAATCAAAGAGGTACATTAACAATACATTTCCATTATGGAAAACTCTTTATTCACAAACTGTCAAGCATGGTACTTAACAAGACGATGAGTGCTGACCTTTAAATTACCTCATTTTAAAATGCTGATAATGTAAGTATAACTCTCTAACACAGAACTGGGGCAAGGAGAGGAGGAAGAAAAAACAGTATGTACGTCCCTCCTCTTTGTCCAATTGAGTAAGTGGGTTAAGGCAAAATGCAAATAGCAATAATATCTGTCTCTAGGTTATTCATTCATTCAACAAATATTTACTGAATGCCTATCATGTGCCAGGGTATTATATAAGGAGCTGTAGATCCTATGCTGAACAAGACCCGTAAGATCCTTGCCTTTCCACACTAGGAGCTTACACAGTAGTGGGGAAGGCAGAGAAGAAGCAGGTGAGAGATGGGTCTCTACAGGAGGTACCATCTGATCCAAGACTTGAAGAACAGAATGAACAAGCCAGAACAGTCGGGGACGGTCATTCTAAGTAGAGGGAACAGCATGTATGATGGGTGTATACAATAAACATGTGCCCACAGGCTCAACGGAACAGCCATGGGGTTTAGCAGTAAAAAGGGAAAATAAAATCCATACTTCAAGTATTGCCTATTTGATATCCAAGTGACAATGTCACACATACAAAAAGATATCGTTTCCTTCAGAGTTCTGTATTATTTTCCCCCTTTAGTTACCTACTTGAATATTTCTCTTTCATAAGCCTTCTGACATTCCTTATTAGACTAATATGTTTCATCTACCACCAAATTCTGAGTCTAGATTCTAATCAATCACCTCAGTTTTAGTTCCTAACATTGAGAACATTACTTCTCCAGACCATATGAATAACTAATTACTCCTGAGGCAATGGGAAAAGAACAGAGAAGACTCAGATGACCGCAAAGTCATCAGTTCTTCAGTGAATACAGAGTCCCACTAATTTTGAGCTAGTGTATTAGGCGAATCTCGACCAGCTAGAAGTCAAGAAGCTCTAGGATAAAATTAATACATTCCACTTGGTAGCTTCTAGGAGCAAAGACAAACAAAATGAGAATAATGTACTGAAAATAAACTCCTGAAGAAGTAAGCTCTTAATTTCCTTTTATAACTGAATACAATCCATGATTCTTTTTGGTTTTGCTTCTAAACTTGCAATGGATCCAGTTCTCAAGAGTACAGAGTGGCCTAGCAAAAATGGCGATAGGTCTTCCAGGTCAGAAGACCTCATTTGCTTTTTCATGGGAAGCATAAGAATTTAATATAAACAAGTCAGGATCTCAAAGCATCACTTTAAGCTCACTGGGAGAAGTTTATGTAGAGGAAGAAGAGCAGAATAAGCTAATAACAGTTATTTTCCATTAACACATAAAGTAACTTCTACTTTTTAAATTTATTTCAAACATTAAGAAAAGGTAAATAAAGAAGAAAAGGTATGTGTGTGTATGTATATGTGTGTGTGTGTTTGTGTATGCGTGTGTGTGTGTGTGTGAGTATAAAATGTTAAAAAGACTTACCCCTTGTGCATGAAGATATTCAACAGTTTTGGTTATAGTAAACAGGACAGCACTGGCCTCTCTTTCAGAGAAAAATTTCTGTCTAAGAATTTTATCCAGCAATTCACCCCCTTTCATAAGTTCTGTCACTACATACACATATTTTCCATCATCATATACCTGTAAAATTCAACATCAAAGTGTAAAAAATTATTTGAAGTTTTACATGTGCTCAGAACAAAGTTTAGCATATTCAAAAGAAATTAAAACTCATTTTATAGTCAAGGAAAATTTTACTTATCACAACCAATAGAGGGTATAAAATCTGCAAACCATTTTATACATATAAGAATATTAAAATACAAATTGATTAGAATGAACGTCAGCAAAATAAACTGTAATTTCCTTCTATGAAACATAAGTCATGGCAATCAAAGTTTAACTATGGGAAGCGTATATCAAGAGGCACTGGACTTTTGCTCTCAGTGTTTGTTTCTCTTGATCTTTCTATCTACCGGTGACAGCAGAGACTGGTATAAAGACACATGCCTATAATCTTCCTGGAACTTCTACAATTGCAGAACAGTATTTACAAACACAGTACAATAAATTATTCTGGTTTTGGATTAAACTGAAAGACAAGTTTTGGCAAGAATTAAGTAGGAAGATTAAGCAGCAAAAAGAAATTCCATCTAACCACATAGAAGCATACCAGTTTACTCCTAACGTAGAAATAGAAAGCTCATTGTAATTTTGGATTTCTATTCCAGGCACTCCCGAACTGAAATAACCCCTTTATTAAACTTCAGCCTCTTTTATTCCCCCTCACCACAGGGTTAGTGCACACTTTTATTTAGTTCCATAGGAGGTATCGTGTGCTGAGGCCCCCAAAATGGAGAAAACAAGGTACCCGTCCTCAACGTTTTTATTCTAGTAGAGAAAAACAGACATAGAAACAAGAATTAAAAAAAAACGTTGGAGATGCTGCAATAAAAGTAGGGAAAATTTTAGAGACTTCGGAATATGAAATGAAAGAAGGAGGAAAGATGTGGAAAACAGTGATAGCTTAGGGAGCTTAGAAGGCAAGGATGAGAGAAAGTATTTTCTATACCTCCTTTTTGATTTACTTGGTTGGATTCTTGGAGGTTATATCAAAGAGTCACTTAAGTTACACAGTTTCACATTTAAGGGACTAAGCTAACATTCTCCTTCTAACAAGCAGCGGCGATGAATTAATCTGAGGAAATTGGGAGTTTTGGTTACAAAGAAGGGAGAATGAACTTTGGAATTCATGAAATCTCAGAGATGAAAGGCGAAAGGTACCTTAGAAGTCCTCTGGCTTAGCTGGCCACAGGACACATCAGGTCTACAACCCAGATACAGCCTTTGAGCCTATGTGAGCACCATCAGCAAGAGAAGATTTAATGCTGTCTGGGGAGTTCACACCCTTTACCAACAGCTCTGTTATGATAAAAACCACAGGTAGCAAGGAGAGGATACCTTACTTGTCTGGGGGTGTGGTAATGTGGTAATGTGGTAAAGCAGGACAGGCTTCCTGGAGGAAGTAATGTTTTAGCGAAGTTTTAGATGCACGGTAGTTAGCCAGGCAAAGAAGGGAAGTGATGGTATTGAGGATTGAAAGATAGAACAGGATGAGAAAAGGAGGGGAGTTTAAAGTGTGCACATAGTGGAGCATGGGATGGGAGAGGAAGTGTGATAACCACTGCAGACAGAGGAAGGCAAGGACTGGAGGTGAGGGGGGTTATGAACTGTAGGCACGGGAGTAATGTGGCTATGTACAAGTGTTTGCTCTCTCTGGCAGTACTGTGGAAGACAGTTTGGGGAGTCCATGGAGCATAAGACTAGTCAGTCCCTAATACTAATTAATACACAAATGTTTTAATAAAGATATTAAAAGCAATAATGTCAGCAACACTTTTCCTCTTAAAGCAAAAGTATAAAAATTAACTATATAAACAGGTTTTTCTTTATAACTGAAATTATGCTATATATGTTGTCCTTCAGTCAATTTTTTTAAAACTCACTCTTATTCAGTTCTTTGTTTACCACATGATGTTTGAAAACATTCCAAATATGAGCTGGACAACTGATTCAAATGATCGGAGTTCAAGAATCTACTACTTACATCCTTTAGAGTAATGATGTTTGGATGCTGTCCATAACGAAGAAGAATTTCAATTTCTTCTGTTGGGTCTCTCTTGCTTTTATCAATAATCTAAAAGGCAAATATTTATCACAAAATCTCACGAACTATTAAGGTCACAAACCTTAAGTATTTACACCTATAGACTTTAGGTATTATCTTATATAAATACTGGACATATGAGCCATTTATCAATCAGTTTTTATTCAAGTACCTGGCCAAACTGTCTAATCTAAATTTGAAAGCCAGTCTAAGTTTAGGACTTTCTAAACACTCAAAAACCTCAAGAAAAGGTACCAAGAATGTCTTAAAACCTTGGAAACTCAGTCAACTTCTAACCCCTATCAATACAGATAATTAAGAACAAGATGTATCTATAATACCACCACTAGCATCTCTTTATTGAATTAACTTCACTTCCTTTAATAAAATGCTTCAATGGAATAACCCATTAGTTGTAAGCTACTTATAAAAAATTAATTAACAGCTAAGTAGAACAAGCTTATTTTTGAAGCTAGGCAGAAAGCTAAGCAGAAACCCACACCTAGAATTTTACTTGGCTAGTGTTAAGTTTAATTATTATAATAAAGCTCTTTAAAATACTAATGTAGCTTTCCAACCCTTTTATGTCAGCTGCTTCTTAAAAATACACCTCCTAATGTTTTAATCTGTTAAAGTAAATTATATTTTTAAAAAGACAAGTTCGGCTTTCATTTTGTCCAGAGGGTAGTCTGAAACAAATTTTGTGACCTTCATATTTTCAATTTTAAAAAAGCTTAGTAATTAATGTATGCAATAAATATTCAAATGCTCCAGCAGTCAGGGAAAGAGCTCACAATTCACAGTATGAGCCAAATCTGCTCTCTGAAATGGATTTAGTTGTAAAACAGTTCTGTATGTGGAGAACAGGGAATACAAACATTAGGTGTACACTGTAATCAAATGCAAATGACAGTATGGAATTAGGCAAATTAATGATTAAAAGGAAAGGTATATGGAATAGACATCCTAATTCAGGGGAGATGATCCGGGACTAGTCTTTTGAAAACTAGAACACACTGGGAGGTGTTATTCCCAGCAACATTCTCTTTGATCTGCTAATCTGAGCAGAGCTTACATCACATTCATAGTTTCTGTAGATCTTATGTTTGTAGTAATCTCAGTAGAATGAAGTTGTGCTGGGATTGGTTTTATGAATCTAATTTAAGTCACAAGAATCCACAAATAGCTTGAAGATATTCTCAAGGTTTTGGTATACTGCTCCTGGTTTCTGCAATTCAAAGGGGGCCTCAGGGCATTTCTGCTTTTTTCTGATGTGTTTACGGAAGCAAGACACATCCTTAAACTGCCCATTATGTACATTACTCACCTTCTCTCCTTTCATGTAAGCAATCTCAAAATTCCTATGTACCCCAGATTTCACTATGAGCAATGAGTAGGAGAAGAGCAAATTAACATGCATTCCTATGGTTCATCCTACATCTGATAGAAAGGTGGACACTGATGATTTTTAAAACAATTACATCCAAGTTTAGAATAGTAATTACAATTTTTTATGTATGTATATGTCTTCCCAGATATTTGCTATGCCTATGTAAAACACATTTATTTTTATTTTTACACAGTGAAATCTTATTAGATCTAGATGACAGATGGATGGATGTATGGAAATAATAACAATTAATGCCACTCTCCTACTAACTAAACATGAGTTCCCCACACTTATAGACCAGTTCTAAGGTCCAAAATAAGTTGAAAGTTTTAGATATTAAATTGCTTGTATTGGGAGAGCAGTGACTACCATCCCAAGAAATGAAAATGCAGAGACTTGAATATAGTATTTTTTCACTTACAACTACAGGTTTGTAACTCAAACTTTATCATAGAGCCATGTGATTTGGTTTTTGGCTTAGAAAATTCTTCTTTTTTCTTTATATAACCCCTTTATTTTTTTGTTATGTTCTGTTAGTCACCATACAGTACTTCATTAGTTTTTGATGTAGTGTTCCATGATTCATTATTTGCATATAACACCCAGTGCTCATTGCAATATGTGCCCTCCTTAATACCCATCTTACTGTCTTGACACCTGATGAAATTAAAACAGGTAATGATAATAAATTTTATAACAGTAACGGTTCACTTTTATTGGTTCACAGATCCTATTATATGTAAAGGACAGTATGAACATTTTTGCCAGAAAAATGTAAACACATAAAATTTGGCATACAATCTTGAGGAATTCCCTGACACTTACTTAGACCACAAAATGGGGGACTTTTTAGAGTAAAGGATGTTACTAAAAATCGGGTCAGGTGTAAACTGTACTATTGCCTTGAGCAAACTGGAGGTATGCTACCTTGCCTTTAGTTTACAGGTGAATCCGTGGTTCCAGATTAAGATCCCTGAGGGTTGTTAGGCAGATATTTAAATTTACCTTACCTTTTGAAAACAAAAAAAGGGCACATTTACCAAAGATGAAGTGTTTAATTTTAACTGGTACTGACATGTGTGAATAATAAATGTTAAGAGTTGCATTTTATATTTTAATTTAATTTATCTTAAGTTTAAAAGGTTCCATGCTGGGTACGGAGCCCAACGTGGGGTTTGAACTCATGACCCTGAGTTCAAGACCTGAGCTGAGATCAGGAGTCAGATGCTCAACTGACTGAGCCACCCAGGCGCCCCAGAGTTGCATTTTAAATCTAAAAATATTTACCTTCACTGCAAACTCCATGTTTGTAGCTTTATGTATGCATCTCTTGCAAACAGAGTAGGAGCCAACTCCAATATCTTCTTTTACTTCATATCCATCAGTAAACTGAATACTGTTTCTGTGCAACTGCTACAGACACAATTACAAATTGACAAAGAGTTTTGTAATGACTATAGTATAACTCATAATAGGAGAATATGTTACCCATTATGCATTGTTGATGTTAATAAATATAAATGAATATAAGCAAAAATAAAAATGAATCTTTACAGCATTTATTCTTCCACAACTGTGTATTTTAGAAGTGTCTACCATAAAATGTACAGCAAGAAATAGGCTTTTTAAAAAGATTATGTTAAAAAGAAAAAATTGAATACGGACAACAGAAAATGCAGAGTTACTTGATAAGGGGTTGAAAGCCTTGCCTGTGACTGAGCCCTATTCCACTCTCCAGCTGGCGCTAGGTCTTTGAAGTACTTTTGCAAATAGGGAGAAGTCTGAAGTCTCTGGTATAGAAGAAAAGATTTAGGAGGATCCAGACTTAGAACATCTGGGTTCTTGTCTCCGATGCCCCTCCGGTAGACCTGAACATGTGTTTTCTCAGAGGGTAATGGTGAAGATTAAATAAAAATAACATATTTGAAGGTGATACCTATTATCATCACTGTGGACTATCAGTAGCCATGCCCTCCATTTCCATCCTCAAGTCAAAGTTTCCATACAACTTCTGCTAGAGAAGCTGTTAATGGGTTAAGTACTAATAACACGTGGTAGGATGATGGCTGGCAAATTAGTAGTTCCATAAGCAGGCTGAGGGAAGTTGTGCTGTCCTTGGCTATACTAAAAGGAGACCCCCTACCCAATGCCTATGAATTGTGTATAGGTTAAAATTTGAATTCTGTAGAATATATGTTTGTGATTTCTATGTTAGATACAGAAGTAGAACTTAAAAACTTGCCATATATCACACGCTTGCCATAGTAAAAGGAACAGACTACTTCAACCATGAACTTTATTTAAAAACCAGTGTTTAAATTGGTTTTCTAGAAAGCGGAAAGCAAGATGACTAACTCACGAAAAAAACTTTAGAGCAAAAGCAACTTCATCATCAAGCAAATTCAAGCACTAATTAGTGCCCTAAAAACCATCAGTGCTTCAAAAGATATACTGGAAGATGAATTAAATTTATCTTTCCATGATACTAGGATGGGAAGAAATAGATCTAATGGTTTGTACTACTTGTGTTCCTCTAATAACATTTACTAGTCCAGTCTCCTGTTATAAACACAAAGACATCTGGAAATCTGCTTCTGTGGTTTTTACCTTGTGCTCCAACTCTGATACACAGATTGGATAACGAGGTGGGGGACACCCTAAGATAGTACCTATAACCATTTCTTTTTTTAGTAATGGGGGCTCCAAAAGAACGAGGACACAAACTTGGAAAATGTAAGACTGAAGTACAATTTTATTTCTCATTTCTACGGCAGAAGTTGGCAAACTATAGAACCTGAGGGCCAAATCTGTTTCACTACTGGTTTTTATAAATAAAGTTTTATTGGCACACAACCATGCTCATTTATTTAGCTATAGTCCATGGCTGCTTTTGTGCTCCAATGGCAGAGTTGAGTAGTTGTAACAGAGATCATATAGCCTACAAAGCCTCAAATATTTATTAACTGTCCCCTTACAGAACAAGTCTACTGAGCCCTGTTCCAAGCTATCAGGGAACCAGGAGACCCCAGTTCATCATAGTTGACCTGACAGAGGCAGAAGATGAAACAAATCGACCTGATAAACATTATGAGGCATAGGAGAGGGTGGAGACAAGATGGTGATATGTATCTCGACTCTCTCAGAATTCCCTTTTTTTTAAAAGATTTTATTTATCTGAGAGAGCGCGAAGAGCTAGGGAGAGCACGAGCCCCTCCCCTTTCAAGTCAGATAGGTATCCAGGATTCTGGTGCATGCAGTCTTTTTAAAAAAAGATTTATTATTTATTTGAGAGAGAGAGAGAGAGAGAGGGAGCGTGCATGCTGGGGCAGGTGGGGGGCAGAGGGAGAGGCAGAGCAATAATCTCAAGATGACTCCATACACAGTGCACAGCCTGCCACTGGCCCCATCCCATGACCCTGAGATCATGACCTGAGCTGAAATCAAGAGCTGGACACTTAACCAACTGAGCCACCCAGGCGCCCTATCTCTTTAAAGGCTTATGAAAGAAATTTCTAAGAGTAACGTCAATGATATAAAATATATTTTAAGCTGCCCACTTAAAATCAGCAGATAAATCTAATTATTCACACAGTGAACTATATCTTTCAACATTTCAAATTTTAAATTACTTATACATTCACTCACCTGCACAATTGAATGCACACCAACTGTCTGCATAGCTTGGCTTTCATCATCTGAGGTGATAGCAACAAAACTAAACCCCCGAAAAAGCTGATGTGCGTTAGCACTAGGTGGAATGCCAGGTGAATCTGAAAACAATAATACATTACTAAGAAGGTAATACTCTGAAAGGTAATTAAGGGAAGAACTGTTGACAGTATGACCTTTCTCACTTATTCTGGAATTCCACTTTTTAGGCATCCAAGGCTTCCAGGATAACTCAGTGAAACACTCTATCATCTCTGTCCTGATAGCTTATTGGCATCACAACTCTAACATCCTCGTTCATCTGAGACCAGAAAATAGCTAATTCATTGGAGAATATAATAAATCAATGAATTACTAG
>NW_024423319.1:108826474-108868023 GCF_017311325.1 Ursus maritimus | reverse complement strand
GTTATTTTAAATTAGCACTGTCTCATAGAATTTCCTGTAGTGATGGAAATTTTCTTTATCTGTGCTGTCCAACATGGTAGCCACTAGCCGCATGTAGCTCCTGAGCCTTTGAAATGTGGTTAGTGTGACTGAGAAACAAAATTTTAAATTCTAATTAATTTAAACTGAAATAACCACATGTAACTACTGGATACCATATTAAACAGTGCAACCCTACATGATAACCTAACAATACTATGGCTCCTGGTGAGGGGGAGATACAGGGTTCACCTACAGATAATTTCGGAGAAAGGAATTTAGTCTGGTGGTCTCAATATATAATATCAGAATCTGGAAATCTAAACTACAAGTTAAAGATTACTATATTTATATATATAACAAAAATAATTTCTGAAACAATCATGGTATGCAGTCCTTAAAATACATTTTATGACAGGACATGTGTTGTTACTCAAATTATTTGTATGGAATCTACTGGCATTAACAAAAATAGAAAAATACTTTTAAAATATAATTTTCACTACAAAAACAAACAATAAAAGCATAACAAATGTGCTGTTCATAAATATAAACACACAATTAAGCATACTAATATTGATAATCATACTATAAAGGCTAAGAGCAAGCAAAAACCAAACAGGCAAATACACTTAAACATCAACCCCACATAAAGTTAACATCAGCTTGCTATTCTCAGCAACAAATACTGTTCAGTGCATTTTAAATCAATGCGACAGTATTATACTGAAAAACTCTGCTAAGAGAACCAATCTGGGCAGAATATAATATACAACTGCTCTCTTTTGAGATTTTTCCTCTATCAGGCCAATTTGTAATGAGAAAGCAAAGTAAAACATTACTATTTATCATCAATCCTATGCATATCACTGTTCATGTATTTGATAAAATTTTGTTCATGTATTAATTCAAATTTCTAAGACTATCTTATAAAAATAATAAACACCCATCAATGTTTAACATAAATTATGAGGATATTGACTGGAAAGCTTTATAGTGAGGTTTAAATGATGTATTCTATTGAAAATATATGCAAATATACTTTTTATTTATTTGCTTGTCAATGATAAACCTGGGGTCTGGTACCCCTAAATGAGAGAGTATTAGAGTACAGAACACACCATTACATGCATACACACACTAATTTAATGAAATACAGATTACCATTTCAAAGATAATTTCTCTATAATAGTCACTGTTTATGCAATTTTAGGATAAAGCATGACACAGGATATAAATAATTTTGAAATGATCATACCTCATATAAAGTTTATGTTTTGGATTTGAACTTCACAAGTACTTCCAGAATACTATCTACTATCAGAGTTTTAAAAAGTACTATCTATACTGAAGAATATTTCATGTAAAAGTAGCTACAGGTAAATAAAAGCACAACCAAAGAATTTTTTCACATAAATAGTATCAAAGTTTAAGGCACAATCTAATTTGCTAAAAAGACTTAACAAGGATCTTAACTGCTATAAAATGCTGTAAAGGATTTACTAATTATCTAGTTATTGCAGCAAGGATATGGTATGAAGGAGAGAGATGAGGATAGCATTAAGAGTCATATATTTGTGTTACATTTAGGTTTTCACATTTTGTCCTTACCTTTGGGAGTTTTTGCAGTAAACTCAGGATCAAAATAGAATGTATCCTCAGGCCTGCCAGTTGCAGGTTTAAAAGGTGGATGAATTTCTCTTCTGTACAGTTTCTGGGGGGAAAAAAGAGAGACTTAGACATGCATTAATTATAAAAAAATTCAAGCAAATTTTCATTGTATACTCACATTCCAGTCTATTGTTGAGAAAAATGAGTGTCTTTTAATTTCCTCAACTCCATCTGGTCCTGCACCTATCAAAAATTACATGGCAATTTTATTTCAAGGAGGAATATAGTTTATTTAGTCTTTGCTTTTAATATTTGTCCTAATAGGTCATAATTCCACAACAAAAACAAATATCTACCTCCCCCATCAAAAAACCCCAAAGACCAATAAACACACAGAAGAAACAAATTAATTACAAATTTTACCTAATCTGTTCGCAGGATTTCGTTTGAAAAGCATTCGTAAAAGACTCTGGGCTTCAGGACTCAAAAACTGTGGCATCCCAAGTTTGGCTCTAAATAATAAACCCACATAATCACATTTTATTTTTTGGAGGTATTTGTATTTTATTTTATTTTATTATAATTTTTATTTGGTTATATTAGTCACCATGCAGTACATCCCCAGTTGTATTTTATTTTTAAATTTTTAATCTTTTTTATTTTAAGATAGTTGTAGATTTATACTAAGTTGTAAGAAAAAATACAGACAGATCCTGTGTACCCTTTACCCAGTGTTCCCCAATGGTCACATCTTACAAAAACTATAGTACACTATCACGACCAGAATACTGACACTGATACAATTCACTCATCTCCTTCAGATGTCTCCAGTTTTAACTGCACTCATAGTTTGTGTAAGTTTAGTTCTATGCCATTTTACCATATGTATGGGTTCCTGTACCCACCACCACAGTAAAGACACCGAACAGTTCATTACCACCAGCATACCTCACGTTGTCCCCTTATAACCACACCTGCCTCCTTCCCTCTCCAATTCCTAACCTCTGGCAATCACAAATCTATTCTACATTACTATAACTTTATCATTTTAAGAATATTATGTAAGTATAATCATAAAGTATGTAATCTTTTCTTATTCAGCATAAATTCCCTTGAGATTCATCCAAGTCGTTGAGTAGTATTCCATGGTGTGGATGTACCACAGTTCGTTTATCTATTTACCTGTTGAAGGGCATCTGGATTGTGTCCAGTTTTGGGTTACTATAAATAAAGATGCTATGAACATTTGTGTATAGGTTTTTGTGTGAACACTTAATAGAATTTTAGTCCACAATCTTCTTTTAAAAAGATTTTATTTATTAGAGAGAAAGAGAGAGAGACTACAAGCAGGGAGAGGGGCAGAGAAAGGGAGAAGCAGACTACCTACTGAGCAGGGAGACTGATTTGGGGCTCGATCACAGGACCCCGGGATCATAACCCGAGCCAAAGGCAGACACTTAACCAAGACTGAGCCACCCAGGCGCCCCGAGTTCATAATCTTCTAACAAACTTTTCTATTTTTATAAGTTTTGCAACAAGCACTGCCTTGAGAGTAAGATCGTCTGAGTTTTAGCTCTGACACTGTTACTAAGAACTTTGTGACCTTGGGAAAAGACAATACCCTTGGGTCTGTTACCACTTCTTTTTAAGTAAGGGGATTGACCGTTAGATCAATGGCTCTCAAACTGTAGCCTCGGAACCCTTTCTCAAAAGAAATTTAAGAAATCCACTATTTAAAACTGCTAAAAGAACATGTGCTTCATATGCCTATGTTTACCTCCCATTCCCTTTAATAGTCTTACAGGGAAGAGGAGCTGGTGGGAAAGGGGTCTGTGGAACATCTAAGAGTCTACAGCAAACAGTCTGAAACCCGCCAGCTTGAATGAGCTTGAAGGTCAGTTTCAGCTCTAATATATAATTTTATTCTTTTTTTCTAACTTATAAATTAAGGAAACTAATGATCCCCTAAGTATGAAAATAGTAACAGAGCTGGGGAAATGACTAGCAGAGAAATTTCTACTTCAGAAATAGATCCATTTATTATTCAGTGAGTTGTTATTGAGCTACTGTGTGCCAGATATTCCCCAGTGCTGAGGATACAGAGATAAAGATGACCCCCTACAGTTAGTGGGCAAGATGGAGATGGATAACTGGAGGATAAACCTAGTACGTGAAGAGGCAAATTCAGAAGGACATATAGTAAGACTGCTAAGGGAACAGCAGGGGATATCTAATTTAACATGAGAGACTGAAAGGCCTTAAACGCAGTTTAAAGGTTGAGAATTTATTCATTTGACTAGTGTTCCCCCAACATTTTACTAAATAACTTTAATTTCTCTAGATACTCAACAACAGTAAAATACTTCACAATCTAATGAATTTGTGGACTGCTATCTATTATACCCCCTGCTGGAGACACAGAATAAAATACACTGCATATAAAAGGCTGAGAAATCTAAAGTAAAGAAATAAGTATTTTTCTAAACATTCGCTTCCAGTACCTCTTTTTCAGAGAATACCTAGTCACATCTTGTAGAATTAGGATTCTGTTGAACAAATCTGGGAAAATACTGCCATATTAGGTAATAAGGATATAGCAGAGGTCTTTAAACAGACTAACGGACTAACATAACCGAATTTATTTTCAACAAGGTAACTCCAAAGATAGTATAGATTGATCTGGAGTGAGAAGTGGTGGTAGTTGTAGGCATTCTACTTTGGAGCTTGACTCAATAGCATAGGTAGGAGACCACCATGGTCTGAGAATTGTAAGCAGTGCAATGTAAAAGAAAGCCTGGGACACTGAAATATTTCTGAGAGCAAATTTGGTCAATACCTGCATGTGCAAGAGAGGGGAAGAAATCAAGAATGATTTTCAGGTTTCTGGCTTGGGAAATAGGGTGCTTAGAAATGAGGTTAATTGAAAATACAAGAAGAAAAAAAGAGCAGCAAACATAAATTTAGTTTAAAAATGTTAAGTCACATATATCATGTTTTTGGAGAGCCATGCAGGTGAGTAAATGCAAATACAGGTCTGACATCTGGTTAAGTTTAAGAAAGAGTAATTTGACAGTAATTAAAATGCTGAGAGCAGTTATAAGAAAGACTGAAGTCAGCCAGGAAAATGAGCAAAGAAGGGAAGAAAAGCATATCAGAGATGAAATCCTGGGGAACAAGAACAATTAAACAGTAGTCAGAAAAAGAAGAATTTAAGCATTAAAAATAATGAATGCAATTGTTTGTAAATGCTGAATCATACTGACTATTAAATCCCAGATTCATTATAGTAAAATTAAAAAAAAGTCAAAACTAACACAAAACCCAAATCATTGGATGGCATCCCCACTGAAAGTAATCAGGGCTCTGACAATTGGAAATAATTAAAAATCAAACATTTATTCTGCCTTTCTTGTTCGAGCCTTATTTCAAGGTAACTAAAGAGCCCCAGTTGATTAGTGAAAGTTCATTGTTTTGGAGAATACCAGCTAATAAACGAAGAAGGAATAAAAGTAATAGAAAAATCATGATTTTTGAATCCCTAATAAAATAATTGTTTCAAGTAATGATTACCAATGGTTGAAACCACTAGATTAAAGCCTGCTAGGGGACTGCGCAATAGAGGGATCAGCTGTAACTACAGAACTCATCACTTAAAGTGGGGCAACCAGGTGTTGTAAGCCTTCTGATGTGATGCAATAGGGTGCAGCATGAGCTATGAAATAATCTTGTCAAAAAAAGTTTAACCAGAAATGCGATAAAGGAACAAGTTAAACAATATTACACGGAGAATAAAACTATTTCAACACTCTTAGGAAGAGACTAATTGTTGTGTAACCATGCTAAGAAGAGAGCCAAAAGAACTGGCTTTAAATTCATTCAACTGATCAAAAACAACTTGCCTAGGTGAATGTTGTTTTTCTTTTTTCCAAACCAACCAATCAGTAACTGCTCTTCATCTGTGAAAATCAGCCAAACAAGAATGGACTGACTCCAACAACCACACCTGAGTGCCAAGTGATCAACAACAGTCCCACCCAAGTAACCACTCTTAGAGATGATGTCAACTCACTTATGGGCCTGAAAATCTGCCAATTCTTGAACTCCACCCTTCCCCCAAAACCCTATGCACGAACAGTGGTCTATGCTGCTTAGACACTATTAGATCAGCATCACTCTCCCTTACTATAGGAAGCAATATGATCCGCTTTATGCTTTTTGTATACTGAGAGGTCATCTTTTGACAAGATAAATTCCGAAAGTAGAAGTCTATAAAACTGTCTTGGTTTCTTCTACAAGTAAATGGTAGGGAAAAACAGGGTACGGTGTTCTGGAAAAACAGAAGCTTGAGAAATACAACCAAATGAAATGTTCGGACGTGATCTGGGACTACAAAGACACAGTTCTGGAGAAAATGTGAAAAATCTGGTTAAGAACTGGTATTAGTGGGGCGCCTGGGTGGCACAGTCGTTAAGCGTCTGCCTTTGGCTCAGGGCGTGATCCCGGCGTTATGGGATCGAGCCCCACATCAGGCTCCTCCGCTATGAGCCTGCTTCTTCCTCTCCCACTCCCCCTGCTTGTGTTCCCTCTCTCACTGGCTGTTTCTATCTCTGTTAAATAAATAAATAAAATCTTAAAAAAAAAAAGAGCTGGTATTAGTGCATAGGTTAGCAGTGTCTTGTTAGGTATGGTTATGTAAGAAAACATCCATACTTTCTAGTGATGCATACTGCAGGTGAGAAATGGCATGTCTGGAATGCTTAAAATATTTCAATGAAGAAAGAGAAAAAAAAGGGACAGATGAAGCAAATGTGGCAAAATCTTGATGACTGTTCAATCTGCATGACTGATACATGTGTTCACTGTATTAATTCTATTTCTAAGAATTACATTAGAAATTTTTCATAATTAAACAGAGAAAAGCAGGCAGAGAAGGAATGGTCAAGCAAGAGACCAAAAGAGGAACTCTTAGGGAGGTAGGAGAAGCAGATGTGAGTAGGAAGATCTAAATGGGGAGAAAGTGGCCAACAGTGTCAAATACTCCTGGAGACACCTTTCTTAACTGTCTCCTCTAAAATGGCTCCTGCCCCTGCCCCTTCCCTCACACTTCAAGAATAATCTGGTTTATTATGCCTATTCCTATCTGAAATTATTATATTCGTTTGTTTAAATATTAATTCCTTGTCTCCCCCACTAGAATGCAAGCTCTGTGAGACCACAGAAGATCCTGTCAGTCTTGTTCACACTGCATCCTACATATATGTAGCAAGACCTCAATCATCTGTTGAATGAATTGTGTGAACAAATGGTGCAGAGAGTCACCTTTCTAACAATCTGCCAATGGTTTAAGCAACCAGACCACTGATGACCATAATAAGGGGAGTTTCAGGACAGTGGTAAGAATGAACGATCAACAGGCTGTGAAATAAAAGGAGCTAAGAAAAGGTAACAGAAAGCACAGACTCTTCTTTAACGAGGCTTTGTGTTGAAAGAATGCAAAAAGATGGTGCAGAAACTTGAAAGGAAGGCTAGGTCAAAGAAAGGGTTGGTTTTTTTGTTTGTTTTTTGTCCCCCCCCCGCCCCGCCCCGACATCAGAGTATGTTTGTTAGCTGAAAGGAAGGGACCAGGATTGATGGGAGTAATGAAGGTTCAGGGAACATTCATTTACATGGCAAATATTTTTTACCCTTTTTATTGTGGAGAATAACATAAAGTGCAAAAGAAACAAACCCGGCACAACCCCAACACCACCAAAATATACAGTTCACTGATTTACCACAAAGTGAACAGTCGTGTGGCCAAGAAATGTAACATTGCCAGAACCCCTCATTCAACGTAACCGCTTTTCTTATTTTGCCTTGGCTGCTGCCATCTAAATATGGACCTTAAAAACTATGCTTTAGCTTGTCTGCTTTAAAACATTATAAATAGAGGGGCGCCTGGGTGGCTCAGTTGGTTAAGCATCTGACTTCGGCTCAGGTCATGATCCCGGGGTCCTGGATTGAGCCCTGCATAGAGCCCTGCACGGGCTCCCTGCTCTGCAGGGAGCTTGCGTCTCCTTCTCCTTGCCCCGGCTCATGCTCTCTCTCTCAAATAAATAAATAAAATCTTTGGAAAAAAACACAAAAAAACTTTGTAAAATAGAATCATATAGTTACTTACTCTTTTGTGTCTGAACTCTTTGCTCAACATTCTTACGTGATTTACCCAAGTACCTGCATATAACTGTGGTTTGTTCATTTTCTTTGCTGTATGGCACACTGCACCCCTGGGCAAAAGGCCTCAGTCTGTTTTTGTATGGCTTTCGAGCTAAGAATATTTTTTATATTTTTTTAAGGATTTTATTTATTTGAGAGAGAGAGAGTGAGCACGAGTGGCAGGGAGGAACAAAGGGACAGGGACAAGCAGACTCTGCGCTGAGGGTGGAGTCCCACAGGGGCTTGATCCCATGACCCTGAGATCATGACCTGAGCTGAAAAGAACCGGAGGCTTAACTGACTGAGCCACCCAGGTGCCTAGGTTTTTACATTTTTTAAAGTGTTGGAAACAAACAATAAAAAATAATATGTGACAGACACCGTGTGTGGCTTGCAAAGCCTAAAATATTTACAGATCATTTGTCAACCCCTGCTGTATTTCATGTATGAATATAACACAATTTATGAATCCACTCTACTGCTAGTGATCCATTTTCCACTTTTTGGCTATTACAAATAATGCTGCTATGAACATCTCTATTCTAGTTTCTTGGTGTGCAAGTACCTTGATGCATGTAAATTGAGCGCATGCCTACGAATGGGATTACTGGATGAGGGTATACATATATTTGGCTTTAGAAGATAATGTCGAAAACTTCTTTCCAAAGTGGTTATAAGAGTATTACATTCCTTCCAGCTATGGATGAAAGTTTCCACTGCTCCACATCCTGTCAGCACTTTATACTGTCAGTCTTTTTACTGTTAGCCATTCTTGTGGGTATGCAGTTGTAGCCCACTGTGGTTGTAATTTGCATTTTCTGATTAGTGAGGGTGAGTAACTATTTACTGGGCACTGAATATCCTCTTTTTTTGTGTGTGAAGTCCTTACATCTTTTATCCATGTTTCTACTGGGCTGTCTTTTTCTTATTGATTCACTGGAGTTCTTGATATATTCTGGATACAAGCCCTTTGCTGGTTATGTGTCTCAAATGTCATCTTCTACTCTCTCAATGGAATCTTTTGATGAGGAGTTATCAGTTTTAATATAATAATAATTTATCAGTCTTTTCTTTTATGGCAAGTGCTTTGTGTGTCCAAAGACTATTTTTCCAACCCAAAGATCATGAAAATAACCTCCTATACACTCTTCTAGAAGCTTTTTAGCTTTTTACATGTATATGTAAAATATATATATATATATGTGTGTGTGTATATATATATATATTTGTGTGCTCACTTTGGCAGCACATATACTAAAATATATGTATATTTTAAACTCCATCTGCATTAAGGCTATAGTTATGCTGTCCAATATGGTAGCCACTAGCAACAAACAGCCACCGAGCACCTGAAATATGGGTAGCTCAAATTGTAAGTGTAAAATGCACCCTGGAAAAACTAAAATAAAATAAAAGGCACACTGAGTTTCAAATAAGTATGAAAAAAATGTATCATATCTCATGAATCATTTTCTAATGTTGATTACATGTTGAAATGATAGTACCTTGGATATATTGGGTTAAATAAAATATATTACAATTAATATTAATTTTTTTACTTTTTAATGTCGCTACTAAAAAATTTAAAATTAAGTAAGTGGCTCACATTACATTTCTATTGGAAAATGTTCATCTATTCATAGCCACATCTTTACAATACTGGGTCTGTCATAATGTGAATATGGTACAACCTTCCAAGTTATTTTGGTCTTTTAAATTTTCTTTAAATAAAATTTCCTAGTTCTTTGCACAGAGTTCTTGTATAACTTTTGCTAGATTTCTTCCTAGTTATTTGAGTTTTTTTATACTACTGTAAACACTATCTTTTTAAAAAATTCCATTTTCTGTTGCTAGTAGATAGGAAATCAATTTTATTTATTGACCTTTTATCCAATAACTTTGCTAAACTCTTATTAATTCCAAGAATGTATATGAAGATTTGGATTTTTCTATGGATACAATCATGTTATATAAATAATGACAATTTTATTTCTTCTTTTTAAACCTTAAACCTTACTTCTTTTCCTGGCCTTATTGTACTTGCTAGTATCTCTAGGACAATATGAACAGAAGTGGAATAATGGATGTCCTTGTCATATTCCAAATCTCAAAGGTGAAGCTTTCAATATTTTAGCATTTACATGAGGATTACATGAGTATTCCTTTGGAGATGTAACCCAGAGCCCCAGATCCCTGGTGTTTCTGCTTGGGGTAGGGGCCTTGTCTCTGGCTGTACTTGGTAGGGGGCATGAATAAAGGCCAAAGACTCCAACACGTGTGTGGCCAGAAAAAAAAAAATAACAAGAGTACTCTATGGGGTTTGTTCATATTTGAAACACATTAATATTAATGTCATAATATCAATGAATAAAATTTCATATTTTAGTTTGAAGCATTTATTTTTAAATCTCATCAAAACATATCCACTAGGGAGTACTTACTTAAGAATCATAGTCATTGTTTCTTTTCGATCTTTTCCTTGGAAAGGTAGTGTACCAGTGAGCATTTCAAACTACAAAAAGGCAATATCATCAGAGGTATTAGTCAATAAGCATAAAATCTCAAGGCCAGAAAGTAAAAAAAGCATCATCTTAATTCAAACCAAATCTTGTAAAATTGCTATATAATAAAACAAGTGATTTATACTTCTACCATATTACTGAACTCAAAAAACACCCCAATCCTTACCATTAACACACCAAAAGACCACCAGTCTGCACTCTGAGTATGACCTCGACGATTAACTACTTCAGGAGCCATGTATTCCACAGTTCCACAGAAAGAATATGCCTTCTTTTCATGGTCAATAGACTCTTTACTTAGGCCAAAATCTGCCAAAATAAATATCAAATTCGTAAAATCCTACGATAATTTCTACACTTAAAGTTTAGGCTTTGAGTTCCAATATTTATATTTATTATTAAAAAATTCTAATCCAAGTTTTCAAGGCAATGTGTTACTCAATATTTGCACCATGATCAACCTTAAAAGAAATTATATAGAGAAGAGAATATTTTAATAAAATGAGGATTTTTACCTGTTAACTTGATGTGACCTTCTTCATCAAGAAGTATGCTGAAAGAAAACAAAGTCAGAAAATCTTTTCAAACCACTAGATATTTACAGAACCTAGAACTGAAACTACTGTGTTAAGTACCAGATCATTACATTTATTCTAAAATATTATTTCAGACTGTGAATAAGGGAAAGGTAAAAAAGGAGAAAATTTTTTTGGACACACATACATAACAAAACCCAAAGGCAAAGCCTTATAAACGTGTATCAAGGGCACTTGAAAACTATTAGGAAAAGAACCAAAACCTATACTCTTTCTAATTTCTAGTTGCTCTTTCTAATGCCTTTCTGCAGGGATGGCCTAATTAAAATCCCTAGTGCTTGTATAATAGACAGAGGGTCCATATATTTAAGTTTACTGCATTAAAGTTGTCATTTTCTTGGTCATTTTTTAGGCATCTGACTCAATCATTCTTTCCTAGTTTTTCTATCCAATCCTCTTTTTCTTTCTCTCTCTTTTTTTAGAGCAGGGGAGAGCAGGGAGAGGGAGAGAGAATCTTAAATGGGGCTTGATCTCACAACCCTGATATCACAACCTGAGCCGAAATCAAGAGTCAGACACTTAACAGAGCCACCCAGGCGCCCCCTATCCAATCCTCTTCTTAACACACTTTCCTCATACTCCTTGTTTTTCACTGACCCACCCCTTCACTGTATACATTCTCCAGTGTTTTCTCTCTTTCTCAGTAAACTCTGAGCTTCTAGGTTTGACATTATTCATCTTGTAGCTCAGTGCCTGGTAGAGTAGAGACAAATAAGAAATGTATGTTGCATGCATGGGGCCAGTCTACAAAAGGCCAATAAGGCATTCCAAATAGTTTGGGCTTCTTCTCAAGGGCACTGAAGATCGTAAAAAGTTTATATGCATGAAGGGTAGAGATAATCAGATCTGCATTTTCATAAAACAATTTAGAGGGGAAAATAAAGGGTATTTAGTGAGCTCTTAGATACGGATCATGATAAAGAACAAATGGAGAAGACACTGAGGTTTCTGGCTTTAGGAGATACTTGAGTGGAGAATAATGTCATTAATTAACAAGCTATAGGAAGGGATAAGTACTAGGCTGTAGGCCAATAATTCTATTTCTGGATAGGTATTTTAGTATACTGACTTGAAAGGCCAAATAATAAACTGTTTCACTTATATTCACAGCCATTCCATAACATAGGCATTTCCTTACTTTTAATTCTAAGAAATGTGAAAGCCAAATTTTGCTATAATAAAATTTTAGTATGTCAAAAATACTACTAACCTTTCTACATCATCAATTCAAATAGGATTACAATAAAGTAGGATAATTCAGTAGGGACTTATTTTTCATGTCTACTTCATAAGGGACTTATGAAAAAAATACAAATCTTAATTATGCTTGATTACAAAGCAGACCAACCATTTAGGGAATATAAAGGGAATTATTAGGTATGGTGGAAATCATCCTCCCTTCTGTCTAATAAATACATGAAAGACAATTCTAAAAACAAAACTTCAAAACATTCTTGGTAATTTTGAGAAAAAAAGAGAACATGGCTAAAGAACATTACTTATGCCTCTTATACCAAACTCATTTTTTTAAGATAACCATGCCCATCCTTTATCTTTGAGAGAAAAAGCCAACTGCATTACTTTCAATAGGCAAAGTTCCCTTTCAACTACTAATAATCATTTTTAGCCATATTTATTATAACAGAGTTCTGGTTTAAAAGAATGTAAAAAACCCCTTACAGAGCATAAAACAACTGGTCTGAAAATTGAAATTTCTTCCAAGTTCTACATGATGGTATACATTTGGATTTTTTTATCAACTAAATGTTATTTCAATTAATAGTGTCATCTATGCATCTTTGTGAAAGATCTCACTTCTTACCTACATTTGATCTTATTCGACTCTTAAGAAGGGCCCATGCTGTATACATAATTTTATGACCAACGCTAATTTAATGGTTTACTAATAATTCAACTAAATGATATATAACACTAACACATATTTTTACTATGAATATTTAATCTTATGTTTATAGTAATTTTTTTTCTTCTAAGGGACTATATGTTTGAATATTTATTCTCACCAGGAATTATATTTTGTGTCTTGACAGTTAGAAATCAGGAAAATGATGAGAAAAACTCAGTAACAGGGAATAACAAGGGAGCTATATGAAACTTATCCAAAACCAAAATGTATGAAAAACAAAAGTAAAATGTGAAAGTATAATAATTTCTAAATGATCATGTAGTAGGATTCCAAAGGAGCATTTTCTGTTTCCTGTTGTAATATATAATTTGAAATTTGCATGTAACATTTTAATGTAAGTAATATCCAAATTCTTTTTAAAAAGATTTATTTATTTATTTGAGAGACAGAGAGAGAGCGCGCGCGAGTGTGAGTGGGGGGAGGGGCAGAGGGAGAAGGAGAGAGAGAATCTTAAGCAGGCTCCACGCCCAGCACAGAGCCCAATAAAGGGCTCTATCTCACAACCCTGAGATCATGACCTGAGCCTAAATCAAGAGTCGGACACTAACTGACTGAGTCACCCAGGCGCACCCCAAATATTAGCTTCTTGATACTTGCTACTACAGAAACAATGGGAAATTTGCTCAACTCACACTAAAAATTTGAAATGATGTGGAGAAGAAAATTTTCAGGGGCACCAGGGTGGTTTAGTCAGTTAAGCATCTGACTCTTGATTTTGGCTCAGGTCATGATCTCAGGGTTGTGAGACTGAGCCCCACATCAGGCTCCATGCTGGGTGTGGAGCCTGCTTAAGATTCTCTCTCTCCCTCTGCCCCCTGCTCGTGCGTTTGCACACGCGCTCTCTCTCTCCCATTCTTCAAAAAAAAAAAAAAAAGAAAAATTTCAATAAATGGTATTTGAAGGAAAGTATTAGCTCTACGCCATCCTTCATATCAAAAGATTTCCAGAGGGAGTTAAAAGTAAAAAAAGAAACCATAAAATGAGAAGGAAAGTATCTGATTATGGGATTGGAAAAGGCTTTCTAAGAATAAAAGACATGGAAGAGATCAGAAAAGATTAGTAGATCTGACTGAGAAAAAAAATACTTGTGTAGGTAAAAAGAGAATAAGTAAAGTTAAAATTAAAAGACAAACTAAAAAAACTATTTGCAATATGTCAAATGGTTAAATTCTTAATTTCTAAAGGTCTCTTACAAAACAACGGGAAAAAAATATTCCAAGATGAGGGGCGCCTGGGTGGCACAGCAGTTAAGCGCCTGCCTTCGGCTCAGGGCGTGATCCTGGCGCTATGGGATCGAGCCCCACATCAGGCTCCTCTCCTGTGAGCCTGCTTCTTCCTCTCCCACTCCCCCTGCTTGTGTTCCCTCTCTCGCTGGCTATCTCTGTTAAATAAATAAATAAAATCTTAAAAAAAAATATTCCAAGATGAATGAAGGCCATGAACAGAAAAATCACACAAAAATACAAATTGCCAATAAACATATAAACATGGATTTCAACCTCATTAAAAATAAAAAATGCAAACGAAAGCAAGATAACAATAACAGACACTATGGCAGATTTTTAAAAATATGAGATTACATAGTATTAGCAGAAATGTGAAGCACGGGCACTCTAACGTAATTCTTGTGGTAGTTCTACAAAGTAATTTTATTTTTTATTACCTCCTAATAATTACATTACATTGTATTCAACTTAGTAGCACGATTTCTTACTTTTCTGGTTTTAAGTCTCTATAGATTATTCCCAGGCTATGCAGATGGTCTAAAGCAAGTGCAAGTTCGGCCAAGTAGAATTTGACATCTTCTTCTGTGAACATCACCTAAAATAAAATAATAGTTTTTCTGTCTTATTTTCTTTCTGTGTCTGTAGTTTTTATTTAAAATTCCATCCTAGAGTTTAAATATTCGAAAAGTTATAAATATGCTAATCACATGTAGTTTTATCCACAATTTACTTATGAAAGGAATTTGCAAAAATGATCAAATCAGTCAACTAATCACTTTCTAGATGCTAAATGGGGAGGGGGATAATGTTACATTTTGTTAAGTAACATCTGTATTCAGACTGCGCCCTTGTTGCCCTACCACAGTAACATCTTAGAAACGAAAAGTGATCTTTTAAATGCATACTGAATTTCCACTACTAATTGTTTAAGGATATCTTGATATATTATTGCTTCTGAAAAACTGTAACTAAAAGCAGGGCAATAGGCAAAGACAGTTTATCAATTTAAAGTCCTACTTTCAGAATAACTTAAAAAGGTAGGAAAAGAACTCTTTTTGGCTCTAATTCCTTAATGTAAGACTCTTGTGCCGCTAGAGAAAATAAGATAAACATAATTTTGAAATATAACAAAGCTTTAGTTAAATCAGGATGCATATAGATAGATTAAAAATAGAGATTAATTACATACCTCTTTGGATAAGCGTGTAAACAAATCTCCTCCCCTGAGAAAATCCAAAATAAGATACAACTTCCCTTCAGTTTGAAAAGCTGAATAAAGAAATGAAAATTTCTGTTTAATCCACCAGGGTTTATTTTTTTGCCTTACATTAGGTCAACTCATTTACAAATGAATATTATTTTTAAACAAATTTATGATTATATCCTAGATCTAAACTGATTTTTACTGAGAAGATAACCACTGATTTCTCTTAGTTTCCATGTGGAAATGTTAAAGGCAGTGTTTCTTATGGAACCACTAGAACATTTGTTGCATTTTCTTCAGGCACTAGTCTCCCAGGAATACAGTAGTTTTAAAACATGTGATCAATAAGAAAAATTCCCAACATGGTTACTTAACCATGAAACGAAATACAAGAACCATGTCACTTAAGTTCAGGAAAAAATGTGGTTTGGCTAGCTTTAATTACACATATTAAGAATCACCACAACTTCACCCACATGCACCTTTGGGGAAATGAAAGGTGATAAAAGCTTCAAGATGTTGACATTAGTGATCAAGTTTCTTGCTTTAAGAAAAGTTAGGCTAACACATATGGACTATAAAATGCTGGTACACTGTTGCTAATTATTAAAATAAAAACAATGATTATTACTCCCTATTCCTATGGCTACCACTCAGAAACATACGTATAAATGCAATAAAGGATTCTAAAGTTTGTTTAAGAAGTAATGGCTTAATTTCCATGACTTTATTTATCTGTTAAACACGTATAACTATACACAAGCAAATATTTATATGCATTAATGTATCTGAATGCACTCAGGGAGTGGGGGCTCAGTTGGAGGGATGAGGTTGCAAGTGGTTCATAACTTACCATAATGCAACTTGACAATAAAAGGATGATTAACTTCTACCAAGATATCACGCTCCATTTTTGTCCGAACACGATCTCGAACTACAAAATATTGTACATATGCTGTACTACAATAGCTTTCAGAGACAATCTTTAAAGCAAAATCTCTTTGGTGCCTATTTTAAATAAAATTATTCTAAAATGTGAATTCATATTTTTATACATACCAATAAAACTATTTATACATACAAATAAAACTATTCTCTTGAATTTTCAAAATTAATATATTTTTTACTAAATTATACAACCAGAAGAAATTGTTCACATTAATAAAATCTGTGCTTCAGGTTAAAAAAAATACATACAGAGAACACATCAGATGTTCAATCAGATGTTGGCTTTAACATCAAATTTACAAGTATTTTAATCAAAGTTATGAAAAATGACCAAAAAAGAGTAACTTTTGAAAAATGAGGCATCCCAATGAAATATTAAAACACATACAAGAAAACGGAATAGGTTTCACTACCTCTGCCAACCATATCAACTCAATTCAACAAGTGCTCATTAAGCATCTGTAAAACGTGGCAGATGTGGTGAAGGATGGGTATACCTGAAAAGGTCTATTTTGGGGGAAGGAGAGCGAGAGGAAGAAGAAATAATGTGGTGCAGCTGAAAGAGCAAAGGCTTTTTGGAGTTCAAAAAATCGGATTCGGATCTGTGTGATCTTAAGCAAGTTACCTACTAAAACTCTTCCAGACTCCATTACCCCTCATCTATAACGTAGAGATAACGCCATTGTACCTTTGTGGGCCGTACGACCATTTGAGATAAGTCTGTACATTCCAGAGCCTGATGTATAGGAGATATTCAATTAAATGGTAGCTATAGCACCATGAATATGATAAAGGAGTAAAATGACTTATTACCGGCAGTAAGTAGTACAGAAATTCAGAGAAAGGAGAGTTTTACTCGCATGGGAAAGCAAGAGGGAAGAGGTGGAGTTAGGAACTTTTGGAGTGGAATTTAGATGGGTGGGAAGGATCAGGCCTAAAGAAGAAAAGTCCAGGTACAGAGAACCAGCGCAAGCAGCAACATGGAGGCATGCATGAGGAAGAGAAAGGAACTAAATCGGTATGGAAACTGGGGAGGTGAAATTGGGAAGACCCAGGTTCTTGACAACTTGGAATGGTAGATAGGAATGGTAGATAAATTTATGTTTGATCCTGTACGTAAAGCTCTCTTACCAACCAATGATTTCCTTTTTTTTTAAGATTTTATTTTATTTATTAGCGAGAGAAAGAGAGAGAGAGAGCACAAGCAGGGGGAGGGGCAGAGGGACAGGGAGAAACAGACTCCCCACTGAACAGGGAGCCCAACATGGGGCTTGATCCCAGGATCCTGGGACGCTTAACCGACTGAGCCACCCAGGCGCCCCCCAACCAATGATTTCCTGAGCAAATTCTATATACCAGATAACTCTGAGATACAAATACAAACAAAATAATCTTCAAGAAACTCATAATCTGGTGGGAATGACTGACAACTAACTAAATAGAATACATTCTGGTAAGTATTCTATGTTGGTAGCTCAACGGATTAAAGAGGTGAAAATGATCATTCATTAAAATTTTATTATTTTTTCTGTTGCATAATATGGATAGATCATAAATGACTTGCATTCTTCAGGCAAGAGTGACTGAATGGTTATGTTAAAGATTAAGCAGAAAGAACGGGGAAGAGAGTCTTCTGTGGGGGGAGAGTAAGAAGAGAGAAAGATGAACTTGTATTCTTTTCAACATAAAGTGACCAGATATTTAAAACACAGAAATAAGACCCCTGGAAAAAAGAAACAATCTAAAACAAAATCCTATGTTTCCCATCCTACCAATTTTCCACTTTCAATTGGGAAATTTCGGTGCCAGTGACTGAAAATGGGCAAACCTGGTATAGAAATCATTTTGCTCTTGAGATATATAAAGCTCTGTCTTTTAAATGACTTGTCCAGCAGGTGTATCAAATTCAGTATCAATCTCTGATTTCATTATCTTATCCTATCACAACAACTCTGGTGTCTTCTATCCAACAGACCCTTTCTATTATTTATATGAATGAGGTTCATAACCTAGGTCTGCTGATAATTCTGTTCCAGTCTAGCCCTCACCTGTGCTTTTTCTAATGCTACCCATATGATCTTGGATTCAGTTCCTATTACCTTAAAGCTGGATTCCAAATTTCTATTTCTTTCAATAATTATACAAAGATTACAAAGTTTATCATTTAAAACTCACCTCTCTGCTCAGCGAGCAGCAAAAACATCCACAGTGTATTTACTGTATATCCCTCATCTATTATTCTATCACACTGAAAAGAACAATTATTTGGGAGTCAAGAACTACAGGTTTTAGTGGCCCTGCTAGTAACTAGATGAATTACCTGGTCAAATTCTTACACTGCTTGGGGACTTCCTGCTTCCTTCTCTATAAAATGAGAAGCTAAAACAAGATGATTTTCTTTCTATTATGATTATCTTGTGAGGTGGTTGCCTTACATGTAACACTGATGAGAACTTGTTTAGTTGAAAATGAGCAGCGAGATTTACTTACTCAAGAATTCCTTCATTTTGTCTGAGGCATGACTGTGTAGTATTTCTAATCTGGTTTCTTTTACTCATGTAAAGTCCTACTGACAAATATAAATCATTCTACAATCAGGAATTCTGATTAGGATATACTGGTTTAGAAGAAGATATGTTTTATATTGGCTAAACTCTAAACCCTAAAATAGAATTTGTTAATAATGACTCATGCTGGCAAAGCAACTACATTCCTCTGAAATAATTTTTCTCATATAGTAGTTATTAGATTTTAAATCCTCCTTGACTTGAACGTTAAGAGTGAATAAGAAGAAATGCTGTTTATGCTTCTAGGATTATGTATTAAGAAACTTTTAGACCCACAGACTACTGTATTAGGACAAAAGTGCCTACAAACTCAATGCTACTGACTTCTATCTGACCCCATTTATTGTATTAATAGGAACTCTGAAATGGAAAGAGACTTCTGGTTAAACATAAATGTTTTACTTTCTACTTTCTTCCAAAGCCCCACTGAAATTACGATAATGGAAAAATTATGCATAAACTCACAAGGACAAAGAACAGGAGAGGAAGCAAGCAGAAGATGAGTAAGTGGTAACTTACACAGTAGATAAGAGAAAGCTAAAAGCTAAGCCTAAGGGAATGAAGTCAATGAGAAATAAGGAAATTCTTGCCATAGAACTCTTTCCAATCGGCTATTTGGTACCTCACTCTTTTTTTTTTTTTTTTAAGATTTATTTATTTATTTGGTGGGGGGAGATGAGGAGCGAGAATCTCAAGTGGACTCCCCGCTGAGCACAGAGCCCAAAGTGGGGCTTGATCTCATGACCCTGAGATCATGATCTGAGCCAAAACCAAGAGTTGGACACTCAACCAACTGAGCCACCCAGGTGCCCTGGTACCTCACTCTTAAATGCAAAAAAGGTAGCAAGGGATCCCAAGGCATTTGAGGAAAGGCTCTAAAGATGAAAAACAGTTATCAAAATAAACAGAAAAAAGGGAATAAAGGGAAACAGAGAAAATGTAAAGAAGAGGAGAAAACTTAAAAATCAACCTTGTAATTTATATACCCCGACAGAACAAAGACCACATGGCACCCATGAAACAAGAAGCTTTCAAAGGGGTAGGGGGGAAGGAACCAGTATCTTCAACAAATAAACTACAAAGAAAAAAAATGGAGACAGAGTTCACAGATTAAAAGACTTAAAGAGAAATCAACCAATTGCAAATAGAGATCTTATATAGATCTCAATTCAAACAAATTGCAAAAAGACAGATGAACTGTAACAATAGGCACAACTGGAAATTTGAACATTGATTAGATATCTACATATTAATTTTTTAGGTATAGTGATAGAGTTGTATTAGTTCTTTTAAGAATTTTTATCTTTTAGAGATACATACTAAAATATTTATGGAAGAAATTGTACAGTGTCTAGGATTTGCTTCATAGTATCAAGAGAGGGGAAAAGAAAGGACACAGATGCAAAAAAAAAATGACTGTGAGTTGAGAAATGCTGAAGCAGCAAGGAGGGTATATGGGAGTTTTCTATATTCTTTTGTTTCTTTCTGTAAATGTTTGACACTTTTCATAATAAAAAGTTTTTAAAAATAGAGGACAAGGAAAATCTAGGAAATTAAAAATGATGGTAGAAACAAAAATGTCAATAGAAAGTTTGAAAGATAATTGGTAATATTTCCTAAAAAATAGGGGAAAAAAAGACGAAACTGGAAAACAGTAAAGAAAAAAATTAAGAAATGATCCAGGAAGTCCAACATATTCAAAGAGCAGGAGTTACAAAATGGGGAAGAAATGACAAAATACTTTGCCAGAACTGAAGAAGTAAGTTTCCAGATTGAAAGAGACCACCCCATACCTGGTATGGTGAATTTTAAAAGTTCACACTAAAGAAATATCACTGTACAAATTCCAGAATACCAGGGATAAAGAATAGAGTGATTCTAAAGACTTTTAAAGAGGAAAAGCAGCTTACGTACAAAGGACTGGAAGTCAGTACTGCAATAAACCTCATAATTGCAACACAGGAAACTGGAAGACAATGGAAACAATGCCTTCAAATATGAGGGAAAATTATTTCTCACCTAGAATTTTACACTCAGCCAAATTATAAATTAACTGAGGGGGTAGAATAAAGGCATTTTAAGACATTCAAGGTCACAAAGATTTTATCAGCCATTCACCCTTTCTGAGGTAGCTACTAGGAGATGTGTTCTACTCAGACTGGAAAGTAAACTGAGGAAAAGGAAGACACAGAATTTAGAAAATGAGATTTAATACAGCAACGATGTGAAGGTAATGTGACTTCAGTATACTACTTGGCTCAGTTAGGAACAGTTCTTATAAAGCTGTAACAATGTGGGATGCCTGGGTGGCTCAGTCGGTCACATATCTGCCTTCAGCTCAGGTCATGATCCCGGGGTCCTGGGATCAAATCCCACATCAGGTTTCTTGCTCAGTGGGGAGCCTGCTTCTCCTTCTGCCTGCCATTTCCCCTGCTTGTGCACTCTCCCTCTCTCTGGCAAATAAATAGATAAATAAAATCTTTTTAAAAAAAGAAAGCTGTAATAATGAAAATATTACTGGGAGGACATGAAAGGCAAAATTTTGTGTGGGTGGTAGGATGAGAGAACTAAACCCTAATCTGCCATGTTAGAAAGTCAATAAATTATGTCACCAAATGAAAACAATCAAACAACTGCAATAAAGAGTATTGAATGTGGAGGTAAATCACAGAAATAGTAGTTAAGGAGACGAAAGTCATTGTCTTTGAGGGTCGAGAATTGGGATAGGGAGGAGGGTTGGTAAAGCAATGCTATTTTGTAAGATTCTATATACACATTATTCTGAAAAAATAAAAACTGAATTTAAGAATGCATTAAAAATTATCTGACAGCTTACAATTCCAGTATGTCAAATATTTTCATTTTTCTATGGTTTCTTCTATAGCTTATATCCATTTAATTTTACATACTTGTGGTAGCCAAATTTGTTATAATTGTTCACTTACATAATTTCATTGTTCATTTTGGGGGTTATATGTGAAATATTTCTTTTAAATAATATCCTATTAAATGGTATACTATAATTTTTAAACATTCCTCTACTTTTCAATATTTGTGTGATTTCTAAATTCTCAACATTATAAATTAATGTTGCTGTGAGAATTTTCAAGTGCATGAATTTTTTGAGATTATTTCCTCAGGTTAATTTAGCAGCAATAATGGCTCTCTGTATTTGTTGCAAAACCACCTTCCAATTTATGTTGCCATCATATGAAATGATAACATTATTTTACATGTATTTATCAGCAAAATGGAACATTTTTCCAAACATTATTTTATCCCCCTTCATAAAATTTATTCTGAAATCCTTTAGGTAGAGGTTGTAATGGTACTTTTCAGGATCTCCTAACTCAATTACTCCTTTTACATTTATTAGTAGGAATTCTACTGTAAGGAAGAGCTTTCCCTTTCTCCACATTACTTAATTTATGGATCAATCCATGGATTTTTGTTTTATTCAGTGCTTTGTAATTCATCACTATCATTAATTACTGCAATGTTCAAATTGTCCTAGATTTGGTCCGTAGGAGCCCTGTACTCATTCCTTATATTATTAATTTCTAATATTCGAGGTGAATAATTTCATGATTTCCTGTTTATACTATTTTTCATTCTGTTATAGGCTAAAATTGTTTGCAGTGTCGATCTGTTTATAATTTGCTCAATATCTCTTTACAAGTTTCCTAGATGTGGTAATTTGTAAAATTCGGTTAGATTGTTCGGTTAGATTGTTAGATTTTTTTTTTTAATGGCATAGGGTTTAAGAGAAGGCTAATTTTTTTTTCCCAGGTTGCTCAGGAGTATTTCAAACAAAATTTGTAAAATCATGATTTCTCATTTTTCTATATACCTGGTTTGCCATACGGCACAGCACATATTCTGTTTGAGGTATGTATTTTTCAAATGAAATTTTAAATATTTAAGGAAAAATTCAATTGGAATCTTGAGGATATGGAGCTACTTGGATGGCTAGATGAATACTGAGATTCTTAACAACAGTTAGCTTTCTCTAGAAGGAACTGGGCATTTATTTCCTTTCCTGATATCTTTTAGGTTTTTCAGTTTCATAGTTTCCTTTACGCATATTATGCACAACACAGATCCTGTTAAATATATGAAACCTACTCTTGCTGTTTTTGTGAATGACCTCTTTTGTGTAAGTTCCACCAATGTGGTTTTATAACTTGGGATTTATAAGCATAAAGTTATACAAGTAGTGATATAAAGTAGGGCACTGAGAATATAATTTAATTCCCTGGTCCTAGCAAGAATCAAGTAAGTAGTGTGCCAGTTGTAGAGACTAGATAGGAAAGAAAATACATTCAGGAAAGGAGCAAGAGAAAGAAAGCAAAGGATGGTGTTTATAAAGAATGGTGGAATTTCTTGGAATGATGATATCCAGGGTAGGTGACTAACTGGGAAGAATAACATCAGAAATAATAAATTATCATCACAAATATTCCTTCCTGGATATTTTAAAAGCTTTAAAATTACATGTAAATCGACGAGGAAAAAAATGATGCTGGGACTCAATACATAAACAACCAGAGAGTATGTGGTAAAATAACCAAAACTACTAAATAAAAGATTTAAATATTTTAAAAACTATGTATAATTTCTTCTAAATGACTGTTTACCTAAAAGAGTCAAATCCTATGTAAGATTGTTCAAAATCAAAGGCTTAGAATAAAAACTTACTTGGAGACCAGAGTCAAGATGATAAAAAGTCCTTAAAATAAAAGCTATTTTGCATCTGGTAAATCAATAAGTTTTTAAAACATTAAAATAATCACATTAATTTGAAGATGAATCAAATCCAGTTTGAATTTCTAAACCTCTACTTGCATAAGCCCAAGATGAATTTATAATACTTCTTTTATAACATGGCAACTCCCATGCTCACTAGTCATATGATTCCAAGCCCAGTAGGAAAAATTCACTTAAAGAAAGTCTAAATTTAAAGAAAGTAACAAGAACAGATTCAGAATGTAAGTAACTGGCCTAGGAGTCACTGAAGATCTGCTAAGACCTTTCAGTTTGCTTCGACTACACAAACCGTATAAACAGTTGCAGCACTTACCTTTCAATGTGGCCTTCTTCAACACTTTCATGGCATAAAGCTGTCTAGCATCAGAGCCTGAGATTTTTTTGACTAAGAAAACCTGTATTTAAATGAGAGAAAATAAGTTTTACAAAGTATCACAAATTACGCCATTGTTAAAAATGAGACCCTTTCTATAATATAGTGTATTACTAGAGAGATTCTGACACACTGTAGATGCTTATTTTTCTTATGTATTGATTATAAATACAATGAGTTGTAAACAGTGGTAATAACTTGGAGGGGTCAACATAAGTGAATACATTGTTTTCTTTCTTTTCGTTTTCTGCCAATTCCCAAAGAGCATGTAACATATAAGACACAAAAATCTTTAAACTATGTAATCAGATAAAAGTCTAACATGTTTAACGTATAACACAAGTGGTCATTGCTCTGATTTTTTAACAAAACAAAAATTCTTCCAATTCGATAAAAATTGTCACACAGAGGGTCCCCTTGACCATAATTCTCCATTGATACAATTATTCACTGATAATTGGTCTTTTCCATGTATGAAAACTGCACATAAATTTCTCATTGCTGGGCAGAACAATTTAAAACACTTACACTGAAGAAGCCTATTCACAAATATTTAATGTGACTTAAGACAGAACCCTTTCAACCTTTTAAAAATCAGATTATCCCATATACCTAAATATGAAGAACATAGTTCCTAGGTATGTTACTGAGCCTCTTGATTTTGCAAATTATTTTTAGCTGCTTTCAAAATATAGTGTGAAATTTATGCAAAATGAATAAAGCCTGCTCTAAATAATTCAGTCAAGCTGTAACATGGCTAATACAAAACTATCTATAAATCTTTTCTGTTCATTTTGATCATTATGTTTGTGATCTTTTTAAAAAAGCTTTTATATAAATTCCAGTTAGTTAACATACAGTGTAATATTAGTTTCAGGTGTACAATATCGTGATTCATGATCTTTTTCATTCAATCTTTAAACATACTTGCTAAATGGACCTGAATTTCAACTTTTTTCTTCTATCCTTTCCTAGCAGTTGTTACTGAGCTGCCACAGATGGAAAGAGAAGCAATTATAATCAAGAATTAACTTTCAGGTTAGCTCTCAATTATCTGCACTAGCATGCCTGGCTATTAGCAAAAATCAAAAAATGCTACATTCAACTGATTCTAGGGCGAGGCAGAGTTCCTCACTTTGAGAAACTGTGCCAAAGGTGATTGGCAATGACCTCAAAAGTTTAGTGAAGAGCACCACAACTTGCACAGAAACCCTGATGCATTGTGTGTTCCTCTCCCCAAATCGCTCCCTCTTGTCCCTTCCAAGATGCCCTACCTTTTAGTTCCTTTTAGCCAGTTAGCAGTGAGCCAAACTAGGGAGAAAAAAGCATTCTTAATCAAGTTCCTAAGATGGGATGATGTTCAAATGTTAAAGGTAATCAGAGATTATTAGTATTTTTTTAACAGAAATAAATTCTAATTAGATGGAGATAATTAGGACTTCTCTGGTATTTATTCTTAAGATTCCCTAATCAAGCTTCTTTGTGCCATTCCACAAGAAAAATTCTCCCTGTGGATTCCAAACTTTTTTCACCCTTCTTTGAAAGTACCTTAACACTTTTCAGCACTTTTTAGTTTGCAAAGGACCTTCACAAGTATTTGTAATACATCATCATGATAATTTTGGGAGGCAGGCGGACTAAGGAATGCCTATTTATAGCTGCCCAAGCTAGGGCTTAGAGAGGTTAAATAATTTGACCAGTGTCACAGTGGAGGTATTAGAACAAGAACCAGGCCAGCCACCCAATTCTGTGCTCCTGCTCAGGGGCTCTTAATCTGTTCCCTCTGGCAGGTCACCAGTTAAGTGTAGCAGGAGCAGCAGTGGTCCCAGATGCCATTGGATCTTCCCCAGCCAGAGCATTCATGACCTTTCGAACTCCCCCATGAAGCTATTCTAAGCTCTGACAGGTCATCCCTGTTTCCTTGGCTTACACTGGCTTTTTAGGATGAGTAAGAAAGGAGACACCCTATTTTTAATGTTTGCTATTTATAGTAAGGTATTTAAGTTACTTTTAAAGAAATAAAGGGAAATGCATGCTAACTCCTGGCAACTTAAATACTGTGTTCCCTGAAAATCTAATGTATAGAAAGAAACCAATCTATTTGGGTTTATCCATAATGCGACTGCATGATAATAAAACTTCATAGGAGATATTATGTGCTTGGCCTTTTATCATTTAATTCCCACTACTAACCTATGAGGTCAGGACTATTATTTACTCATTTCTTCTTTCCAGAATTATTGCTAGGTACTCTGCTACTAGCTCAATGTTGAGACATGGTACAAAGCATGTCCCCTGCACTCATGGAAAGACACATAGTCTAGTGGAGGAGATAGCCAATAAACAAACAATTACACAAATGAAAAACTGCAATTGTGGTGAGTGCTGTGAAGATGAGGTATATAATGTTCTGACAGGTAAAACAGGGGAATATGACTTAGTATGGCAGAGAAGACTTCTTTGAGATCATAAACATGAGAGGTGCTAATAAGATGAGGAAAGGGTGGGGTGGGGCGTTTCACACAGAGGGAAGCCCATGTGCAAAGGCTTTCTAGTGGGATGGAGCCAGGTGCTTAAGGACTGAAAAAAAGGGCCAATGTAGCCAGAACACAGGTAGTGAAAAACACATAAAAGTCATGTTGTTCGGGTAGCCAGGCACCAGAACAAGGGGCTCCTCAGCCATCTTAAGAGTATGTCTTTATCCTAAAGGCTAAAGGAAGCTACTGAAGTATAAGCTTAGCTCTTGTTGGCTGTCATGTAAATAGTGGCTTGAGGAAAGAATAAATTTGGGAGTCCCAGTTAGGAGCCTCCTTCAACAGGCTAAGGAGAAACAGGGGTGGCATAGACTGGAGGAGAGGCAGTGGAGGAGAGGACAGGCATGCTTTGAGAAATCTTTACTGAATCAACAGGACTTGCCGATAGTTCAGATTGGTGGGGAGAGGCAAGAGGAAAAGGTGGGCAGTAGAAGGATATGTCAAAAAATGCCTCCCAAGTTTCAGGCTTGCTTAACTGGATGCCATTCATAGTTGCAGAGAAAAATGAAACAGGACAGTTTTGGGGGAGCAGGGGAAAATCATGACTTTGGTTGTAGATATGCTGAGTTTAAACTGCCTTTGAATCATGTGAAGAGAACAAAATATGCAGCTGTACATAGAGTTCAGAGCTTAGAGGCATGATCTAGATTGGAGAGAGAAATCTGTTAGGACAGCTGTATGTGGGTTATAATTAAGACAGTGGGCATAGAGAAAATAATTAGTAAGGAGTATAGAGTGAGGAGAAGGCAGCCTAGAATGGAACCTTGAGGAATTTCAATACTTAATGACTGGCTGGAAGAGGAAAATGGGGCTCGAAGAGGTTAAGTAATTTGCTCAAGCACACGTAACAAGTAAGTAGAAGGAAAAAAAAATCAAATCCATGTCTGGCTGACCTAGAGCCCAAACTTGCAACCATTATATTCTACTGCCTACTTAACCTATATCTGAAATAAAAGCATCACTTTGGGGTTAAAGGAGGTTAACAGCTTTAATAAATTACCTATATTAGCCAAGAATTGCCAAATAGTCCCCATAAATACACAAGGGAGCTAAAGAGGTGTTGTTTTGAAGCTTGTAAAGCATATTATCTTCAGATGTTTCCTCACAGGGAGGTGGTAAGCAAGCACTGCAATGTGAAAGTTGAATGCAATTTCAGAATCTTCCTCTAACTAAGAAACAGAATAGTCAGATCAAATAGTAGTAATCATAATACTGTACTTCTCAAAATGGAGGACAGAAAGTGCTCCTGAGGTATGCAGCAGGGGGACAAGGACTATTTGAAGAAAAATGATGAAGATGCTGCATCTTCCTGAGCAATTTTAGTTGGTGGCTTTGTAAAACATTTTTGATATTAAAGACAAACATGGATATCCTTGACTAGAATGTAACCTTTGCATTCATTTTATTTTTTGTTTATTTTTAAAATATTTTATTTATTTGTCGTGAGAGAGCACATGTGAGCACAAGCAGAGGGAGCGGGAGGCAGAGGGAGAAGCAGGCTCTCCGCTGAGCAAGAAGCCTGACGTGGGACTCGAGTATTCCAGGACCCTGGGATCATGACCTGAACCGAAGGCAGATGCTTAACCAACTGAGCCACCCAGGCATCTCCTTTGCATTCATTTTAAAGACAATTTGTAAGTCTCCAAAACTTTATACTCATAGTGGTAATCCCCCACCCTAATTCCTTCAGAGTAGCCATTCAATTTCTGCTGGTATTAGGGATATTTGGAGGAAGGATTGAGATATACTGTTATAATGTATCTGGCAAGATCACCTTCCAAATCTACATGAGGACTCAAAAAGAGTATCAAAAAGTGTATCAGGGAAATATTTTTAATCATTTACAAAGTACAATTAAGAGAAGTCACACGGTCTTGAAGATAAAATAAATGTGAAGTGATTACTGCCAATTTGTAAGAATTTCCAGTGTACTTTTGAATGACTTTATTCACTTTCTCACACTTACTGATAGTGAGAAATTAAGAACAGAGAAACACCACTTGTATAGAGACTAGTATTTCATAAAATATTTCCATTCTCCACCTGTATGAAATACACAAATTCCAAAAAACAATTTTTTAAAAACACACACTCATGACTTACCTTTCCAAATGATCCCTGCCCTAATACTTTTAAAAGTTCAAACTGGGAAGGATCTGCCTTTTCATGTCCTTCCTTTACATGATGTGTGATTGCAATTTCTTTGATACTGCCTTCTTCCTGTTGATGCAAATATAAAGGGAGAAAAGAGTTAGAGATACTCTCTCCAGCTATAAATCAAGAAATGTAAATTTAGCATATCATATTAGAAATCCTCAAATTATTATTTTTTTAAAGAAGCTCTATTTCCAACATGGGGCTTGAACTTGTGACCCCAAGATCAAAAGTTGCATGCTCTACTGACTGAGCCAGCCATGCGACCCCGCAAATATACTTTCAAGTTAAATGTCAGAAAGAATGATACCAGCCCACAGCATAGACCAATTTAACCTCTACTTAACATTAGCACTGAGTATTTCCAAGTCTTCATTCTTCCTACTGGAGATAATTAGGATAATTTCATGGGGTGAGGGCAGAGGGTATAAAGAAGTCTGAAAACACAACAGAGTAATCTGCTGTGCTCTTGACATGTGCTTGTATTAGGTAAAACCAATGCTACACACACACACACACACACACACACACCCCGTGTTTATTGGGGAGTGGGGTTGAAAAATATTCCAAGGCAAACATGGAGATTTCTTTTTTTTTTTTATAATAATGATTTTTTATTATATTATGTTAGACACCATACAGTACATCCCCGGTTTTCGATGTAAGGCTCGATGATTCATTAGTTGTGTATAACACCCAGTGCACCATGCAATATGTGCCCTCCTTACTACCCATCACCGGTCTATCCCATTCCCCCACCCCCCTCCCCTCTGTAGCCCTCAGTTTGTTTCTCATAGTCCATAGTCTCTCAAAACATGGAGATTTCTACCCTCAGAAAGGCCATTTGAATCAGTATGCTGAAGTTGATTCTGCTGGAAATATGTAAGTTACTTTCTGTTTCTAGGACTACTTGGGATCTGAGAAGGGAGAAAGATATAACTCTAAAACACAAAATCAAAAAAGATATAACATTTGGATGGAGGATTAGACTCAAGAAAAAAGTTACTACTCAGCATAATGGAACAGTAGAAGGTCTTAGGGTTAAGGGAAGGATTTTTAGACAGTGGATGCTTCAGTACATCTGAGGGAAGGCATCAGAAAAGGGGAAAGGTTGAAAATATATGTAAGTATACACAGAATTTCAATTACTTATTCACTCTGGGATTAGCAGCTAAAGTACACCTTATTTAATCAAGATACGTACTATACGTTACAGCCAAAAACTACAATAAAACAAAACTCGACAAAACTAGAAATATAAGCCTGTCAAAAGACTATTTTTCTTTTTTTTGCCTGTTATTTTTTCCTAGTACCTAAGTATTATCAGAATTGACATGTGTTGTACACAAATAATTCGTTGTTTTTTATTATTGTTGTGTTTCATATGCATGTTTGAGCTCAATTAACATTTTCTGAAATAGAATGTTGGCTACATGTGGAATTACAAAGATTTCTTAAAAAGATATACTGGTATATTAACGTGGCAGGTTTTGAAAATGAGCAGTAAAAAAGAAGAAAATCTCCTGTAACAGGACAAAAAAGGAATCTAGGCCTACTCTTCTACTCTGTAAGACAGAAGTTTGTAGACTGTGCTAATACTTAGGCAGCTTCACCATTCTGGGCGCTCTCAGAACTGTGGCAACAATAAAACAATCCCCTAATATGGTTTAGTCCTGTATTTTGTAATTTCACATGCACTATCTCCTTTATTTCTCACAACCATCCTGTGCAGTAGGTGTTAGGGTAGAATCAAGCATTAACTGACTCTGAGACTCTACCCCCTTCCTGTGCACCCCTTCTCTGCAAATGAGACCAGTGTACCAGGGCTCGAGAGTGATAGCTATTTGTAGCTATACTAGGAAAAGCAGGAAGCAAATTACCAAATTCTTTTAAGAAAACTTTCAAAGAACAATGTATATGTGGAACTGATTAAAATCCAGCAAATATTTATTAAGTACCTACCATGTACCAAGCCTGAGTTAGTGCTTTTTCACCTTTTATCTTATATTTATGCTTCACAACAAATTTTTCACTACATATCAATGTTAGAGAGGGCTGATAACAACAGAATGGAGTATAACTCAGACCAAGCAAAAACATCTCAGAATTCTCTACAAACTCCCCCATTCATCACTAGAAATTTGACAGATCTTTTAAAGGCCAAATGATTTGAATACAGTTTAAAGTTTAAAGAGATTAAGGGAAGATCACAAGCCAATAACTGGCAAACTTATGGCTCAATTCCAGGTTCTGACTTCTAATGACTTCTAATACAAGGCTCTTAGAATTACACCATACTGAGACTGTCACAGGCTTCTGTAGTTCCCCATCCAAGATCAATGACAGGAACATACACACTTATTCCTTTGATCCTTGTAACTGGTCTGTATCTCTTGGGTCAGTTAGCTATAGTGATTAGAGCAATGTCTCTGAATTATTGGTAGCATATCCTCATCAGCTGAAAAGAATCAGCATATGCCAAATATCTGTACGCTTATTGGCTTATAAATCATATATACTTTTTGTATTACTAAATTACATACATTACACATGGAAATGAAACTATAAGGAAGTTCTCTTTCTTTTCTGTGACCCAAAATGCTGTCATATCGCACTTTAAAGACTAGTAGATTACAGACTTAAACTCAAAAGGCCAAAGTCACGGGTTGGATTCTAGCATGTGCCAGTCAGCCTACTATGGAAAAAACTATCTGTTCAAGAGTCTAACTGGAATCTAACATCCATATTTATGTCTTTAAATCATGAGGCTATGAAGAACTATACCCTATAACATTCCATATGTCTTACCAGTTTTCTTTCTTGGGTAAGTGGGATGTAATTTTAGGCTGCAATATTGTTTCATCTTTTATTTCGTAAAAATACTTACTATAATTGTGTGTCACGAAGATGCAACACAGGCAGGGAAGGATCATTGAATTACAAATGTTTTGCATTTTGCAACAGGCATATAGGATCAAGTCTTACTCTCACAGAGAGCTACAATCAGGCCATGGATCTCAAAATAAACAACAGTAACTATTCAAGAAAGATTTCACCTTGGATGACTACCTTTCCTTTCCTCTCACATCAAACAAGTTACCAAAAAATACAGAATCTCCCTTTGATCCCTTCATTCAACAAACATATACTAAAACATCTACTACGTATCAAACATGGTAATGGGAATACCCTTCTTTCTTTTTCTTCCTATTTCCAATAGCATCACCCAGGTACAATTCTTCATTACCTTTCCTGTGGAAAACTGAAACTAGCTTGGTTACTCGTAATGCCCCTTTGTGCCACTGCCAGTCCACTTCATCCTCCTGACAAATTCATTTTCTAAAAGGAGATAGCTCCAGTCATATGGCCAGACTGCCCAAAAACTCCTCTAAGTTTTCCTAAATTAAACGCACTGCTTCACCTTGGCATACGAGGTCCTCTACAATATGGCTACAACTTAGTTTTATGGTATTATCTTTCAACATTGCCTTACACGTAATCTTTTGTCAACCTGGGTTATTTCCTGTTCCTCAAACATTTTGTTTTTAAAATTAACTACATGCACATGGATGACAAATCAAATAGTGATGAAAAGCAAGTCTCCTTTCAACCCCATACCCAGGTTTTTAAAAAAAGTTAGATTTTTCTGTACTTACTTTGATAATTTCTTGGTTTATTAACTTTAAGACAATGCCTGCTGATTTAAAAATAAAATGAAGGATTCACTCATATCCCTTTGATCATCTTCTTCCCCACTATTTGATTATTATATTACTTTTACATAATTTTCTCATCTTTTCCACTAGTTTTGGATAGAATCCTAACTCCTCACTTCATTTTGTTTTTTTCAAGATTTATTTACTTATTTGAGAGACAGAGAGAGTGTGCAAGGGGGGAGGGGCACAAGGAGAGGGAGAGAGAGTATCTCAAACAGACTCCCCGCTGAGCACAGAGCCCTATGCAGGGCTTCATCTCATGACCCTGACTGACATCATGACCTGAGCTGAAACCAAGAGTTGGACACTTAACCTATTGAGCCACTCAGGCACCCCCTAACTCCTCACTTTATAAAAGGAGGTTAATAGTGCCTGTACGGGGACACCTGGGTGGCTCAGTCAGTTAAGGGTCTCTGCCTTTGGCTCAGGTCATGATCCCAGGGTCTTGGGATCGAGTCCCATATCAGGCTCCTTGCTCAGCATGGAGACTGCTTCTCCCTCTGCCTGCCGCTCCCCCTGCTTGTGCTGTCTGACAAATAAACGAATAAAAAAAAATCTTTAAAAAAAAAACCAGTGCCTGTATGTTTTTTCTCTCAAACTTCCCTAACCTGCTAGCTATATTTTTACATTCTTATCGATATTGAAAAAATTACCATTCTCACCTGTAACCACAACCAAACCCTTCATACTGTCTCCACAGCCTGATTTTAAAAGCAGAAGTCCCATACACCAGCATTCACATTTTTATGACTATATTGTTTAAATGCAGGCGAGAAAGTACATTAAACTTCCTTTTATATGGGCCCATAACAGTGACTTCCAAGACAATCTGTGGGGACTTAAAAAAAATGAAACAAAACAACACTTCACCAAATGCTTAAATCCATGATACATTTTACTTTGAGTTCTATTGGGATCATGAACTTTTTACGTGTTTTTCTTTTTTCCTGTTTCTAACAGCCCCATCATTCCTGGAGGGAGGGAAAGGTTAATCTGACCATTAGTCTTAATTTTTCCTTAACCCTTTGCCATACTTCTCATTCTTCTGAGAGCCCTCTCTTACCCTCCCATCAGGAATGGTTGTTCTCTAGGCCTTGCTGCACAGCTATTACCTCCAGATATCTCTTCAGTGCTTTCCTGGTTGAACCCACTATTCTCAGTTTCCCATATCCTTCTCTTTCTTAGATTACTCCCTTGTAACTCCCTAAGAAAGGTGATGTGGAAAAAAATTTTCTGAACCTTGCACATCCAAAGATGTCTTTATTTTCTCCTCACATTTGTATAGTTTGGCTTGGTACCAAATTCTAGAATAAAAACAATCTGGCCTCAAACATTGACGCTAATGGTCCACTGCCTTCTAGTAGCCAGGACTGCTACTGAGATGGGTGATGCTAGCCTGATACACATTTTTTTAAAGATTTTATTTATTTATTTGACAGAGAGAGAGACTCCAGGAGAGAGGGAACACAAGCAGTGGCAGTGGGAGAGGAAGAAGCAGGCTCCCAGTGGAGCAGGGAGCCCGATGCAGGGCTCGATCCCAGGACCCTGGGATCACGCCCTGGGCCAAAGGCAGACACTTAACGACTGAGCCACCCAGGCATCCCCTGATACACATTTTTGGGAAGGTGAACTGTTTTCTTTCCAGAAGCTTTAAGAATTTTCTCTATCCTTGTACTTCTGAAATTCCACACTAGCAAGATAAATATGGGTCTTCTTTCCTTTAGAATGCTAGATGGTTGATGAGCCTTTATAATTTAAAGATCTGAATTCTTTGCCTCTGGGGGAATTCTAATATATATTTTTTTATAATTTCCTTCGGTCAATTTTCCAGGGTTTGTCTTTTTGCAACTCCTCTATTAGTTAGGTATTGTATATCTGGGATTGAATCCTGTATGTCACTTATCTTTTTTCTTCTATTTTCTGAGAGACTTCCTTGGTTTTGTTTTCCCACCCTCATACTGAATTTCTTATTCTGGCAAATCTTATCTTAAAATAAATTTGCAAGTGCTCCTTTTGTGTTTCTTTAAAAAAAAACTGCAACTTCCTCCACTATCTACCCTCTTACCCCAAAATGGATGCAATCATTCCAAACCTCTTTAGGATATAAACTAGAATTTTAAGTCTTTTTCTGCATCGGGGCTCAGAAAGTCCAAAAAAGTGTGCTTGGGGGTGGAGAGAAAAGATTGAGGCCTATGGCCCAAGTTCTAAAGACTTGTCATTGTTTTGGGGCGCCTGGGTGGCACAGCGGTTAAGCGTCTGCCTTCGGCTCAGGGCGTGATCCTGGCGTTATGGGATCGAGCCCCACATCAGGCTCCTCTGCTATGAGCCTGCTTCTTCCTCTCCCACTCCCCCTGCTTGTGTTCCCTCTCTCGCTGGCTGTCTCTATCTCTGTCAAATAAATAAATAAAAATNTTTAAAAAAAAAAAAAAAAAAGACTTGTCATTGTTTTATCTTCAACACGTTTTTTTTTGTTCCTTCCAAGTTTAAATTTTTACTAGTCACATTAGCAAGCTACCGTCTATCTACTTTTATGTTATATGGTCATAGCAGTATAATAGGCAAAATATCCTTGGTTGGTATCTCAATGCCCATAATGTGCTTAATGTCACCAGTTTCTCCAAGTTACGGGACCATGGGTATTTTAGAAACGAATATGAGGTTCAATTAGGACATAATACTAATGCTTGGGCAATCTTGGACAATGTGCTCTCCTAGTTCATACCTAGAATCTAATGAGATGGATGCAGAGAGGAATATCAAATTTCCAAAGGCAACGATAATCCAAGGACGGACATTTGCATGTGACAAACGTATCATGTGAATAAATCACCTGTTACTGAAATAAATCTGTCACATGAAAACACAGAACTACAGTTTGACAGTTTGTAAAATTTTGTTTTTGCCTGTAAGTACACAGTGAAGCAACTATAATTTTATGGCAAAAGAATTTTGTCAATGAAGTCGAGCACAGATTTAAGTTATATCCATTATTCCCCTGTGAGGTTCACATATTTTTACATTCTCTGGTACATTTTAAATGATACATGGATATCTGCCCATTCGTCATCATGAAAAAACTTACACTGTTTATTTCTAATACTTATAGTAAATTCTGTATTTTATTCTTACGAAGTCTATGTTTATTTGATAAGTAAAGTTCTAGCTGTAAGTAAAAGTGTGAGGCTGGTGGCTGGTCTCCATCACAACCCTGTATCATCTGTCTACACCCCTATCACTTTCAGATATTTGCCACCCCCAGCCTATGTGTTCAGTACCCTCAAGCTATGTATGGGAATTCATTCAGTCATCCATTTAAACATTTATTTATCGAGTGCCTAATACATGGCAAGCATTCTTCTAGATGCCTGAGATAAACAATACAATATATGAAATAGACCGAAATTTATGGCATTTTGCAGAGAAACCAAACAATAATAATAGGTATATTCATGTTAGAACAAGATAAATACCATGGGGAAAAAGATACTAAGTTGGGTGAGAGGGATCAGATGTGCAGGGATGAAAAGGAGAGTTCGCAATTTTAAATAAAACCATCACTGCAGGTTTTACTGAAAAAGTGCTCTTTGGGTAAAGGCCAGAAAGATGTGATGGAGTCAACCATCTGGGGGAAGAGCATTTCAAGCAGAGACAAGCCAGTGCAAAGGCCAGTGTGGGAGCACACATGGAGACCACTGTTTGGATTGGAGAGGAAGAGAACAGGTCCAAGAGGGGACTAAAACTCAGAGGAGACTCTGGTGCTCTTGCTTCTTCCTAACTGCCTGGTCCTAATGGAAATGTTTCTGATCTATGACATACTCTCTTAGGCCCATTCCTTTTGTTAGAAGGCAATTCAGATTATGAGCCAGGTAGTATGCTAGGTGTTAGAGATAATAAGATAAAGAAGAGTATCTGCCCTCTAAGAATCTGCCTAGGGTTTCAAACATTTATTACTAGATAAAGACTCGTTGAGATGTGATCCATGATAGAAAAAAGAAGGTCAGTTCAGTTAACAAATATGTAATTTAGGAATTCTGTAAAGGGTGCCAGTTTAGACATCACAGAAAAATGGCAGAAGAAAATTCATGGACAGGTGGATCTTTTGGTGTTCGTCCAGTCACATAGAAAGCCACCTCATTTGTTTCCCAGGACCATCAAGAAGTCTGTAGGTTCCTTCTTAAATGGTCCTTAAGGTTTGCCCTTTAATGGGAAAAAAGATTAACTTAATGCTTCCTTTTTAAGTTGAGAGGAAAAAGATACAATTTTGTTCTTAAAACGTAAAAGGATTAAAGAAAAGGAACAGAAAGTGATTCTGTCTATTAGAGACAGAAAACCTAATACTGTAACACACTACCATTAAGTAAACAAACTGCGTGATATTAATTGATTTTAAAGAATGATTCAACTTTTGGCATTATGCCCTGACTTGTATACATAATTTCCTTTTTCCTGCCCTCCCTTGGGTCAGGAAGTGTGTTCTTAAGGCATTTGTATTTTCTAAATTGTTTTGAATGTCAGAAAATACGGATGAAACTTGAAGTAAATTATTTAAATGTTCCTTGGTAAAAACTAATAAATAAATCTTTTCTAACCATGGATATGTAACTATTTTTTTGGCCTAACATAAAGAAGACCTTACAAACGAAAAACGTATACTTCATTTGCCTCTTGAATGTAATTCAAAATTCAAGTATTAATCTCTATACAGAAACCTAACGTTCTATAATACACAGTTTTTAATTTTAAAAATATATATTAATTTTTTAGATGATCGAGATACATAAAAATTTGGCTGTGATACATAATTAGGCTGGTTATTCAAGCCATGCTGAAAAAACACATTTTAAGGTACTCTAGATAACGATTTGACCAAATCCAATTTACTTATTTGCCAATGGATGATAAATATGCGCAGCATTTTTCATTTAACCAAGTTCCCGAAGAGTATTCGAAGCCAGCTTCTTCTATGCTTGAGAAAACAGCATTGCTGTTCTCCAGACTAACATTCCTAATCAGTGCTGTAGAGAGCACAGTTTTCTCCTAATCGGGAATCCCAATTGAAAAATTAAATTCTCTTTAAAGAGCAGCAGGATAGCATAATTCTCATGGCAAAATATCAAGTTAATTTCGCAGAATTTTAGATGAAACAAAATGCAAATTATCATTTGCTAAGCAAATGATTTTAACAAAGTAATGCTTTAAAAACTGTGCCTAAGTTAGATAAAATTAGTTACTTAAATACAGTTGATTAAAAACTTCTAAATTTGAAAGGAACCAATTTCAACAAAGTTCTGACTTTAAGGTCTTGACTGTTTAAAATAATACATTCTCCAACCCATCAAAATATTGCTTACATTATAGTAATCTCCTAGGACTATCAGTAAGTTCACAATTTTGTTCATGCCTGGTTTACTACTGAAAGTTACTGTCATCTGTTTCATTATACAAAATTACAAACTCGAGCAAAATAAAAACTACTTTACCACTAAAAAGCCAATGTAAAAATAAGTTTACAAAGTATTCAATGGAAACGAATAATTCACATAGGTAGCTTACTTTTAGCAAAAAGAAATACTATCCTTTAAAAGTTCTTTAAAAACTGGTTTTGAATTTTGAAAAACTTCTTAAAGAACATATAAAATGAAATAATTGTTTAATTAGTATAATTACACTGAGCTCCAACTAAAACATTTTAGTCTTTACTTCTAAGTTGAACAAAGCTTACCTGTATAGAGCGAACACGAAAAGACAAAAATTTAAACATGGCTACGAAACCATGATGGTGATAAAAGAATTTCTGACCGTAAAACTTAGGTTGGAAAGGGAAGGCCAAGCCCCTGCAAAGTTTTCTCCTACCAGCTGTTCCGGCAATTAGAAAATTTCCTGTCAGGCGGGTCCTGAAATGCTAGAAAAAGTGGCCTGACAATTTTCCTGTGGTAAAAGAAAGGAGAAACGTAATGGCGAGGGCACTATGTAGCTGATAGGTAGGGAGGCCAGAACAGGAAACCAAAACAGATTTGCTGATAGCAAAATCCTGTTGAAATGTTCTTAACTCCTGGTTCCCAGCAATCTAGACAATTTTCACAACCAGTGAAATGAACATTATTTTATTTTAGAATCCTCAGAAATGCCAGTATTTCTTAACTATATGACTTTTTAAAAGCAAATGAAACTAGTCAGCACTATTAAAATAATAAGTCATTGATGCACATGTGAAATTTTACCCTTTGTAATGTTTACACACACTCTCTAAAGGATAGTCTCAAGACTACTTTAAGATTATATATAGACAAGTCATGGGTGTTCCCTGTCAATGAGGCATTGTTTCGTAAGTCTGGGAAGAAAATGACCACATGCAAGAAACTTTTTGATTGTGATATAAAGACAATTTCTTTCTGTCTTAAACGGAAGTAAATTATATTTAAATTCACATTGGTTATAGACATCAATTATCGGCCAGGTTAAAGATTTCAAGGTCCATAGCTAAAAATCCTAGTTGCTAAAATCTAAATTAAAAAAAAAGACCAACCCCTGGGTTATTAGTGAGCAAAAGGAACACTTACTGATATTAAGCCAAACTGGAAAAGGAGAAGTTACCAGACAATCCCTTACTCCACCTCCTTCTCTAATAGCCTCTAGAAGTTCTTCTAAGGTATTTTTATTTTGGAAAATGGATTTTAAAATATGCCAATAATCAGAATATGATCACTGAAATAGCGGCATTTAAACAAAACCCAAGGACAGAAACATCGAGAGCTGTGGAAAATGCCCTACTTGATATGCATTTAACCTACATGGAACCAACAAACACATCAATCATTAATATATATATAATATATTATATATATAATCTATATGAATTTAATAAAATAATTGAATTTTCAAAACCTTTAGACAATTATCATATGATTTCACTCATATGTGGAATTTAAGAAACAGAACAGATGAACACAGGGGAAGGGAGGAAAAAATAAAGTAAGATGAAATCAGAGAGGGAGACAAACCATAAGAGACTCTTCAACTACAGGAAACAAACTGAGGGTTGCTGGAGGGGAGGTGGGGGAGATGGGGTAACTGGGTGATGAGCATTAAGGAGGGCATTAGATATAATGAGCGCTGGGTGTTATATGCAACTGATAAATCACTAAACTCTACCTCTGAACTAATACACTGTATGTTAATTGATTAAAAAAACAAAACAAAAAACAAAACCTGAAGAGTCTTCAGAAAACACCAGAAATGATCAGCTAGTTTTCTGGATGAAGGAACCATGGCTGAGGCAGGCACATATTTAATGATGGAGCTATCTATAAAGGCAGCTCAGTTCAGCACTACTTTATTGAGCAAATGATAGAGTGTCCATTAGGTGCTATACAAGCCATATGAAAGGCCAGGGCTCTTCCTTCTATATCAAATTTCTGCAGCTATGTTCTATAATGTTCTATGAATGTTTCTGCTGCATTTAACTTTTATGGCAATATTTTATAAATGACCTAATAGAAGTTGAAGAATAAAAAAAAACTGCTCAATTTAAAAAATTATCCTACTGAACCAGGTACATTAGAATCAACAGGGACCCAAATAAATGTCCAAGATAAAATTTTGAATTCTGCTAGGGAATTGTACAGTCCTCTCAATTAAAAATGCAAGCCTCAATTTTTCAGCAAGGAAGGCACTTAAGAAAATTTCCATCAAACATGAACCCACCCATCTCCCAGAAGGAATTATGTAGGTCTCCTTAAAATGCTACAAAAGGGCAGCATGGTTAGGATAACAACCTAACATAAAACTTCAGTCTGAACATGAGATGCCTTTTAAGACTGTCAAGAAGCAGCAAACAAGGGAGGGAAATCTGAAGGGGGAGAATCAGAGAGGGAGACGAACCATGAGAGACTATGGACCCTGAAGAGAGGAGGGTGGGGGGAGGGGGTAACAAGGTGATGGGTATTAAGGAGCGCACATGTTGTGATGAGCACTGGGTGTTATACGTAACTAATGAATTACTGAACGCTACAGTAATGTTCAGTAACTTACTGAAAACTAATGATGTACTATACAGTGGCTAACTGAACATCATCATCATCATCATCATCATCATCATAATAAAGCAGCAAACAGCATGGTTACTGCACAACTGATTAAGACATGCAAAACAAAATAGCATTGTCTTTGTATACAGCACTGTCATCAACTTTATTCAAGTAATACTTAAGAAGCAACCAAATAACCTTTTTTGAACTTAAAGGATTAGTCTGGATTGGCTTTAACGACTACTGATGCTCAGGTTAACAGTCACATTTTGTCGTGCACTGTGCTTTTTAATATTAGCACTAAGAGAATGAAGCAGTATTTCAGATACCAAAACCTAAAATAAGTCTCCCTGAGTTGAAATGATACCTAAATTAAGAAGGTGTGGTACTGCTGTGTAAAAGATAAACAGAGTTACAGAAAAGAATAAAATAAATGTGACACTTTACATCTGACGGAGATATTAGGTCATTTGGCTGTCTAGGAAATGCAGAAGCCATAAGAGAAAATATTGGTATAGATTTGATTATAAAATTCAAAAACTTCTCTGTATCAAAAGGCACCATAAATAAAGTTAAAAAGACTAGTTCACATGATTGGAATCCCTTATAATCATATTACAACTCACCACTGAGCAACGGGTTTATTTGGGTGTTATCTCCTAACCAAAAATGAAAGTGCTTAAGGCCCTTTGGTACAATGCTTATGGCACTGATTACCGTTTAAGCGCATGCCACTGTCCCTACCAGATTAATTTTCAGAACAGGCACCACACTTATCTTTGTATCCCCATAGCAAAGAACATATAGTAGGAATTCAAACAATGGCTGCCTGAGTAAGAATTATCATGTGTTGAGATCTGAAATAGATACTACTTGTGTGGCTGTGTGCATGAAACTAGGTATTATCGTTTTATTTTTCCTGCTTTTGACTTTCTTTAAATTTATCTTATTAAAATTTCAGCTAATTTTTCTTTATTCTTGTATCTTACTGGTTTTAATGTTTGTTATTATTTAAAAAGAAAATTTTATTATAAAAAGTATGCATGTCCATTACAGAAAACATATGAATAAACAAGGAGAAAAAGGAAAAAAAATCACTATTTTGGTGCTTTTCTTTCTAGTCTTTTTCTGTACACACACACACACACACACACACACACACAC
>NW_024423319.1:108779981-108826464 GCF_017311325.1 Ursus maritimus | reverse complement strand
ACACACACACACACACACACACACACACACACGCTTGAACCATACTCTACATATTATCGCTTTTTTCTGTAAAGGACCAGACAGTAAATGTTTTTGGCTTTGCAGGCCATATGGTCTCTGTAAGCTCCGCTACTGCAGTGGGAAAAAGAATGAGTGAAGCTTAGTATATAGCCAGAATAATCTTAAAACAGAAATCAGACTGGGTCATGCCCCTATCTATCTCAAATTCTTCAATGCTTCCCTGTCACAAAACAAACCCCAAATTTCTCAGTCTATGGACCATAAAGCAAGCACCAATAAACACTACTTGATCATGACTTGGGAATATATTCACTAAATCATTCAGATACGATGTTAACATTTGGTTTTAGACATTATTTTATCATGTTAAGGTCAGACTATTTCCTCTTTACTAAAAGAGGAATGAATAGTCAATTTTATAAAATGTCTTATTATCTATTTATATAGTCACTTAATTTATCCCCTTTGACCTAACGATTTCATAATGTAAATCAACAGATGTCCTAATATGTTTGTATTTCTGGGAAAAATCCACTGTTTTAATATATATATTTGATTTGCAATTTTTTTAAAGGATTTTTGCACCTATAGCCATAAGTTAAATTGGCAGTTTCCTTTTGTGTGTTAACTTTTATTTTCAGGGCTATGCTAACTTTAAAAAACAAACTAGAAGGCAATGTCAATTTTTCCCTATGCTCTGGGACAACTTAAGGACTACAGGAATGATCTATTCCTTGAAAAGTTTCAAAGATTTCTCCATGAAATCATAGAGGCCTGGCACTGTAGTTGGGAGGCAAAGAGTTTAACACCTTAAATTTCTCCCTTGCTATTGGTATATTCAGTTTTTCTATCCCTTCCCAAATGATATTTAGATTTTCCTAGAAAACCACGTTTCAGCAAGACTTTTATATGAGTATACAGTTACACTTAGTATTCTACGTTTTTAAACTTAAGGAACATGTCAAGCATATCTAAAGTAGACAGACTAGTATAACAAACCGTCATGTATCTAGCACTCACCTTTAACAATTATTAACTCACAGCCAATCTTGCATCATATACTCACTTCCCCCATAATTATTCCCATAATTCATTCCCATAGTTAATTATTTTGAAGCAAACCCCAGATATTTTATCATTTCATCTATAAATATTTCTGTTGTTAAGATGTTTTAAACTCTTTCCTACCTGTGACTGTATCGTGTTTTGCTTTCTGAATGTTGTATATTTGCCTCCCCCCCCCGCCCTGTTTTCTCATTCACTAATTTTGGAATTTGTATTTAATTCCTTCTTCTGGATCTCTAGAAATTTACTTTGTAGTTCTTTTTCTAGCTTCTTTCACTGAATCCTTAGTTCATTTATTTGAATTCTCATTTATTAATGAATTTTTCTTTCAAGTATAATTCTAACAATATCATTTAAGATACTATATTTTAAGCACTGTGCTTACATGAAATTATCTCAGTTAATTTTCACCACACTGAGATAAGTACTATTATCCATACTACAGATGCAGAAACTGAGGGGTAAAGAGAAGTTAAGGAACCTATTGTTCAAGTTCATACTTTCTTGAAAGTCAGAATGGCTGTGATGTTGGTGGGAGCATAACCAGGCAAGTCTATCTGGGGAAGGAGTGTGTATTATGCATGGCCAGTGGCTGACTTAGGTCAGAAACCAGGAGGTGCTAAAACTTATAATAAGACCCAGAAGAAACACAGCTCAGTAGAGGGTCCATAGCAGAGTTCCTGAACACTTTTCTACACCATACATTTTATTTGTCTGGCAAAACCCCGACCCTAGTCAAACCCAATTAATCAACCATTTTCATAACTCCATGAAAGTAGAACCATGCTAGAGAAAAATCAACCCCTAGGATAGAAACTTTAAATGGACATATTTTCTAAAATGATTCCTTTGGATATGATTTCTTGTATCGATCAGTTTTTCAGGTACTGAAGGGTTTAATACCTAGGGTAATATCTAAGGGTTTCCATTTAAGTACAGAAGAATTACTCTCTAGCACATGTCCATCAGTAGATAATGTTGCAAAGTGCTAAAGTTCTAAGGTTTTAAATCAGAGATAGGAAATATCACCAACCTTAAGCAAATTGTAGTGGCTTCCTAGAGCACTGAGATGGGTTCCTTCTAAGGTCCTGTCTCAATGACCGCTTGCAACATTTCCCCCAAGCATGGAGAGAGGTCAAGGGGGAGCTGTACCAGTGCAGGTAGGAATACTGCAGGAAGCAGTGATACATCCTAGGTGGTATCGTTTGTCAATCTATCCACGCTTTTCCCCCCTCAGGTAGGTAAAGAGGTTATTACAACTTTCAATATATGACAGTATTTCAGATTGACTCAATATACCAGTCATACTTGAACAGAACTTAATCAAATCAGTTTGCTCTCTTTCCAATTGTGGATCAGATCACTCAAACTGAAAAAATGTGTAGACTGCAGCAGAGGAGAAGCAATTTTGGATCAGAGGCACCATATGAGGTACGCAAGCCATGAAAAAAAGGGGTGATTTTATTTTTTTTAAAAGCCCTTATGGGTGGATGAAAGGGACACTAGGAAGTGAAAAAATAGCCCTGAAAGAGCCAAAAATATAGCAAAGGGAAACCTTACATGTTTGGAAAATTTGCCAATTATACACATATCGATTTAATGCTACCATGCAGTGCTAATTATAATGTTATTGATCTCAGAAATATTTTCCTAAGTGGTATATACTTACATGCACTAGATTATATTTTTCCCATGCTCTGAGCGCTAAAATATACTCTCAGCCAATGAGAGTTAGAACAACAGACAATACTCTACACAATTAATCAGTAAGTTCTGTTAATGTACCACTCCACAAATGTTCCCTGCCAATGAGCACTCTATTGTACTTTCCTGTGTTGAGTGGTTCTTCACTGTCTATTGTCTACTATGCTAGGGCTTCTCCTTCTATAGTTTATTTTGTGTTGAACCCATGATGACTGCAAGAGGTGTGCAAGTATCTTCTGGACTCATGGCTATGAGTATCACTTCGGATGTTCAAATGCAAGGTTTAAGGCAGCCTGAGGGAACCTTCAAGGAAATGGAGGAAATCACCAGACAACTGGGAATTGGAGAAATTCCCTGGATACTGTGAAGGCCATCATACACATTACTGTAGCCTTAGGGTTACTATATAAATAATCGCTAGAGTAAAAGCATGTGTGCGAGTTGGAAGAAATTACCACTAAAGGCCTATCATGACTTCAGGGGATTTGTGAAGAATGCAGGCACTGTCAGTGTGCTGCCTGTGTTCTTCATAGGGGTGCTGCTCCTTAACCTGGCATTTAAGGTCATCTATGAAATATCTTCACTGTACCTTTTTAAGCCATTTCTATCACTATTACTTTTAACAAGCTTTCTCTAATTCTTGACAATCACGCATGTGACTATGATACAGGAGCTACAAAGACTGAGTTGATAAATATAGTGTTTAAGACTACAGTCATATAATATTTACAAAGTTGATGTCATTAATAATTGATGCATGCATGATCACCAGAAATAAATAAGAGAAATAGAAGGGTCAAAGGACCAAGTTAAGAGAAAATTAACTCATTTCACAATTTTGTGTGAGGCCAGGCCTATTGTCAGCCACAAAATTACCGGAAACTATCCTAGTACCTAAAGGGCATACTTCATCCCGGGTGAATAGTATGAAAGAGTAGGATCAGACTCTGGAAGGAAGAGGACAGGAAAATGAACACTTACTGCGTTCCTACTTTGTGCTAGGTACTTATTTATCTCCTTTAATTCTGAAGCCTCAGAACCTTTGCCCAGTACTGCAAGAATCACTAAGAGAATTATTTCCCAACTAAGCAAGAAATTGCTTTAATGATGGTTCTTGGATGACTATAGAGACATAAACAGTCAAGACTCCCTATTTCTTCAGCATGGATCATGCAGAACATGGGAGTCCTCTAGCCAGCTGACAAAAGATAGGAAATCCCAGAGTCCAGGAAGATATCTTGGCTTGAGGTACTATATAGCACTCACTCTTATCTTCTGCTATGAGGTAGTCTCTCCCCACCCCCGCCAGAATAAAGGCTAAAAATAATCAAGTCTCTCCAGTAGGGGAGAGAGAACAAAAACGACACCAGCTAAAACAAGTTAATTGGTGAAAAATTTAATGAATTATACATAAATATGGATTAATATGCAAAGATCCCTAGGGGAGGGAGATAGAGGAAGGTGATGACTACCTGTTATATTCTGGTATGAATCAATTTATTTTTCATTTTTATTTTTATTTTTTTAAGATTTTATTTATTTATTTGACAGAGAGACAGCCAGCGAGAGAGGGAACACAAGCAGGGGGAGTGGGAGAGGAAGAAGCAGGCTCACAGCGGAGGAGCCCGACGTGGGGCTCGATCCCACAACGCCGGGATCACGTCCTGAGCCGAAGGCAGGCGCCTAACCGCTGTGCCACCCAGGTGCCCCAATGTTCTTATATTTTATGAGATACATGGAGAATATAAAAGTTTTTACCTCAGGTGAGTAAAGACAAGAAAGGACTGAACCTTTAAAAAGCCAGAATAAAGGAAAAAAGTATTACAATTTCAGGAAACGGAAGAGAAGTGGATCTAGGATCTGGGAGGAAGGCAGATTGATTGTAGGGCAAAGAACAAAGGGAATAGAGAAGAGATGAGGTGTGAAGGAGGAAACAATCCAGCCAGAATGAAATGGCTCTGCCACAGGGAGAAACCATGGGACATGTTCAAGATACAACACAGGGGCAGCTCTGTATGTCAAGAAGATCTGAGTGAAGGTATTTTATGTTTAGGAGAAATTCACCTTTCTTTTATGATTATCATTTTAATCAAACTGATTTAGCTACCTCTCACATTTTCCCCCCTTTGGCTTTTGTTTACAGCACTTTCCCATGAGAATGCCTTCACCCAAATATTGACATTTACTTCTAAAAATCTGTACTGAAATCTTATGTCTTCTGTGAATTTTTACCTCATTATACCAGTTGTAACTAGTTTTACTTTAAATTCTAGTTAACTTAAATTTTTATCAACAGTTAAATGGTCAAATTGTGCTGTAAGGCTTATATGACCAAAAAGCAGCAGTACCTAGTGCTCCTGGTACCCTTTCAGCTCTTTTCATTGCTCCCTCTGGTATTTATCTCTAATCAACAACACAAGAAACAACAGGTGATGGCGAGGATGTGGAGAAACAGGAACCCTCTTGCACTGCTGGTGGGAATGCAAACTGGTGCAGTCATTCTGGAAAACAGTATGGAGGTTCCTCAAAAAGTTAAAAATAGAACTATCCTATGGTCCAGCAATCACAATACTAGGTATTGACCCAAAGAATACAAAAACACTAATTCAAAGAGATTCACACATCCCGATGTTTATAGCAGCATTATCTACAACAGTCAAATAACGGAAACAGCCCAAGTGTCCATCAACCGATGAATGGATAAAGAAGTAGTACATAGATACAATGGAATATTACTCAGCCATCAAAAAGAACGAAATCTTGCCATTTGCAACGACATGGATGGAGCTAGAGAGTATTACGCTAAGTGAAATAAGTCCACTAGAGAAAGACAAAAACCGTATGATCTCACTCATATGTGGAATTTAAGAAACAAAACAAACAAGCAAAGGAGAAAAAAAGAGAGGTGCCAAACATTGTTCTTAATTATAGGGAACAAACTAATGGTTACCAGAGGGGAGGTGGGGGGGATGGCTTAAACAGGTGATGAGGCTTAAGGAGCACACTTGTCCTGATGAGCACCAGGTGATGTATTGAAGTGCTAAATCACTATAGTATACTTGAAACTAATATTACACTGTACGTAACGAACTGGAATTTAAATAAAAACTTAAGGAAAAAGAATAACCTTATACTACTTCCTCTTGACTCATCAATTTCAGATATTATCTTTAGACATCCTATTAGAGATGACTTAACACTCATCACAAATTTTGGTTAAATCAGTATTTAGTTTTTTTATTATTACGACTATGCAAACATTGTTCACTGCCAAGGTAAGGAATATACTCTAGTTACATTTCTTGTGTACAACTTCTGTTTTCTTCTTAAGTGTGCAGTTGGTTTATTTTAAAATTTGCTTTTTGCTTATCTCAAATTCTTCTCACTCTGCATCTTAAGTGAATTTTCAGTACTCAAACTTATTGGATAATTCATCACTTCTATTTTTCTCCCTTGGAGACCGCCTTCCTGGAATCATCTGTTTGCTTCAATCTGGACTGAGTACTCTCTAAACCTACTGAATGAACTAGTCTTCTCAAGAACCCTTTATTCATCACACTGTGAAGGAACTTTCTTCATTGTGCTTATAAATGTTGGATCCTTTGTTGCCTGAATCTCCTGTCTTTTTCTTAGTTAACAACCATCTCATGTTGGCGGAGCCCACTTTCCAGCAACTTCCTAAAAATAGGTATATGTCTGAAAATATCTTGGTTGAAAATCATTTTCACTAAGCACTTCAAAGGCATTGTTCCTTGTCTTCTAACGTCCAATGTTAAAATGTTTCATATTATTATTACACCCCATCCTTTATATATTTTAAAAATCTCTAAAAGCTTGTCTTAGCCCATCTGAGTTGCTGTAACAGAATACCCTACACTAAGTCACTTATGATAAACAACAGAAATTTATTTGTCAGAGTTCTGGAGGCTAGGAAGTCCAAATCCAAATCACCATCAGACTTGGTTTCTGGTGAGAATCTGTTTCCTGGTTCATAGACAGCCATCTTCTTGCTGTGTCTTCACATGGCAGAAGGAGCAAGGGAGCTCTCTGGGGTCTCTTTTATAAGGGCGCTCATCCTATTTACGAGGTATCTGCCCTCATGACTTACCTACCTCCCAAAGGCCCCACCTCCAAACACCATTACATCGGGGATTAGGCTCCAACATATAAATTTTGCGGGGGGCGGAGGGACACATTCAGTCCAATAAAACTTCTAGGGTTTTCTATCACTGGTGTTTGATAATTCACAATGATTCCGCTTGAGAGTAGGCATTTTTGTTTGTTTGTTTTTATTAACAGGCTTCCAGTAGGCTGTTTTAATCCAGCAACTCACAGTCCTCACATTAGGGAAATTTTTTTTGTATTTTAGTACTCCATCTAATCTAAGAGTATGATTATTACTGTACCATTACAGAAGAAAATGCTGCCAATTAAAATGAGTCACACCATTGACTTTAACAAACATTTCAATTTCAGAGACATTAAAATGGAGGAAAAAACAAATATCTTATCATATTTCTTTCCTAATTTCTTCCTTTCCATTTCCCTGTTGTCTCTGGAATTCCTATTAAGTAGGTGTTAGACTGCTTCTCTTTCTTTTTCTCTTCTATTTTCTATCTCTTTCTCTTACTCTATTTTTTAGAGATTTCCTTAATATTAGCTTTTAAATATTCTACTAAAATGTAAAACATTTCTATCCCATTTTTAATTCTAAGCATTTCTTTTTCTGATTAAAAAATAGCATCCTACTCTTATTTTAGCATATCAATTTTTTCTTTTAGCACTCAGAAGATATTAATTTTAACTTTTCTTTTTCCTTATTGCACTGTCTGTTCCTTCAAGAGCTTATTCTTTCATCTGGAAGCCTTTCTGAAATGTCCAGTGATATTTGGCTTTTCAGTCATACTTAAGAGTGAGACACTAAGAAGTGGACCAAATGTTCTGGAGCTTGTCAACTGTTAGGCTGCTTGGGCAGGTTAATTGGCCCAATAGACTTTACAGTGAAGATCTCCTAAATGTCTGCTTTTGAAGGTCTTTTATCAGGGACCATTCAATTTCTTCAGGAAAGAAGGCTTTACTTTCCTGCCTGGATGGGTAAGTGAAGGGGATGATAACACCATCTAGTAGTAGGCTTTCACTTGATCTCCCTGTTTCTAGCCCAGTGCCTCACCCCACTTCCTACTATACCTAGGGTTTCCCAAGTCTGGAGCCATTCTGATTCATTTTTCTCTATAAAATAACTTCTGTCTCTTCCAGGGATAGGAGAGAGGAGTGAGTGGAGGCTGTTTATAATGACATTCAACCAATCTCTGTTCTCAGCCCCGTGCTATTCCTCCACTTTCCATGGTACCTGGCAACCTCACTCTTGAGCTCTTCTGGAACTGTGAGGGCAATAAATAAGGCATGCTTCCTGCTGCTATACCCCTCTAAAAGCACTTAGGTCCTTTAACTTCCTCTTGTTATGACTCTTTTATCTACTTTTCATATTTACATGTCGTGGTTCAAATTACAGAAGTCTTCTAATTTAAAGACCACATTTCTGTTTCTTATTTTCCTTGATGTTCTAGGTGATTATTTACCAGAAAAGAAGACAAAAACAACTTATTTTGCCATTTGAAGACTGCAAGTTTCCCTCATATGCTTTTGTGTCTCCAACAACCTAGCAGAACTCTTGGCACCTAATAGAAATTCATTAAGCACTTCATTAATTAATGATTAGCTGTAGTCAGAGTTCAGACTAAGATGCTGTACCAAAAAGACCCCAAAATGCAATGGCTCAAACAAGTTAAGTGCCTATTTTTCTCTCATGCAGCAGTCCATAGGTAAGAGGGTAAATTAGGGTAAAAAGGTATCACAAGATCATTAGGTCAATAAAGGACTCAGGTTTCTTCTTCCTTGTTATTCTCCAACCATCCTACCGTCTTGTGGTCCAAACTGGCTATTCATCATACTCTGTGTTCTAGCCCATTAAAAAGGGGCCAATCAACCTATAAGAAAGCCTGCCAGTTGACAAGCTCCATACATACAATTATCATCTTACAGTTTCTATGGGCCAAGAATCTGGGCTAACGTGAGCTTGGAAGAAGAACCTTTTTCCTGTCAAGGTTCAGATAAGAACGTAGCCCTGGCCAACTCCTTCACTGCAGTCTGTAAGAGACCCTGAACCAAAGGATCCAGTTAAGCCGTGCCCAGATTAATGACCCACAGAAACTGTGAGATAAGAAATGTATGTTGTTTTAGGGGCGCCTGGGTGGCACAGCGGTTAAAGCGTCTGCCTTCGGCTCAGGGCGTGATCCCAGCGTTACGGGATCGAGCCCCACATCAGGCTCCTCCGCTATGAGCCTGCTTCTTCCTCTCCCACTCCCCCTGCTTGTGTTCCCTCTCTCGCTGGCTGTCTCTATCTCTGTCAAATAAATAAATAAAATCTTTAAAAAAAAAAAGAAATGTATGTTGTTTTAAGCTACTAAGCCTGGGGTAATTTGATATGCATCAAACAGATAACTAATGGAACATCTCAACTTTTGTTATTTAAATTATCAGTAACTGACAAAACGAAAACTTTTAGTTGTACATTAAAGACAAATACAATTTAAAAGTATAAGGCTAATACATATTTTGACAATTAATACCATCAATGAAAGAGTAAATATTAGGCTTTTTATACTCAATCCTAATTCCTATAATCTGGAATGATCTGCTCAACAACTTCACCCACACTGCTAGTAATACCATAGTCCTGAACCTTTTCTTTTCTTTCTTTTTTTGAGAGAGAGTGTGAGCACACTCATTCAGGGGCGGGAAGGGAAGAGGGTGGGGTAGAGCGCCTAGTATGGAGCTCAGTGTAGGGCTCTATATCACAACCCCGTCCTGTACCTTTTCAACCTGGTTATAAAATGCAATTTTCTTCCAGATGTATGGTTACTAATGCCGTGAGTACTCTGAGGGAAAGTATGAGCCATATAATATCACAATGGAAAATGTTTTTAGATTACAGAGAGAATAAGAAATTTGAAGATTTTCCTTCCAAAGAAATTGTTACCTAAGAAAAACAGGTAACTGGCAGCAGAAAAATCAGTATTGATGCTTTCTGTTTTTTATGTTTGCTTAAAAGCTAATAAATATATACTCCAGATGAATGAAATAGAATGCCTCAAATGGCCTGGGAGGTACAGAAAGCTAGACTAAATGTGAAGGTAACCTCAGGCACAGGTTCCATGCCTGGGCTCCTGTGCTAGCCAACAGTTAATTTATGCACTCATTTAATTAACAAGCACTTATTGAACACCTACTGGATACTGGATATAAAACAAGGAATAAATCAGACATGGTCAAGTCTGACAGTATAGTAGGGGATATAAAACAAGGAATAAGTCAGACATGGTCAAGCTCACAGTTTAGTAGGGAATAAGTAAATAAGTAATGGAATCTAATGTGGTATTCCCATTTAGGGTACTCATAGGCTGCTACAGCAGCACAAATGAAAAACACTTAACTCAAGGCGGAAATGGAACTGGTGGTTGTGTCAGGAAGATGTCTCGGTTGAAGTGATATCAAACTTGGACCTGAAGGATAATTGGGAGTTAACTGGAAGGGGTGCTAGGGGAAAAAAATTCTGAGAGAGGGAGTATCACCTATGAAGGCCCAGGAACAAAAGAAAACCTGATACACTGGAGTGACTGCACTTTCAGGAGAAGGTAGAGGAGTGCGGCTGGGGATGATAGAGAGAAGTACACAAAGTCCTTATTAGGGCCTGATAGGTCACACGGCAGTGTTTGTACTTCATCTGAAGGAAGCACAAAACAACTGAAGGATTTTAAGAAGAGTATAATGATCTCACTGTTCCATAACTGACAAAACGTTCATGACAATTTGATTTCTGAAAACTTTTCAAATACCTTAAAAAGCATATAGAAACATTTAACATTTTTTAAAGATTATTTATTTGATCTTTATTTGAGAGAGACAGAAACAGAGAGAGAGAGAGAGCACAAGCAGGGGGAGGGGCAGAGGGAGAGGAGAAGAGAGGAGAAGTAGACTCCCCGCTGAGCAGGGAGACCTATGTGGGTGCTTGACCCCAGGACCTGGGATTATGACCTGAGCCAAAGGCAGATGCTTAACCGAGTGAGCCACCCAGGTGCTCCAACACTTAACATTTTTATGTATTAGCAATAACCAGATGGAAGACAGCAGAGAAGAAATCCCACTGCAATATAACAAAAACTATAAAATACCCATGAATTACCTTAATAAATTAATGTACAAAACTATATGTAAGAAACCATAAAATTTTGATAAAGGATAAAGAAGAATATCAGAATAAATGTTTTGGGGATGTGAAGACTCAACATTAAAATATTTTTCTTCATGTTAATTAGCATATTTAATCCCAATAACTTTTTCAGGAGTACTGGATAAATTGATTAAGTTCATCTGGAAGATGCATAAGACCACAATTTTGAAAAGGAAAACGGTGGGAGGGCTTGCCTTGCCACATATAAAAAACATATAATAAATGTACAGTATCTGAAAATGCATGTGAAGTCAAGACATTCAGGGATGCTATGCGTTGAACTGTGTCTCCCAAAAAGGTATGTTCAATTTCTAAACCCAGTACCTGGGAATGTGATCTTTTTTGAACACAGCGTCCTTGTAGGTTCAATAATGTTAAGATGAGGTCATAGTGGAGTAAGGTGGGCCCTAATCCAATGACTGGTATCCTTATGTGAAGAAGGAAATTTGGACACGGAGACACATAGGGAAAAACCCACGTGACAATGAAGGTAAAGAATGGAGTGATGCAGCCAAGGAATGCCAAGGACTGCTGGCAGCCACCAGAAGCTGGAAAAAACAAGGACAGATCCCCTCCCAGAGCCTTCAAAGAGCATGGCTCTGTCGACACACATATTGTGTCCTCCCAAATGTGAGAGAATAAATTTCTGTTATTTTAAGCCACCCAGTTTGTGGTATATTGTTACAGCAGCTCTAGGAAACTAATACAAGGAGACTATAGCAATTTTATATATGATAAAAAAGAATCAAAATAAGTTTAATAGGTTTCATTTGTTCAGTAAGTAGAGATTAGGACAATAGACTATTTGAAAAGAAAAGTTAGATTTCTATGTCATAATGGGTACTACGATTCCAAGTAGACCACAGATCTAAATGTAAAACACAAAACCACAGAGGTGGCAGAAGAAAATATAAGAGGTTATTTTTAGAACCTTGGTGCAGGGAAGGATCTTCTAACCAACACACAAAACCCCGAAGCCAGATCTAATCACTCAAAAATGAAAACTTCTGTATACATACAATGAAAGACAACATAATCGATGTTAAAAAAATGAGAAAATATTTGCAAGATACATTAAGGATGTGGAGTTAATGTCCAGAATATATATGATCACATAGACCATAAGGAGATAAGCAACCAAAAACACAAAAGCCAGTAATACATGGATACCCAACTTCACTAATAATCAAATGAGATGCAAACTGAAATGAGAAAGTATTACTTATTTAGAGTGTCTTGAATGAAAAATAATTTCTAATAATATCCAGTGTTGTATAGGGTATGGTTGAACAGGTACTCTCATACAGTAACATTTTTACAATCTTTTTGGTTCGGACAGCAATCTGGGACTGTCTATTGGGATTTATTTAGTTTTTAACAAAATATTTATTTATGGGGTGCCTGGGTGGCTCAGTTGGTTAAGTGTCTGCCTTTGGCTCGGATCATGATCCTGGGGTCCTGGGATCGAGCCCCACTTCGGGCTCCCTGCTCAGCGGGGAGCCTGCTTCTCCCTCTCCCTCTACTGCTCTCCCTGCTTGTGTTCTCTCACTCTCTCTGTCAAATAAATAAATAAAATCTTTAAAAAAATTTATTTAAGTAATCTCTACACCCAGCGTGGGGCTCGAACTCATGATCCTGAGATTAAGAGTCGCATGCTCTTCTGACTGAGCCAGCCAGGGACTCCTATGTCTATTGAGATTTAAATGTTCATACCCTTTGTTCTAACATATCGTTCTCTAAGACTATATCTTACTGAAACACAAGTTCACAAAAATAAATAGGGGGAAAATTACATTACGTGTAGGGCATTCATAAAATACAGAGTATCATGCAACAGGGGTGCCTGGATGGCTCAGTTGTTTAAGTGTCCAACTCTTGGTTTCAGCTCAAGTCATGACCTCAGGGTCCTGATATCGAGCCCCATGTGGGGCTCCCTGCTCAGCATGGAGTCTGCTTGTCCCTCTCCCTCTGTTCCTCCCCACCCCCACCCCTGCTCTGTCTCAAATAAATAAAATCTCAAAAAAACAGAGTATCATGCAACAATTTATTTTTTATTTTTTTATTTTTTAAAGATTTTATTTATTTATTTAACACAGAGAGAGAGACAGCCAGCGAGAGAGGGAACACAGGCAGGGGGTGTGGGAGAGGAAGAAGCAGGCTCCCAGCAGAGGAGCCTGATGTGGGGCTCGATCCCAGGATTCTGGGATCACGCCCTGAGCCGAAGGCAGACGCTTAATGACTGAGCCACCCAGGCGCCCCTCATGCAACAATTTAAAAAGAAGATCTACATGTACTGTCATAAAAAGATGTTCCGGACTTAAGTGAAAAGAGCAAGTTGGAGAATATATATATTTTGTAAATATCAGTAATAACTACCTTACGTACAGAATAAAATGAAGATACTAACTGTGCTGCTAACAATGGCTATCTTAAAGGTAGGAAAATTTATTAATTCATTTATGTAATATTTAATGAGTGTCTATTACGTACCAGTCACTGGTCTAGGTGCTGGAGACTTAGAAGTGAATAAAAAAACAACATGAGGAAATGGTGAACGTTCATCTTCTATGTCAAATACTTCTATTGTCTCTAATAAATCTATGGGTAGTTTGATTTTTTTTTTAAATAAGCTTTAAGGGGGCACCTGGGTGGCTCAGTTGGTTAAGCATCTGCCTTTGGCTCAGGTCGTGATCCCAGGGTCCTGTGATCAAGCCCCTAATGGGGCTCACTGCTCAGCAGGGAGTCTGCTTGTCCCTATCCCTCCCCTTCTCCCTGCTCATGCTCTCTCTCAAATAAATAATAAAATCTTAAAAAAAAATAAGCTTTAAGGTACTAATGAAACACTTTCAACAACATAAAGCAATTTGTTTTGTCATTCTCTTTAAACCAGTCCTTAAATTAAACAGTTTTAAAAATGGCACTAGCATGTTTAAGACTATATTTTGGTAAAATTAATGTGAAAGCATCAGCAAGTTTCTAATAACCTAAGATCATTACTTTGCTCAGTTTAAAAATAAGACTCCTTAAATTTTATGGTATCTGATTTATCTATATTCCTTATGTTACAATATTTTACTTACAGTTTGTGGATTAATCTCCTCCTCTCCCATAGGTTCATCCATAATTTGCTGTCCATTCTGTGAAAAGCACAGCAAGTAGAAAGTTACCAAACACAGATCTCACATCAGTTAAAGTTAAATGAAGGCAGACAAAACAAAATCATATTGGAATATTTTCACCCCTATAGGGTTCTAATGAAGTACCAAACCACCATGTAAGTATGTAGTTGCCAATATGCAACAGGTTGTGCTTTGAAAGTTAACTATAAAAACATTTTCCATGGAAATGATATAATAAATGATGATTACCTTTCCAGGTGAGCCCTTGAGGTTATTTTAATAGTTAAATGCATTACAAATGGTGTTATTTAAACCTCACTGAATTATCATTTACAATGCTTTCTTTGGCAAAACACATTCTAAATTCCAACTTCATTGATTAATCAGGGCAACTGATTATTTTGCGGGAAAAGTAAGCTAGATCTCCATATCAAAATCGATTCCAGATGCATAAAACATTTAAATGTCAAAAATAAAATTATACAAGTATTAGAAGAAACTATAGGTAAATAATACTTATGGGGTAAGGAGGGTGGAAATCATAAAGGAAAAAATGACATTTGAATCAATAAAAGTTTAAAATGTCATCTGTCATACACAAAAAAGATAAAAGACAAATTGATTACAAAGAAAGCAACATATGACAAAGGATTGGTATCCTCAATACATAAAGAAATTTGTTTTACAAACCTGTAAGAACAAATGATGAACCTCAACAGAAATGAGCAATAAGGGAAAAAAGAGTTCAGCCTTAGTACTAATCAAATAAATGCATTTAACCGAAAGATACCTTTGCCTTTCAAACTGGTAATGATTAACAGAAAAAATAACACCGAGCACTAATATGAGTATGGGGAAAAGAGCACTCAGAGTATACTGCTGGAGAAAGTACAAATCAGCACAACCTTTCAGGAAGGTAATCTAAGTCTGTATTAAAACAAGTGTGCAAAGATGTACATACAAGAATGCTCACCATAACTTTTTCCAAAAAGAACTCCAAATTGGAAACCTAAATTCTTAACAATAGAGAACTAGTTAAATATATGATGGTACATCCATATAATGGAATACTATACAGTCATTAAAAATGATAATAAAGATGTAAATTTATTGACATGGAAAGACAGTCACATGTAATAAGTGAAAAAGCAGTTTACAAAAAAATGGATTGTAATGATCCCATTTTAAATAAATATATACATATTTCAATGTATATATTTGTATGGGAAAAACTCTGGAAGGATATACACCAAAATGTTAACAGTGGCTATTTCTGGGTGGTAGAATTTTAGACAATTTAAAATATGTTTGTTTTTGCATATTTGTATTTTCTAATGTGTCTACAATGAGTATGTATTATTTGTGTAATTAATAACAAAACAAAACCAGAAGTCAGGAACACAGGGTCTTCTCTGTTAACTTCAATGGAAAAAGGAATAAATGCCCCTGACCACTTGTCAATTCAACAAATGTAGAAGGATCTAAGGTAACCATCTTTGGAGCATTATCAATTAGGAAATAAAAGGCAGCCCACCCATTACCCTACATCCCACATGAGGCAGTTGCTCTGAATTTGCTCTGAATCTACTCTCCGAATCCCTATTTATCCATCCATTCATCCACCCATTGCATTTCATTCATGCTATGTTCTAGGCGCCAAGCTGTAGATGAATGGTTAATAAAACATGGCCCCCAACCTACAGATCCATCCTAGAGAATCTCACAGGTCTACTGACTTGTAAAGAGAGTACCTTTCATTTTCAAACACTCAAGAGAGTATGTTCCTAGGTCAGGGAATGCCTATACATTATTACAAAGCACAGAAATGGTGCTACAATGGAGAAAATGGGAGACAGGTATAAAATCTTTATTATCCTAAGACACTTTTAGAGGCTATAGTATTGCTCACTTCTATGATAAGGACTCAAATAACTCCAGGAGACATCTTTCTCCCAAAAGCCACAACCATTTATTCAACTGAATACTGAACATTTTTATCCAAACATCACAGACAAAACCTTAAACTAGCTCTTAAGAACACTAGTTTTGGAGTCAGACACTTAGACTCAAATTTCTGCTCTTAAACTAATCATGAAGCCTTGGACAAGTTATTTAAACTAAGCTATAGTTTCTTCGTATGGGAAGTAGAGATTAAAAAGTCTCATCTTCAGAGAGTTGTTGTAAAGACTAAGTGAGAAAAGTGATATAAAACTCTAAGCACAGTGAATGACACTTAGTACACAATCAATGGTAGCCATTTTAATTACATCCAAAATTCAGTCGGCCCTTTTATGGCTCACCAATCTGCTACTTCTCCTATATTTGCTATCTTAGTGAATGGTAACATCATTCGCCTAGTAGCACAAACTAGATTTTCTCATTAATTGTACACAGAGTTCTCCTCCTATAACACAGATCTGCTGAATGGCTCCCGATTATTTGACTTTTAGAACCCTTGATCTAACTGAGCTACAATTACACTTTCCATGGGAATATAATTTGAGAACCATCTGCTCCTTGCAATTTTCAATGTAATACAAAGCAAGAGTCACGACTTAGAACTTACTTTTAAGGCCAACTGGCATAGTAGAAACAGTACTAAACTTGAAATGGTAGACCACAGATAGAGTCCTAGGTCTGCCTTCTAAGCTTTATTATTTTGGGCAGTTCAGACTGTCTCCTAGCCTATTACTTTATTTGTTCAAAATGAGGCTATTTGCCCTGTCTACCCAAAGGGTTAGTGTTAAGACTAAAAACTGAGATAACTTAAAAGAAACTACTTTATAAACCATAAAGGGCTGTACCAATGCAAATTACTATTATTAAGATAAGGTAGCTTCATGAGGATAAAATAATACTCCATGAAGTCCTTTTAATTTTGGAATCAAAACGTTTAAGATTGGTAAGGGATCCTGAAAGCCTTTTGTTCCAAATAAACGTCATATGCTTCAATTCTTTCTTTGCCATTCTCACCTAGATTTGAACACTATCAGGACAAGAATGTACTACCTCACCAGATAAAACTCTTCATTATATAGTAATTGTCCTCAGCTACAAATTCCCTTTAATAGGATTACTAATATATGATGACTAACTTGCCTGTACTCTATCTGCAAAATAACAGGAAGTAAATCTACACCTATGACTGTAAACCATCCTGAGTCTGTTCTTCACTAGGCAACTCAAGTTCCTTTAAACATTCCTTTCAGATAGATGAGGCCATCTTCTTCTCTGAGCATGCACCCAATTCATCTTAAAGGGGAGTATACAGAACTGCATTCAATTAACATTCCAATCTTGATACGACCAATGCAGAGTAAAGAGCATATCACCTCCCTTGTCCTAGATAATAAACTTTTACTAATGCAGTTCACATACGCATTATTTTTGAAATGCCCAAAACACACTGCTGAGTCATACTAAGTTTTCTGTTGATTAAATCCTTGTCCTCTTTATACTGCAACTAAGCCTTGTATAATTGTTGGTACAGTTAGTATCATGAATAAAGCCTTAAATTTTAAGGTTTTGATTCATCTTTTCCTAGTTCTGATCCCCTATGGGATTGCTACAGCCTCTACAAAAAGGATTCTGAATCTGCTACTCAGCCTCTTTGCTACTTTCATCTTCATGTAATCCATAAATCTTACATTTCTTTCCTAAACAACTCACCCAGCCAATTAACAGCAATCTGAAAAAAAAATTAAGTGAAACATGATCGAAAGATAGTTTATGCTCTACTTTTTGCAAAAATGTCTACTTCCTTTCTGAGTTTAGGAGAGATTGAAAATTTTGAACAATTTAATTTTAAGGAAGGAAATATAAAAGCCAACATTATCCTACATATTGGTGAAGCTTTAAAAAGATCTATTGTAAAAAGCACTTTTACTTCAACGAACCTTTTGTATCATTTCATCAAAACAAGGATTCAAATATTACCTATTAGAAATGAGCATAATTACTCATGTAGCTAGTAAGTTTCCTTTTTGAAAAACGACCCTTGGCTTCACTAGAGATTAGGTTACATGGGCCAGTCTGACTTGATATTGCAATTTCTATAGTTCCAAAAGTTCAAGGAATAGTATCTAATAAATAAGAAAACTTATTTCTTTAATTTTAAGAAACAGATGGAAAAAAACATGTGGTATGCATCTCACTAGTACCAGGTTTAAACCCCAGCTCTGTCACTTACTGCTATAGTTACCTGGCCTTGGGTAAGTTACTCAACATTTTGAGCCTCAGTTTCTTCATCTGTAAGATGCAGATAATATCTACCTCACAGGGATGTTGTACTTAAATGTATCCACCAAGGGACAGTAGATGCTCAGTAAATGCTACTTCCTGTCCCCTCTCTTTTGCCTGAATTGTGTAATAGATACATTTCTACAGTTAACTTCTAAAGACATAATGCAATGAAGAAGTACAGGAGAGTGCTGAAATACTTGTTTTGCTACTTAATACAACCAATTTCCCACCAAGTAGGGTGAAGAGATCATTCATACGTGTAGTATATTTTTATACAATGTGGCCAAAGAATGAGTACAGACAAAAAGGAATAGTTTCAAAGTGAGGCAAATGTATTTATCCTCTCTCATCCCACCATTATGCCTTCCAGCCAAAAAACTGCAGAGCTTGGCAGATTGTACATATGCAAATATTATGTGAAATACTGGAAAAGGTTAGGAAATGCTAATCATGCTTTACTCTGTTAGTGTGAAATGTGTAAAAGTCAAAAATAAGAATAACGTACAATATGGGTCTCATCAGAACAGATCGGACAAAGGAGACTGTTAGCTTGCATTTCAGCAGGAATTGTTTTCAAAATAACTTCTAAGGTTGTGGTATGAAATTATCACTTAAGATCATCTTTCTGGTTTAAAAAGGATGAACAATTCAAACCAGTGATTCTGAGCCAAGGTTTCAGGACTTCTAGAGTATTCCCAAGTATTTTAAGGAAAATTCTCAAATGTCAAAAATAAGAATATTTTACTAAATAAAAATTTCATTTTAAGCAACTTTATTAAACAGATTGTTTTGTTGTAATGGTATGTTACAACAATGCACATTTCCAGGTTGCTGTCTGATACCTTTTAAGAAAATATAAAATACGTTTAAAAAAATGCTTTGAGTCCAGCAGGAGATCATCATGTACAAGTATACTAGAACTAAAAAAATCATCTGTGATTGACGATATGCTACCTTGAGATTACTAGGAAGTATCATCTACTGACATCCTCCTATGTAGAAATGAAATATACATATGAACGCTGGGAGAAAAGAATTCCTCACAAAGAATAAGAGCCTGAAAAAACAGGAAGGGAAGAGAAAAAGAAAGGGTCCAGAGACCTGGTGTACTAATTTGGAGACCAGGTTGTAGGAATGAACAAGGACCATATTTTTTTTTTAACCACCCTCAAGTTCCCACAAGTATATTTGCCTTCCAAACTCCCTGAAATCAGCAGTGGTTCTCCTGCCCAAAGCATATGCAATAGGAGTCTCATGAAGGTGCTGAGGATGAGGCATGAGAAACCTCTCTTGAATTTCAGTTTAGATACCATCAAATTGCTCAGAATCCAAAGAATCTTCTATGCAATCACACTGAAACAATAAGAAACAAGCATTTTATATTCTTAATAAGGAATGTATATAATCCTTACCAATATGACAGGATTAAGAATCAGCTCCTCATTTATCCTAAGGAAATATCAGAGATGTGCATAAAGACTTATGTACAGTGATATTCATCATACTCATTATACTGAAAAATAGAAAACAATCTAAATGACCAACAGGGGACTGGTTAAATAAATCATAACACATCTACTCATATGTAGGAATACTATGCAATGGTTAAAATAAGGGCCTCAAAAAATTAATGATGCAAAAATATGCTTGTAATATATTAAATTAAAAAGGATACAAAACTAAATAGCATGACCCCAATTTTGTGCCCCCCCAACCTGTGTGTATGTAACTGGCAAAACATATAAAATCTTATCCGTAGTTACCTGGGTCATAGGATTTTCTTCTTGTACTGTATTTTCAAAATTGTATGCATTTATCACCTATTATTTTTATAATGAGGAAAAAATGCAATCAATATAATTGGAAAAATCCATTATTTCTAGTTAAGTTCCCCTTATGGGTTGCTTTGCTATTCCTTAAGCAACTGAAGACCTGCTGGTACTCAAGACTGTTCTATTTTCTAGACTAGGGTAGAAATGACCTCTGGTTCTATGTTTTTAAGTTTTAGAGGACCCTTTCAGAAGCTTTTTTTTTCCTGTATGGTCCTGTGGTTGTGGCCTCAGAAAATAGATACATTTTAGGCCTGAATCCACCTTATGTTTTTTGGAGTGTACCCCTAAGGGGAATTCTGCTTATGAAACAGGAGTATGTTGAGGTAAGAATAAAGAAATGAAAACACAGTAGCCAAAATTAAATCTGTATTGTGAATAGCAAATATTAGAATCGACACTGCAGAAAACGGAATCCATGCCACAGAGGACAAACTTGAATAAATGAAAAAAAAATGAAAGAAAAGATTAAAAAACTATGGAGGACGGACATAGAAATAATCTATGAATAACAGATGTTCCTAAAGAAAAAAAACAGAGCATTTTAATCAATCAAAAGTATAAGAAAACTTTCCAGTTCTGAAAAAAAAATACCTGAGACTGGAGACTGAGAAGGTTCAACAGAGATCATCAACACCAAGACATGTCCTGGCAAATGTTTTTAAATTTCAAGGATAAAGATATAATCCTACAAGCATACAAGCAGAAAAAAATAGGTTATTTTCAAAGGAACTAAAATCAGAATGACCTCAGATTTTTCCTCTGTAACAATAAAATGCCAGAAGACAATGAAGTAATGACTTACAGAGAGTTGAAAGGGAAAAGTTATGATCTAAGAATTGTATACCTTGTCCTAGTTTTTCATGTACAAAGGTCACAGGAAATTATTCTTAGATCAGCAAAGTCTTATAAAATTTCACCATCCTGGTAGTATCTTTTTTCATAAATTTTTCAAAGGTATGTCCTAGACCATTGAAAGAGAATCAAAATAAGAAGAATACTGAGGTAGGGAAGAACTGGTGAAGTATACTGACATCAACTTAGTTTATCTAGAAACAAATGAATAAAATAATTAACCCCACTAAAGGAAAAAGGGTCAATAATGAAAAGTAAATAGTTGATATAAATATATAAACAATATAAAACTTAGAAAGTTAAAGGTAAGATTTGTAATCTCAGGCTAAATTAATGGAGACTCAAATAAAAGAGATAGTGGAAGAAGGGAGAAAAAGATTTTCAATTCTCTTTCCTAAAAGGATTACTTAAAAACCACTGTTTTTAGTAGTTGGCTAATCAATATAAATTTTGGAATGTTTTGAGAAACCATATGATAACCAAATATTCTATTTATTGTAGTCCAAATCACTAGAAAAGATATTAACTGGCAAAGATTGTAAAAATTACTTTACGAAAGCATCACATTCAATCCTAAGAACATGAGGTAGGTATAATCACCCCTATTTTACAGATGAGGAAACCAAGGCTCAGAAAAGTTACTGAATGGCAAGAGCAGGACTCAAACCCAGGTCTTTCCAGCTCTATAATTCTTTCTTCAATATTTCATAACCTCCTCAAACAAAAACAATCCATATGTCAGAAGAAAAAAAACCACAAGAATAAAAAACTTAAGATGACAGAAATCATTTCAAAAGAAATAATGTAAGAAATGTAAAGTTCAAGTGTCTAATTTAAACAACGTGTCTTACTGGAATTTGGTGCTATTACAGAATTATTGACATTTTTATGAGGGATGATGTTATAGTGGTTATGTGTTTTTAAAAGTCTTCATCTTTTAAGAAATATAAATGAAATATTTACATCTGAATATATGCATCTAGGATTAGTTTCAAAATAATCCACTGGAGCCAGGGAGGGGAAGACAGAATGTGTGTGTGGGGGCATGAGGGGAGTAGAGATAAAACAAGACTGGCCATGAGCTGCCAATCTTTGAGGCTGGGTTATGGGAATATGGTAGTTCATCATACAATTCTCTCTATATTATTCTCTCTTACTATGGTAGTTCATTATACTATTCTCTCTATGCTATTCTATACTTGTTTGAAATACTTGATAATAAAAACTTTAAGAGTCACAGGTTATATTTTTTAAAAGGTTAAAAAGTCCATACAATTATTTACTGCTTTAAAGAGAAACTCAAACGAAACAGGTAAGACTAGAAAAACATGAAGAAAAAGAAAGAGTTTGTAATACAAAGGCCAAAAATAAAATGTGAGGCAAAAACCTAAAGCCAATTAAAAAGGTCATCTGATTTGGACTTAAAATGTAATTAGTACTTAATACATATAGTGATAATAATTGCTATCATTACTGAGCAATTACTGCACACCAGGCAAGTGTTAAGTACTATAGATCACCTTTGATGCTTCTAACAACTCTGTGAGGCATTATCACTAACTTACAAATGAGGAAATTAAGCCAAGATGGGTATGTCAATCTTTTTAAGCACTATATCCTCAGCCCCTAACAAAATGCCTGGCACAAAGTAGGTGCTCAATAAATATTTGTCAAACAAATAAAAGTCTAATATTGTGCCTAAGGCTAATAAACAGGGCCTAAATTCAAACCCAAGTCTGAATCTAAACGCCCTACTCTTAATCACATTTAAATCTTTTAATAATGGTATTTCTTAGTAAGAGTAAAAATGTTTATTTTCCTTCTGTGTATGTTTTACTATTTTTCAGATCTTCTACAATTAACATGTTTTTTTTTGAACAAGTCATTAAAAACATTTAATCACAGACTAACCACAAAACACAAAAGATGTTTTGGGGACTACAACATGAAATGAACAAACACAAAATAGGAGGGGAAACTTCAGCACACCAGTATCAGCTAGCATAATAAACAAAATAAGGACAAAGCATGTGAAGTAGTTTATTTTAGATTAGGTAGATGTTGAATTTTATAATGTAAAAAGAATATGGGTTCTTCTCAAGTATCTATGAAAAATTATAAAGAGTATGTCTAGACCATAAACTAAATCCAAAAGTCTTCAAAACAGGAATTGTAGAGATCATATTTTCTGATTATGATAAAGAAAGTGAATAAAGAAATAAAGCACTCAGAAATTAATATTCTTGTAAAAAACTACTGGCTCAAGGAAATAGTAACCACAGCCATCACTTATGCAATGATTATTTTGTTCAAAATATAGGGTTAGCCATGCTACATATATTCTCTCATTTAATCCCAATTAATCATTAATAAACCATGAAGTGTGTTATTATGTATAGCAGAGAAGAAAAAACTGAGTTAATAACTTGTCCAAGATCACAGAGCTATTAGGTTTGCAGATAAAATAACCAAACCCAAGTCTGAATCCAAAGCTCATACTCCTACACAGAAATGCTGTTAGAATTCATGTTTAGACATTTACCTTTGCTCATTTTTCTCTATAAAATTTTGTAATCAAAAGTAGAGAAAGCTAGAGTCCTCCATTAACACCACATGTTCTCATGTTCTGAAAGTGTCCATTTGTTAAATACACCATTCTAAGAGGGTAATGGTTCACTTTTCTAACATACTGTTGTTCAGACATAATATTTCAAATTGCATAATCTCCTAAAAAGCAATCCCTTTGAATATATTCACACTCTCAATAGGGCATTTAAAGAAGGAAGAAACCGTAAAATTAGATAAACACAGTAGGGAATATAAGGTAAACATGATTTGCTAGTAAATTTATTTCTAAAAAGCAGTGTGACTTTGGAAAAGTCACTATTTTCTGGTACTTATCTGCAATCCGTAAGAGTTTGATAGAACCTTGGCCAGCATGGAATTGAAAGTTTGCCACAGGACTGTGGGCAAATCCTTAAGCCTCTCTTGAGTTGTGGTTTCTTCATGCATAAAATATGTGGTTATCTAAGAGCTCTTCCAACTTGAGAATGTTATAATCTTGTGACTTTAATCCTTAAACTTTAAGGATTAAAGTTATTAAAGATTTTCTAGGGTTCTCACACCTGAGGAAATTACTGATTCTTTAAAGCTGTTTTTATGTTCTTTCTTTCTTTCTTTTCTTTTCTAGGAGAGAGAGAGAGAGAGAGAGAGAGAGAGAGAGTGTGTGTGTGTGTGTGTATGCGCACACGCGTGCACACAAGGGGACACACAAAGGGAGGGATAGATAGAATCTTAAGTGGGCTCCATGCCCCAGGGCAGAGACCAAGGATGCAGGGCTCTATCTCACAACCCTGAAGATTATGACCTGAGCAGAAATCAAGAGTTGGACACTTAACTGACTGAGCCACCCAGGTGCCCCTTTATGTTATTTCTAAGTATAATTCCTTCTTTTCCATCTGCATCCAAAATACAGTTTTATCTATAGTCTTCAGCAGTGCCTTTGCACCCAAGTGTAAACAAGGACAACGTCAAAGAACGACTGTATAAGTGTTGTCACCTGAAACAGAAGTACTAAGAAAAAGAAAACATTGTTTTTCTGTGAAGAGTAAGGATCCTAAAGCAATTTTATAATTTCCACAATCCAATTTTACTATTCTTTTAAGATTTTATTTTTAAGTAACGTCTACATCCAACATGGAGCTCAAACTTACAACCGTGAGATCAAGAGTCCCACACTCCACTGACTAAGCCAGCCAGGTGCCCCCAATTTTACTATTCTTGTTTCACCAGTGCCAACTTGTTTTTTTAAGCTCCTCTATCTACTCCCAAGCCTATTCCTGACTTCCTAATACCGTCAAGTCCCACCTCTTAGTACTCTAATGGAGTTGGGAATATTTTCCAAACCTGTCTGATGATCAGAATCACCTAAGATTCCTGGTAATGATACATTACCTGGCCTTATCCGAAACTGAATTAGAAGTTCCAGAATCCCATGGTATTATTTCATTTTTAAAACAGGTACTTTAGATGATTCCTGTGATTAGACAAGTCTGGGAAATCACAGTGTATAAAAAAGATGGTGGGCTTTGGAATCTGACGTATTAAGCTTCAAAACCTGACTTTGCCCTTTATTAAAGGTGTGACTTTGAGCAAGTTACTTAACATGAGCCTCAGTTTTCTAATCCACAAGATTTGGATACCAGTTATGTTGGAGGTTGTGGTAAAGCTCATTGTGTCTTGGGTGTTTAGTGTTAGCTTCTCTTTCCTCCTGCTCACCTTGCCAGAGGAAATGACAAATACAAATATTTGAGGGGATTCTGATGAGTCTCTTATCCTAATGGGTCCACTTCCATTTTGAGGGCTGAAAATTTGAGTACTAGATAACTCTTTAATGCATTACTTGGGTTGGCTAATTTAAGAGTCTCAGGAACAAGTCTAATGATTTCTTCTGGTTTCCAGAGGCTTACTGAAGCCCTCCTACCTAAAAGAGATACACCATGATGATGGGCTTCAATGCCCAAGCTTTTGTTATGTGACTGTGGCAAAATGGCCTGAATCTCTGTTTCCTCATTGGTAAAGCAAGTGGTGCTTGAATGTTTGCTGAACTGAACCCAATATATGTTACTGATAATGTAATGGTTAACAATCACTTAAAGTTGTATAGTCTTTTAAACACCTTATGAACAAAAAGACAGCAATAATAGGGGCGCCTCGGTGGCACAGTCGTTAAGCGTCTGCCTTCGGCTCAGGGCGTGATCCCGGTGCTCTGGGATCGAGCCCCACATCGAGCCCCACATCGGGCTCCTCCGCTAGGAGCCTGCTTCTTCCTTTCCCACTCCCCCTGCTTGTGTTCCCTCTCTCGCTGGCTGTCTCTTTCTGTCAAACAAATAAATAAAATCTTAAAAAAAAAAAAGACAGCAATAGCCTACAAGTAGTAAAATGAGACAGAATGGGATCTGCTCAAATACACAATAAATCCGGGCTTAACATCCAAGCAAAATTCCTATTTGTGTATCAACTGTATCTTAGCACAAAGTGTTTTAGACAAGTTTGGAGTTGAATTTACTTAGAAAAAAACAATCCAAACTACTCACTCATTAAAAAAATATGTGTATACATATTTAAAAATTACCATAGGTATAAACACAACCTGGCAGCAAGGTTTATTTCTGTCCTAATTATAGCTCCATGGTTAATTCTAGCTGCACATGTATTAAGCATAAACACTATTAATAAGTGCGTTTTATTAAAAATTGTTAGTATTAATTGTTCAGATAAACTATAAAATAACTAAAAGCTTAAAAAATTTTTAAAAAACTAAAAATCTGGGGACATTCATTCAAGACAGGTTACCCTCAATTCTTAAATATAAACAGTAAGAAAAAACAAACCTTAAATCTTAATTTAAAGAACCATAGCTTTTCTCTCAATTTATTCAAATTATTCTTTAATGCAACTAATTTTTAAATTTACTTCCTGCCCTTTGCTTATTATGTTAATTTCCAAAAATTTAGTATTTTTACTATTTTGAATGAGATTTTTCCCCCATCACCATCTTCTAAAGATTTTATTTATTTATTTGAGAGAGAGAGAGAGCATGAGCAGAGGGAGGGGCAGAGGGAGAAGGAGACTCCCCGCTAAGCAGGGAGCCAGATGCAGTGCTCCATCCTGGGACTCTGAGATCATGACCCCAGCCAAAGGCAGACGCGTAACCAATTGAGCCACCCAGGCGCCCCTACCATTTCTAACTAGGAAAGCTATTTATTGATTTCTGAATATATTTTGTATAATACCACCTTATGAGACTATCATTAAAGAGCGTTTTTAGTGGCTTCCTTAGATTATCTAGTAGATGATTAGATCACCTATGAATAGTAATCTTTTACTATTCTTTTGAATACTCTGATTTTCTTGTCTAATTGCATTAGCAAACTCTTTCTAGAGTATAAAATAGAGGTGAAAACAGCAGGCATAGTTTTAATGAGATTGACTTAAAATATGTTCCCATCAAGCATGATGCTGGCTATTGGTCTGAGACTTTTTTTAATAACATTAAAGACACACGCTTTTATTCCCGTTTTACTAAGTTTTTTTTAAAGATTTTATTTATTTATTTGAGAGATAAAGAGCCCAAGTCAGGGGCAGAGGCAGAGGGAGAGAACGAAGCAGATTCCCTGCTGAGCAGTGAGCCCAGTGTAGGGCTCGACCCCAGGACCCTGAGATCATGACCTGAGCTGAAGGCAGACGCTTAACGACTGAGCCACCCAGGCACCCCTGTTTTACTAAGTTTTTAATTGAGAATAGACACTGAATTTTATCTAATGCTGACTTTTTTTAAACTTTAAAGTTAATAATGATTATAGATTCACAGGAAGTTGGAAAAATAAAAGAGAGGTTCCATACACCTTTAACCCAGCGGTTACATCTTATATAACCTCCTGTCAAAACCAGGAAATTTATACTAGTACAAAGCCCAAACCTTATTCAGATATCACTAGTCTTACAGGTTCTCGTGTGTGTGTGTGTTCTACGCAATTTACCACATTATTGGTTCCTGTACCTACCACCACTATAAACATACTGAACAGTTAGTTCATCACCACCAGGATCTTGTGTGCTGTCCCTTTATAACCACACCCACCTCCCTCCTTCCCTCTAACCCTGGCAACCACTGATCTTGTCTCCATTTCTACAGTTTTGTCATTTCGAGAATGTTATGTTAATGGAATTATACAGTATTTAACTTTATTCACAGAATATGAGTTCCCTTGAGATTCATCCAAATTGCTGCATGTATCTATAATCCATTCCTTTTAGTTGCTGAGTAGCATTCCACTGTGAATGTACCACACCTTGCTTAACCATTTACCCACTGAATGACATTTGGTTTCTAAGTTTTGGATATTACAAATAGAGCTGCCATGAAAATTTGTGTACAGACTTCTGTGTGGACATTCGTTTTCATTTCTCTGGGATCAATGCCCAGGAGTATGACTGTTGGGTCATACAGTAAGTTTATGTTTAAAGAAATAGCCAAACTATTTTCCAGAAAGGCTTTATCATTTTACACTTCCACTCGTAATGCATGAGAGATCTAGTTTGTCCACATCCTCACCAACATTCAGTATTGCCACTATTTTTTATTTTGGCTGTTCTAATAGGTATGTACTGATACCTCATCATGATTTTAGTTTTAATTTCCCTGACAGCTAACTATGTTGGCATCTTTTCATATGCTTATTTGCTATCCATATATCCTCTTCAGTGAAACGTCATTCATCTCTTGTCAGATTTCTAAATGGATTGTTCAGCTTAAGTTACTGTTAAGTTTAGAGAGTTCTTTATATATTCTAGATACAAGCCCTGTCTCAGATACAAGTCTGCAAATATTTTTACCCAAGCTGTAATTTGCCTTTTCATTGCCTTAACATGGTTGTTTTCATAGAGCAAATGTTTTGAATTTTGATAAAGTCTATTTTTTTTCCTTTTATGGATTGTGTTTTTGGTGTCTGGTCTAAGAATTCTTCATTTAGCCCAAAGTCCTGAAAAGTTTCTTCTAGGTCTAAATTCTGAAAGTTTTATATATTACATTTAAATCCATGATATTGTTTTTTTTTTCTTTTTTGTGTCTTTTTATCAGACAGGGTTTTTTTCTATTTTTTATTTAAAATCCAGTATAATTAACATATGGTGTTATATCAGTTTCAGGCATAAAATATAATGATTCAACAATTCTATACATTACTCATCAAGGTAAGTATACTCTCAATTCCCCCATGATACATTTTGAATTATTTTTTTCTATAAGGTGTGATGTTGAGGCGCACTGTTTTACCCATGGATGTGTAATTGCTCCAAGCACCACTGTTGAAAAGGCCATCCATCCTTTTTCCATTAAATTGCTTTTCTACCTTTGATAAAAATCAACTGGCTGTACTTGTATGGGTCTATTTCTGCATTCTATATTGAACTCACGACTGAGATCAAGACCTGAGCTGAGATCAAGACTCAGACACCCAACCTGACTGAGCCACCCAAGTGCCCCGACGTGTTTATCCTTTTACCAATACCACAGAATTTTGATTACTGAAGTGTTAATTTTGATTACTGAAGCTTAAAATTGGGTGGATCCTTCCACTTAGGTTGAATAGCAGTGGTAAGAATGGACATCCTTGTCCTGTTCCTGATGTTAGGGGGGAAGCAGTCTTTCACCATTAAGTATGATGTTATCTGTGGGGGTTTCTGTGCAAATATTCTTTATCAAACGCAGAAACTTCCCTTTTATTCTTAGTATGGAGCTTTTATTATGAATGTTTAATTCAGTTTAATGCATTTTCTGCACTATTAACATGATGTGATTTTTCTTCCTTTTTAATACGTGGTCTATACTGAATGATTTTTCAATACTGCACCAGTCTTACATCCTTGGAATAAAATCCATTTGATCACAATGTATAGTTCTTTTCATATGTTGCTTGATTTCTTTTGCTAATATTTTGTTGAGAATTCTATGTTTATGTTTTTGGGGGATACTGGTCTATAGCTTTGTTTTCTGTACTCTCTTTAGGTCTTGGTTTCAGGGTAATACTGGCCTCATGAAATGAGTTATGAAGTGTTTCCTCTTTTTCTATTTTCTGGAAAAGATTGTATAATTCATATTACTCCTTTGTTCTCCAGATCCCTCTTCTAAAATTTCCTTTCTGCTTGAAGAACTACCTATAGTAATTCTTTCAGGGTTGGCTATAGACAAATTCTCTTCTTTCCTTCATCTGAGACTGTTTTGAGTGCACCTTCATTCCTGAAGGTATTTTCACTGGGTACAGAATTCTGGGTTGACAGTTCTTTTCTTTCAGCATTTGAAAAATGGTGCCATTTTCTTCTAGCCTTCCTGGTTTCTAATGTGGCATCTGCTGTCATTTGAATCATCGTTCCCTTATATGTAATAGTTCATTTCTCTTTAGCTGCTTTCAAGATTCTTTGCTTTTAGTTTGATTACAAATTTTTAAAAATTGTGATAAAATACAAACATAAAATTGACCATCTTAAACACTTTTTTGTGTACAGTTCAGTGTGTTAAATATATTTACACTGTTGTGCAACCAATCTCCAAAACATTTTCATCTTCCAAAACTGAAACTCCATACCCATTAAACAAGTTCTCATTCCCAAAGGTTTGATTTTGATGTGTCTGGGCATGGATTACTTTGGGTTTACCTTGTTTGGGGTTCAGTCAGTTTCATGAATCTGTACACTTTGTCTTTTGCCAAACTGGGCAAGTTTAGGCCATTATTTCTTCAGGCACCCTTTTTCTCCACTTTCTGGGACTATGGTGACATGGATGTTAAATCTCTTGTTAATGTTTCCCAGGCTCCTAGGGCTCTCTTTTTATTTTTTGTCAGTTCATTTGTTTCTTCCTCTGTTGTTCAAATTAGGTAATTTCTGTTGCTCGATCTTCAAAATTACTCTTTCCTGTTATCCCCACTCTTCTATTAAGCCCATGTATTACGTTTATTTCAGTTACTATATCTTTCAGTTCTAAAGTTTCCATATTCTGCTTTGTATCTTTTCTTTTCTGAGACAAATGTTTTTCATTTGCTTCAAATGTGCTTGTGATTGCTCATGGAAGCACTTTTATGATGGCTACTCTAAAATCCTTGTCAGATAATTCTAACATCTGAAGCATCTTGGTGTTGGTATCTGTTGACTTTTTCCTCATTCATGTTGTCATTTTCTTGTTTCCTAGTAATCTTCAATTGTATAATGGACATTTTTGGAAAGAAGACTCTGGATCTTATTTAATCATTTTTTAGCAGGGAGTGTACTAGGTGAGATGTAGTATAAGGGCAGGGTGAATGTGAATGTTCAGCTTCATGCTGGGCCCCACTGACACCGCCCTGGTGAAACTGGAGCAATGACTCTTGCTTTTTTTGAATAGGAGTGGGATGGAAGTTCAGCTCCACTCTTGGTACCAGTGAAAGCAGGGCACCAATCTGCATCATCACATTGCCTCTGAGTAGGGGTACAAGCTCATCTCCCTGATGGATCATACTGCCAATAGGGAGATAGAAAGCAGAGGGCTGATTTGCACTGTTTTGTTGCTGTAAGGTAGAGTGGAAAGCTCAGCTTCCTTAAGGGCCCAACTAATAGGGGAGGGAAGAAGGGAAGTGGAGTACCAACCAGCCCTGCCATCTACCATTTTGTTCTGCCTTGTAGATGCCAGATACGGGGCAGGGAGGCTCAGCAGCCCACTGGGCCCCAAACACATCAGGAAAGAAGGGAAGCAGAGTTGACTAGTCCACCTCCAACCATCTTGTTCTGCCTTGTTAATCTTGAGTGAAAGTGTAAGCTCAGCTCCTTACTGACACAGGACAGGGGGAGGCTTAGTGGGGACTACCCTAGCCTCATACCACCGTGTTAAATCTCACTGCTTCCAGACTGAGATGGAGGCTCAACTGGTTCCTGGACCCCACTGACATTACCTTTAATGAGAGCATCACCTCCTTCTGCAGGTGGTGGCATGTGGCGGGGGGGGGGGGGGGGGGGGGGGGGGGGGGGGCAGTGAGGGAAGATCAGATCCCTGCTCAACCTGCCAAAACCACCCAGCAGGGGGAATCAAAGTGCTGTCTGCTTTGGCCAGGCAGGTAATGGGAGATTAGGTCCTTGATCTACATAGCCAACAAACTGAGTGCAGGAATTCAAGTACTGCCACTTGCTTCTTTAGAGTAGGGTGGGGTTTTTCTGGGGTGTTTGGCTACAGTAGAGTACTGTCAAAAAATTTATTATTGTTAGGCTACCCCTTCCCCATTCACTTGGCTAAAGAGAACAGGCTTTGTCTGTGCCTATTTGTGGTTCAGGCTGGAGGCTTTTACAGGACCTAAGATATATGGGAGGCAACAACAAAAAAACCCAAGGAACTCACTATTTGTCTCATTCTTTGAGTCCCAAAGTCTGTAGGCAGTCTGCTTTCTTGTTTCCACCTTTCGGAGTGTTCCTGTACTTGTTTGATGTGTTATGTCTAAGGTGTTTTAGTTGTAAAAGAGGACCTAGGAAGAACAGGGCTTCTCCAACTTGAACCAGAAGTCTCTCCCAAGTGATTAATTTTTATGTTGAAAATAACATTTATTCGCTTTCTGTGTGTATGTGTGTTTTAAAAGGAACTTTACTGGGTGTCAGGGGTAATAATATTTACTTTCTAATCTTCCACATTATGCTTAAAAATGGACTATGGAAAAGTGCTATAACATTATAGTTCATAGTTTTCTTCTAAAGTTCCAATTATATCTGTTCGTAACATTCCTGGCTAATTTAGCTTGTTTCATGTTATTTAACTGCCTGTCCACCTCAGTACTTTTAAACTATAATATTCCAAAGGAAATAATCCTATTTCATTCGTCATCACCTATTAATATACTTTACACGCAGAAACCAGCCAGGGGGAAAGGTTCACTTTAAAACTCATTTATAGGGGTGCCTGGGTGGACAGTTGATTAAGCATCTGCCTTCAGCTTAGCTCATGATCCCAGGGTCTTGGGATGGAGCCCCATGGCAGGCTTCCTGCTCAGCAGAGAGCCTGCTTCTCCCTCTCCCTCTGCCCTTCCCTGCCCCCAGCTCAAACTCTCTCTCCTACTCTCTCTCTCCCTCAAATAAATAAAATCTTTTTTTAAAAAACCTCACTTATGAGCTCTTTTTAATAATCCAAAGGAAATCCCTTTTTTAAAAGTAGGCTCCATGCCCAACAGGGGGCTTGAACTCATGACCTTGAGATCAAGAGTCACATGCTCCACCGACTGAGCCAGCCAGGTGCCGTAGGAAATCTTATTTTTAAATTTGTCTGTGACATTTTTCTCTTTATGTAACCCCCCCTTACAGCTTATACCAATAGCCAGCAGGAACTTGAAGAAAAGGAGGCAAACAGGTGTTGTTTTGCATTTTCCTACTTCTTTAAATTAAACACCTATATATCTCACTTAACCTAAGAAATGGATTCTTGAAAAGAATTCATTTATCTATTGACTTATATGTAATTTCAAGGAGTCTAGACATGTGGTTTTGATTGACCTTCAATTATTTCCTGTACCATTGCTTTAAATAAGAAACTATAGAATGGTATAACAACACTAAGGAGACTGTTAACAAAAAATATCACTGCTTCAATTTTTGCTTTCTTGCTGTAATTTTCTATAATTAACATTAACTCTTTGTTGTGTTCCTCTAGAAACTCTGTTCTGGCTGGGAAAAGGGGTGGTCCGGCTGATGAGGTAACATAAGGTATCTCCATAGAACACAGGGCTCTATTGACCCAGTTGGAAAACCAGTATTCTAGGAAAAGCTTTGAATTTACCACATATAAAAATGAAAAGAAATCTTTTGAAAGCACAGACTGAAACTAAGTTTTTCAGTTTTCTTTCTAAAGAACTATGTACAGAGAGTCCCTGACTTATGATGGTTTGACTTACAATTTTTTGACTTCACGATGGTGCAAAAGTGATTATTTAATTTCATTCAGTAGACACCACACTTTGAATTTTTATCTTTTCCCGGGCTAGCAATACGTGGTACAATACTCTCTCATAATGCTGGGCAGTGGCAAGGAATGGCAGCTCCCAGTCAGCCATGTGATTATAAGGATAAACAACTAATACACTTAAAGCCATTCTGTTTTTTACTTTCCGGACAGTATTCAATAAATTACATGAGATATTCAATACTTTGTTATAAAATAGACTTTGTGTTAGATGATTCTGCCCAACTCTAGGCCAATGTTAAGTGCTGAGCATGTTAAAGGTAAGCTAGGCAAAGCCATGATGTTCAGTATGTTAGGTGTATTAAATGCATTTCCAACTTATGATGGAACATAACCCTACTTAAGTCAAGGAAGATCTGTATACAATATAACAAAGATAAGGATCTTCTATAAACAGCATTAATGCAAAAACTTCATTTAAATATCCAAATTAGTAAAAAATTAGCACGAGTTTTAATTATGTATACAAGTGGACAATAAGCACATGAAAAGAACCTTAACATCCTTAGTTATAAGAGAAATGCAAATCAAAACCACAATGAGATACCACTTCTCACACACTACAATGGCTAGCATGAAAAAGACAATAACAGGTGTTGATGAGGATAAGGAGAAAATGGAACCCTCATACACTGCTGGCAGGAATCTAAAATGGTTTAAGCAAGTTGGAAAACAATTTTTCGGTAATTCAAAATATTAAACATAGACTTACCATAGGACACAGCAATTCCACGCCTAGGTATATACCCAAGAAAATTGAAAACATATGTTCACATAAAAACTTGATACAAAATGTTCATAGCAGCATTATTCAACATAGCTGAAAAGTGGAAACAACCCCAATGTCCATGAACTGACAAATGGATAAGCAAAATGTGGTATATCCATACAGCAGAATATTACTCAGCCATAAAAATGAAGCATTGATACATGCTATAACATGGATGAACTTTGAAAACATTGTTAAATGAATGATGTCAGACACAAAGGCCATATGTTGTATGATTCCATTAATATGAAATGTCCAGAATAGGAAAATATATAGAGAAGGTAGATTATTGGTTGCCAGGGGCTAGAGGAAAGAAGGAATAGGGACTGACTGCTAATGAGTATGGGATTTACTTTTGGGGGTGATGAAAATGTTCTGGAATTAGATAGTGGTGATGGTTGCAGAACCTTGTGAATATACTAAAATCCACTGAATTGTATACTTTACAAAAGTGAATTTTATGGTATGTAAATCATATCTCAATTTAAAAAAAAAAAATTAGGGCTATTCAACGTAACAGGTAAACAACAACAACAACAAAGGAAACAAAACCACCAAGGATCATGTAAACTTTCTTTAAATTTCCTTTTCTTATACTGTAGCAAGATAAATGGTAACTTTTTCAGGTTGAGTAAAATCCTACTTTCTGATACTTTGCGGGAGTATGAAATAGATTTTTCTGAAGAGATGCAAATATAAAGAGGTAATGATTTAATAAGCAGCAATTCAAAAACAGAGCACAGTTACCCAAGCACACATCTAAAGACTTCTATATAAAGAGCTGTTAACTAATATCTGGACAGCAACCCCCCTTCCCAATACTGTAGTTTTTGTTTCAAATATTCATTTGTAAGACAGCTGTTTAGAAATCCCCAAACATTTTCTCATACAATGTCACAAATGTTGTTTTTCAGGCTAGCTCACAAAAGCCTATTTAACCCACAATATATTTGGGGAGTAGAATCAATATCACTTTTCTAACTCTACCTATACATTCCCATAAAAATATATTCTTATGCAAACCACTGAGAACCTTTTTCCCCTGTAGGAGATTTCATTTAGAATGAGTCACCCACATGCTGTTCTCAACTCAAGCATGACTTTCTAGCGGAAAGTCAATGGAATTTGCAATCTGAGACTTGGATTTGAATCCTGCCTCCTCTTACTAACTAGTGGTGCAACCACGAACAGCTTATTTAACCTTTCTAGGCTTCCGTTTCCTCATCTGTAGGCTGAGAATAATTATGTCCACCTCAATCAAGTTGATATAGATAGTGTCTCGTCAGAGACGGCATTCAGTAAACAATCTACAAGATGTGTCAATCCACTTTTCCAGTATTAATTAGCATAGTATAATCAACAAAATGCAACATTTTTTGACAGCTGAATTTCCCCAGTGCTTGGTGTTATCACTTGAATGAGAAATGTCACTGTAAAACTAGCAAAACTATTGAAAGTGCAGAACGGTGATTTGAAGGGCACATACCATGTAGCAGGGTTTATAAAAATCTTCGGGGTAGGTAAGGAACAAAACAAAGCCGATTAAACATAATTTGAAAAAGCACAGTAAGTATTTTTTCATTTAGAAAAAGCTTTAGCCTACTAATTTCAAAATACAAATAATAGAAGGCACAGCTGAAAAACACAAGTATAGAAAAAAGTCCAATTTGTACTAATCCTATAATCTTTAGAACTGTGCTGTTCCATGTGGTAGCCAATAACCACAGGTGACTATTTAAATTTAAAATAATTAAAATTAAATTTACAATTCAGTTCCTTAGCCACACTAGTCACATTTCAAGCGCTCCATAGCCACATGTGGCTAGTGGCTATTGAATGATGCTGATCTAGAAGTTAGGGTTTTTTTTTTTAAGTGAATCTTTCCTATTATTTTATATTGTTTTCAGGCTCCTAGATGTAAACAAATGAAGTAACATTCTGGGTAACTGAGGTTTTTAGTATAGGTTCTACAAGATTTCTGGATAGAAGTCTTCTCCCAAAACACTGTATGTGAGACGCGCTTCAATCTATTGTATCAAAATCATCTTTTGCTTCAGGCTATCATTTGACATCTGCTTCTAACACATATCAAATGACTGAACCAAGTTTCCTATAACAAGCTTTGTGGACCACAGGATTAGAGGCAAGCTCACAGAAATCTAGATGACCTGGTAAAGTTTGAAGATGAGATCATTACTATACAGAAGATTACAAAAATCAATTTACATGGTAGATTAAACATAACTAGCTTTTAAGGTATATAAGATACCATGGGTATATTAGTTAAGGTCGGGAAATCTGATTTAAGTTATTCTACTGCTGTAATTCTATTTATACTAATAGAGGAAAAGAATGACAGGAAGTATAAAAGAGCTTTTGGATTTACACGTAAATATAGGGTAGCTAATAGTCAGGAAACTAGCACTATTTCATGCGGAAAAAAAATCCCACCAAAAAACTCCAAGACAATGTGGAGACCTGACTCCAGGTGGGGCAGTAGGCTAGCTTTCTGTCTCATAGCCGCCTATTCTTTAGCTTATTCACATTCCTTTCTAGTTGACACCTTCCAGAAAGGAAGGTAAATACGCAGAGTAGGTAATGTAATGCCAGTGACTGAGCCATTTGGTCACTGTTATTTTGAAGCATAAAACCCTGTTTATTCGTAGATAATATGTCCAAATACCCCTGACCCCGGAGTATGTGTATACAATGGGCAGAGATCACAAAAAGGGTGAGGATGCTATTTTACATTATTTGGTAAGCTGCAAATGTAAACTTTTTAAAGATGAAGTAACAAGGTTCCCAAGTTAAAATTGACTGCATCAAAATATCACTAACCCGGGACGCCTGGGTGGCTCTGTCGGTTAAGCGTCTGCCTTCGGCTCAGGTCATGATCCCAGGGTCCTGGGATCGAGTCCTGCATCGGGCTCCCTGCTCAGCGGGGATTCTGCTTCTCCCTCTGCCTGCTGCTCCCCCTGCTTGTGCTTTCTCTCTATCTCTCTGACAAATAAATAAATAAATAAATAAAATCTTAAAAAAAAATATCACTAACCCTAGCCATTTTCTAGTAATTGCAAGGTAGAAGCAATTAATTTAAAAAGGAGAGTGGGGGAGATAGACAGATTGATGGCAGTGTAAGGTTGCTAAATAATAAAAGAGAGTTTTTAAGATTTATGAATTTGAGATGTAAGTTACAGAGCAAACCAATGTGGGGGCCACTTAATAGGGGCAATTAGCTTGATATTAAGGTAGAATATGACCATTAATTTTCAGAATATGGGATTAAAAAGTTTAAGTTACCTTAAACTTTCATTTAAATTATTATATTCAAATGTTTAGCCCATTATAGATGGAAAATTGTATAACTTAAAAGATTTCAATTCAAAATGAAAAACTTGATAAAAAAAAGCTTTGATACAGTCAATTAAACATTACAGCTCAATTGCAGGCAATACTGGATCATGTTACTATAGTTATCAGACTGTTCAAACTGTTCTGCAAAGCCCTTGTGTCCTTTGAGACTTCAATAGATGGTTCATGAAAAAAGGGTTCTGACATCAAGTCTCAAATGCTGTGGGTTATATCCTTTTTGCAGATTCATCATGTACAACATCCTCTTAAAAGTTCTAAGAAGTTATGAGGTAAAGACACTGGTCAAATACTGTTTAACTCTATTAATTCCCAAATTTACTTGATTATGTCACACTCCTTTGTCTTGTTTGTTTTTGCATGGCAGAGATGGTTGCTGGGGCATAGATAGACCTTTAACATTTCCAGAGACTTCTCAGTTAAAAATACTGTATATCCTATTTCAAATTCTTTAAGTACAAATACCACATAAAAGACCAAATCCAAAGGGTTCTATTTCTAGACAGGAAAACCCAGTTACTCGTGGCATATTCAAATAGCCAAAATAAATGTGTTTAATGGGGAGGGAGGTGTGCCATATTAATTTCTGTCCCTAAAAGTGAAATTAATAGAACTGATCCTAAAATATAAAAAGGTGTGCACATTTTGTTTTGGTATGTTTTAGAAAGTAAGTTAAAATTCTACTTATTAACACTTTATATTGACTTTATCCATTTCTTCAAGGATATACTTCCTTCAAGAAGTTGACATTCAGGATACACCAGGTTTCATCAATCATAAGACACTATCATGTGTAAAATATACTATCTTATATATCACTAAGAGGAAAAAAAACACCACTAAACAATCACATGCCATGGATTGTGAGATGCCTTCCAAATTGACCAATGTCGAAATGTGAATATAACTTTCCTTTCTTCCTTCTTCCACACATATTCTTCAAATGTTCTTTCCTTTCCCCCTTTAAAGAAGATGTTGAAGAGGGGGAACAATACAAAAAGGGGCAAGATTCAAGAGATTTGCATTCACCTTACCCTTACAATTATATTCAGATATAATAATGGCTCTGTTTAAACAGATCAATCAAACAAATAATTTTTAATTGTTCTGTTTGATTCTGAAAAAATTACTCCAGAGGAAAAACAGACAACTTCCTCAGACAATTCTGTCAGAGAGATGATTCATTATATTAAACACTTAAACCATGCAGGGAACCACGTACTTTACATATAGCATTATTTCACTTAATTCTCACCACAACCCTATGAGGTAGATATTATTTCATCCCTATTTTTCAGATTAGAATGTTGAAGCATAGAGACATTAAACAACTCGCATAAGATTACTAAGTTATTAAGTGGCAGAGCCAGGACTCAAACCCAGGTCTTCATGGCTCCAAAGCTTATGTTCTTTAACACTTTACCATACATCAAAATTATCTCAAAAAGTACCTTCTAAATTTTAAGGAGATAAGTAAAACTGAAATATTTAATTGCTAGGAACTAATGTGTTTGCTTAAAATAGGCCAAATGTATAAAATAATAGTTATGTCTTATATGGATATATTTTATCCTGAATCTGCTTCAGAAAAGGCATATATTTGTGTTTTTTTAACTCTACACATTCTACAACAATTAACATTTACAGCTGTTTTATCTTTGTTTTTATGTTATTTGGTATTAAACTGATAAACTGGAATATATGAGATCTGCTAATTGTTCCAGATTAATGATATAGGAAACTATATCAAATCTGAAGTGGGGTAGAGGAAGACATTTAATGCCAAGTATAAAAATGCAGTTGGTTGTTTTTATTTTCTATTATGTGAATTGGGGAACTGCATGTATAATATACAGATTTGCACAATTGCATTCCAATGCTTTAAAACCTGTTATCCACCAAAACACATAAACAACTGAGCTCTATCACACTCATGCATTACCAAGAGACCACCAAGATGTCACTGTTGTACACTGTAATCTGAATCACTGAGTCTAAAGCATCCAGTCTGCACTGGGAAACTGGTGTCCTTGATCACCCAACATTCACAGCCTGGTGTATCACATGTCCCTGAGTATAGAACTTTAGAGCAAATCTTGTCAATGATCACCATGGTATGAATGTTTTAGTGTGTGATAAATTTTTAAAAGATCTTTACAATAATTCTGCAACTCAGACTTCTGATAAATGATCTGCTGTATTTTTGATCTATAATTTACTGATAATCACGTCCTTGGTCAAGAGTGCACATCCCAATTATGCCACTCTCCTTAAATAAAAATAGAATATACTCATTGTGATTTCCAGAAACATACTAAAGAAAAGGCAAAGTCTGCCTATACTTGTTTCTTTAAGTTTATCCCTTTATCTTAAAATTTAAATGTACCAAAGAAGTTTCACATTTTGGATCAACCCAATTAGTATAGGAAGAGCTGCCAAAATAAAGCAAACTTTCCTAAATTTTAGTTTAACAAAAACTGACATCTTATATCATAATCACTGAAAACAATGAAGTGTTCAGTAATGTGTCACAGTTACTATTGACAGTTCACATGTAACAATACCTGTCCTCTCCTCAGATCTTCACTTGGGGGAAAGAAAAAAACCTGAAAGGTGGTAGAAATGAAACAGGAAAAGGAAAAGAAACTTAATAAAACATTTTTTCAAAGTCAATGATCATACTTTAATAGAATGTTTTTCCCTACAGATAAAAATAAGAAACCTAATATCAATATAGTAGAAATACAAAGAATCCAATATAATCTTTGAAGATAAAAATGGATGCATATCCACTGAAGATGGTTTCCAACACAAGGGTCTCATTTTTTATAAAGAAAATATTTATATAGTTAATATTTTTAATGCATTATGGGTACTTGCTATTTAAAAGAATTCAAAGTGTCTATTTTTATACAGCACATTTCTATAAAGCAAAAATAACCTTAAATTTATTAAGGTTAATTAAAATTGTTCACATTTACATTTACTATCATTTATCCTTTATTGAAAACTGAGAAAAAGTGTCATTTTAGGTCAGGCTTATGATCCAGTAAATATTATCCCTGACAGCAGTGGCAAGAAATTTACAGAATAGTCATAATTTCTTGATATCTGTCTCCTAAACAGTCTGATACTCAAAAACATACTAGCATCTTTAAATAACTCATTAAAGAGCTGTGAATTCACCTGGACTATTTAGGACGCTATTTTGTTTTTAATCTTGTACTAACCTTGACTGCTTACATAGTACTTCCTTTATTATCCTAAATTTGCTTCTTTAAACATTTGGCCTAGTTCTAGCCTATCATATTCTGACCCATGTTTGAGTTAACCACAAGGGTTTTTTTGTTTTGAGCACCATGAGACCCATGTGAGGTCTTAAAGCAGGAAGGCTATGTAAAGGAATGAAGAAACTGCCTGTACTTTCGGTGAGGTATTCAGGTCTTTTAAGATTGCTCATATTTCAATGTAAGATTAAAATGATAAGAACAGAAATAACATTGATAATCACCCTATTCCTGACCATCATAATTCATTCAGAGGACATCTACTGGGTCCATAATATATATGTGCCAGGCACTGTGTTAAGTGCTGAGAATACAGAGAAAAAAAGGCTCTGCTTTCAAGATTTCATAATCTACTAGGAATGAGACCACAAATGTAAATTCCTATAGAGACCAATTCTGAAAACTTTTAGCCTGGAGAGAAAAAATTTGATGTACTTACTCAGTAAATGTCTTTCAAAAAAAATGACTTTACTCTGGTAAAATATAATTACTTTTTGATAAGAACTTACTGGGGAGGAGATGGCATAATAGCAGGCATAGTAAGTCCAACATTAGACTTCTGAAAGAAAAATTCTCAACCTTTTCCTTACTTGCTTCAATTTCCAAAATTGTATCAGAAGTAATTTACTTGAAACAGATGAACAACCAAAGGCAACAAAATATCTACAGGCAATTTCAAAAAATCTTTTTTTAAAAAATTAATCCAGGCAACACTAGCTGTGTGTGACATATCTTATGCCAAAATATCAAGAAAATTCTTTGAAAATGGCAAGTTGTGGAATCCTATCTGCCAGGTTCTGGAAACCATGACAGTAACTGAAATAACTAGGCTTTAACAAGTGAGACCACTTATAATACCGTAACTGTTTCTGAAAAATACACGACCTCTAACTACTGGCTTAATTATTTATACCCTGAATTTTTCCACAAAGGATTTGAAGAAGCTACCCTAATATGAAGTGCAGCACGTGAATTATACCCACCCGATTTTGAATTATGGCTCTGCCATTTACTATTTGTAATCTTTGTGCCCTTAACTTCCGAGATTCAGTTTCTTATTCTGTAATAATGAGGATCACAATCCTACTCTGTTGGGTCATAGGAAGGATAAAATGAAATAGCATGTACCACAGTATCTGGCATATAGTAAGTGCTAAATAAATATCAGTTTTGTGCCTTCCCTATCCAAATGTATGCTATGTAGAAAAAGGATAAGGTGGAATTTTAAATGATTTTTTAACACACTGATACGTGCCAAGCAGAAATGTGGACTGATTATGAGTTGCAAATGTTACCGTTGGCATGTAACAATCAGGCTCAAAGCAAATTCGGTTTCTTTTCACAAGGTCAGCACTTTGAGAACATATTTTATAAACCTTTTAGCTATATTATTTAATGCAAATAAAATCTGAAGAAAAAAATGAATGAAAAGAGTCCGTTTGCATACTAATTTTCTTTCACACTGTCCATTCAAAGGATGATTAAACATTCTAAATTCGATTTTCTTGTAAAACATCTATAGTATTAAACAGGCTAACATAATTTTAAATGTAATTCTTCTAGTCTTAAAAACGTGATTTCCTTTTAAAAATATTTAGAAAACATCTATCAGTATCTCTTCTATTGAAGAGCAGCGTTTAGTTTAGATTTTTAAAATATGATCCAAGTCACAAAATACTAAGTACCAGCCGTAAGCACTGTTACAACTCCGCTCACGTTAAGGAGAGCAAGTAAACATTTTATACAGCAGTAGAGGTGACTAGGAAAAAATTGAAAAGCGATTTGAACTAATCCCCCTCCCCCTCCATTATACTCGGGAATGCAAGTGTCCCGCATCTCAGATCAAACTGAGCCTCGGTCTTACTGACGTAACCAGTAACCCTATCCACCTCTCACACTGCGGAGGCCGGCAGGGCAGCGGCTGCAGCCAAGTACACCACTCATCAGAGCCTGCCCCATTCCACCCCCGCGTTTCAGTCATGCTTTCCAGAAATGGGGTCACTCACTAACTATTACACACACGCAGCCTATCATCCTGTAATCCCCCAAAGTCCGCTGCGGGGACAGAAGACAGCAAAAAGTCAAGAAGGGAGAATCACAGACATGCCACCATCAGGAATTGATTTTCCACCCCGGAGAGGAGCGCTGATGTCCTGGAATGGGTCTTGTCTGGATTATTTTCGCAGAACCCGAGTTGGTTCTGGGACAGGGGCGGCTGCGAAAGCTCGACGCTGTGCCGTGTCCGGGGAAATTGTTTTGCCGTCTTTGGGTATATTGTTTGGGTTTTTGGCACTCGGTTAGGTGTCTCAGGGACGGTCACCGAATAGATCCTGGGGGAAGAAAACCTGAAAGCCCTTTAGGGCGGCTACTGATGGCCTTGAATATCACCCTCTCACCTCCATGGACAGGAAACTCAAGTTAAAGCTCCTATGGACTGGGTCCCCGGGCTCAGCGACCTCAGAAATGGGGGAGGGGGAGGATCTCAAGCTTCCACTTTCTCCTTTGCACCAGCAGAAACCGCTGCGGCAGACAGACTGGGGGGGAGGCAAAAACCCTTGGCTGTCTTGCACCCCTTACCCGAAACCCCCACAGGTCGCCAGTCCTGCCTTGGGCCGTTCCAGCCCCCGCGCGCCCGACTCACAGCACCAACTCCCTCCCCTGGCCGGACTCGAGAGTCCGTGCTCCCCAGTGAACCCAATCCATACCCCTCCCTTACACCCCAAAGTCGCCAGGGTCCGGGGAAGCCCCCAACCAGGCATGGCCAAACTTCCCAACTCCTTTCTGGCCCCCGCTCCGCTTCCCGCTCCCCCCACGCAAAGTTGATTAAAATCGGCTTCTTGCATAGCCCCAGCGCCCACTCTAAACCCCACGCGCCACCACACCACAGCCCCCTGAGCGAGGGAGGGGAGGTGAGGGTGCGGGTGGAACAGAAGGGCAAACAGACCAACCCCAACTACCCAAACCGGAATCCCAGACAGAGGGGAGACGCGAGCAGCAGAGGAAGGGGCCAAGTGGCCAGCTCCAGGGAGGGGAGCTGGCCGGCGGGGGCGCGGGGAGGGGCGCGCCGGCCCCCGGCCGCCCGGCTGCACTCACCTCAGCGCTGTCGGACGGGCTCTCCACAGCCATCTTCTGCCACGGGTCCGCCAGCTGCGCCAGCGGCATCTTCCCCCCCGGCCCGCCGCCTTCACCGCCTCCTCCCACCCCGCCCGCCCCGCGGCCGGCCCCGCTCTGTCGCCGCCGGAGCCCCACGACAGCAGCAGCGGCGGCGGCAGCAGCAGCAGCAGCAGCAGCAGCAGCAGCAGCACCAGTGCCGGCTGCCCGGGAGAGGGCTCGGCTCCGACACCGACCCTCGAACGCCGCGCGCCTGGCTGGAGATGTCCGCGCGCCGAGCGAGAGCCTCGCGCCGCTGCCGGGCACCCGGTCTCGCCCCTTTCTTCCTCTCCTCCTTCCGCCGCCGGGACTAGCCAGGCCCGCCCGCTGAGTTCCGCGCCCGCTCCCAGCAGAACAGCGGCGGCCGCGCGCTCCCCCACTTCCGCTCACAACATGGCGCCTAAGCGATACCTGTCTCTCAGAGCGAGGCTCGGCCGCCGCCACCGCCGCGCGCACCCGGGGGCGGAGCTTGGGAAGACACGCCCCCGGCCGCCGCGCTTCGCTCCTCCCTCCTTCCTCGCCCCAGTCTCAGCTTTTGGGCCTCGCCTACTTTCAGGAAGGGCGAGCCCGAGAGATCTGGGGGCGTCGGCGGGCGGCTGGAGAAAGAAGAGGGGAAGCGCAAGAGGAGCGAAAGGCTAGGAGCCTTGAACTGCTAAGGGTCCGAGCAGGTTGGAGGCCACTTAAGAATGTAGAGAACAGTGGTCCCGCTTAGCTGGGGACGGAGATGGGCGAGGCACAGTCCGGTGCCAAGGACCAGGGGAGTGAGCGTGGGGTGTCTTTTCGGTCTGAGTCCTCGGTGGGTGTTTGTGGGCGCGTCGTGTCTACGGGCACATCCTTTAATGGACCAGGACCCGCCCTATCCAGGCTCACACGCTGGGCATTCATCTGCCCCCCCTTCCCCGTAAAGTCCCCCACGACGGGGACACGTAAAGCTTTGTGCCCTGGAGCCCCCTGGAGGTTCGGCTCTCAGTTATGATTCAAGGCTCTCCAATTCGAGGCTCTGGTGTTATCTTTTTAATTTGGAATTCATTTGTCCTCCTTGAGTCGCCCCCCACCCAAAGTCTGCAGAGCCCTCAGGCATCAGCCTCGACTCTCGAAGTCCCCCACTCCCTGCACGAAGAACAAGGAGGTTCTTTTGAGGCTGCCCCTCTCGGCAGAGGTTGGGGAATTATTTTAAAATATCTTGTTGGCAGGAGCCTGGGGTTCCTGCTCTTCTGTTGACTTTAAATAAAAGATCAGATTTAAAAATCAGGCTGGCCAAGGGTGGAGGAGGGAAAGCGAGGGAGGAGTTTTAACTCCTCCTCCAGCCCAAGATAGGGAAGCCCTGGGTTAAGGAAACCCAATCCCCAGACGGCAACGGAATCCAAGAGGACGGAGAGTTTGTGGGGAGAGGCCTGGGCGTCTGGCCTGAGTCCAGCGGGGGGGCGGGGGGTTCTACCTCGTGTTCCCAACGCCAGGTGCCTAGCGAGCTTAGTGCGCCTGGGCAAAATTGTGTAAAAGTCGCCGGGCTGAGTGGAAAGCTACTGCGGCCACTGGCCAACCTCCTCTACGAGGAGAAGGAAAAAAAGTAAAGGGAAATCTCCGGGAAGGCCAGTGCCTTCATCCCCTCAGGCCTCGGCCCAGGCGTCCCGGCCCTCCCACGCACGGCAGCCACATCGCGTCCCCTGCTGCGCTTCCGGTGCACGCCTTTTAACAGCTCGCTTTCATCATCCTGGGACCCAGACACCTGGAGAGCCCTTGGCTTTCTCCCTAACGCAGGTGTGAGGTTGACATTAGAGCCCCACTCCCGGCCTGCCAGGTCTGCGCGGGCGATGCAAGGTTTCTCGCTGGGTTTGAGAGAGGCAGGTGTTCAGATCTTTCTGCTGCCTTCGCCTGCGCGCCCTCTGGCACAAGCTCGAGGCCCGGGAGCCTCGTGGCCACCAGAAGAGGCTCCATCTGTTTAGGAAGCCCGAGGAGGTGGCCGGAAGTCCTCGCTGCGCGCCCTCCCTCTCAGCCTTGGACTCAGGGGGACAGCTCAGGGTTGGGCAACATCTGGGCAGTCTCAGCGTGGTCTGTGCGGTGGGGGGTGGGGAGGATTTAGCTCGTGATTTTGTCACCTCCCCCAAGTGTTGCAAATCCAGTCTGGACCCAAGCTCAACTAATTTGGCAGCGCCGTCTCCGTAATTCCTGATGGTAAAACCAGTTCACAGAAGTTTGAGGATAAGGAGTTGTGCATTGTTTTGCATTTATGTAGGAAGTGCCTAACTTATCTTTCATT
>NW_024423319.1:108708614-108779971 GCF_017311325.1 Ursus maritimus | reverse complement strand
GATCTGGGGGCGTCGGCGGGCGGCTGGAGAAAGAAGAGGGGAAGCGCAAGAGGAGCGAAAGGCTAGGAGCCTTGAACTGCTAAGGGTCCGAGCAGGTTGGAGGCCACTTAAGAATGTAGAGAACAGTGGTCCCGCTTAGCTGGGGACGGAGATGGGCGAGGCACAGTCCGGTGCCAAGGACCAGGGGAGTGAGCGTGGGGTGTCTTTTCGGTCTGAGTCCTCGGTGGGTGTTTGTGGGCGCGTCGTGTCTACGGGCACATCCTTTAATGGACCAGGACCCGCCCTATCCAGGCTCACACGCTGGGCATTCATCTGCCCCCCCTTCCCCGTAAAGTCCCCCACGACGGGGACACGTAAAGCTTTGTGCCCTGGAGCCCCCTGGAGGTTCGGCTCTCAGTTATGATTCAAGGCTCTCCAATTCGAGGCTCTGGTGTTATCTTTTTAATTTGGAATTCATTTGTCCTCCTTGAGTCGCCCCCCACCCAAAGTCTGCAGAGCCCTCAGGCATCAGCCTCGACTCTCGAAGTCCCCCACTCCCTGCACGAAGAACAAGGAGGTTCTTTTGAGGCTGCCCCTCTCGGCAGAGGTTGGGGAATTATTTTAAAATATCTTGTTGGCAGGAGCCTGGGGTTCCTGCTCTTCTGTTGACTTTAAATAAAAGATCAGATTTAAAAATCAGGCTGGCCAAGGGTGGAGGAGGGAAAGCGAGGGAGGAGTTTTAACTCCTCCTCCAGCCCAAGATAGGGAAGCCCTGGGTTAAGGAAACCCAATCCCCAGACGGCAACGGAATCCAAGAGGACGGAGAGTTTGTGGGGAGAGGCCTGGGCGTCTGGCCTGAGTCCAGCGGGGGGGCGGGGGGTTCTACCTCGTGTTCCCAACGCCAGGTGCCTAGCGAGCTTAGTGCGCCTGGGCAAAATTGTGTAAAAGTCGCCGGGCTGAGTGGAAAGCTACTGCGGCCACTGGCCAACCTCCTCTACGAGGAGAAGGAAAAAAAGTAAAGGGAAATCTCCGGGAAGGCCAGTGCCTTCATCCCCTCAGGCCTCGGCCCAGGCGTCCCGGCCCTCCCACGCACGGCAGCCACATCGCGTCCCCTGCTGCGCTTCCGGTGCACGCCTTTTAACAGCTCGCTTTCATCATCCTGGGACCCAGACACCTGGAGAGCCCTTGGCTTTCTCCCTAACGCAGGTGTGAGGTTGACATTAGAGCCCCACTCCCGGCCTGCCAGGTCTGCGCGGGCGATGCAAGGTTTCTCGCTGGGTTTGAGAGAGGCAGGTGTTCAGATCTTTCTGCTGCCTTCGCCTGCGCGCCCTCTGGCACAAGCTCGAGGCCCGGGAGCCTCGTGGCCACCAGAAGAGGCTCCATCTGTTTAGGAAGCCCGAGGAGGTGGCCGGAAGTCCTCGCTGCGCGCCCTCCCTCTCAGCCTTGGACTCAGGGGGACAGCTCAGGGTTGGGCAACATCTGGGCAGTCTCAGCGTGGTCTGTGCGGTGGGGGGTGGGGAGGATTTAGCTCGTGATTTTGTCACCTCCCCCAAGTGTTGCAAATCCAGTCTGGACCCAAGCTCAACTAATTTGGCAGCGCCGTCTCCGTAATTCCTGATGGTAAAACCAGTTCACAGAAGTTTGAGGATAAGGAGTTGTGCATTGTTTTGCATTTATGTAGGAAGTGCCTAACTTATCTTTCATTTACATTGCAAAGCCACATTACCATTCCTCACATCGAAAAGAAGTTGGTCAATTTGGTTAGTTTAAGGTAAATTAGTCCGCCAAACAGTGATCAATTATTCCAACTAACATTCTTGCTTTAGGAAAAACAGACCTTATATTTAAGGAGACAGTTATGTGTCTAACACTGCCCCGTGCGAATTACTCCGCTGTAATAAATCAAGTTGTATACTGAAAAGTTGATTTCAGTATCAACTTTTATTCTTTTTACCTTGAGAACTAGAAGAATAACTTCTAAAACAAAGTTACTGTGAACAGTGGTCACATGGCAGGAATTAAGAATGAAATGAGCTGTTAATATGGGCTACGTACCACTAGCACAGCTCTCTTGCACATAGGATCAACTTGATAAGTGATGAATTGATTTGGAAAAACACCATTCTCCTTCCTTTTGTCCAAAGAGAAAAGTGATTTTTTTTCTTTTAGTTAAGCTTTTTTCATTTCTTTCTTTTATAAATCCAAAAGCGGTGCAACCACTCTCTCTGGGTGGGAGAATTTGAGAACATCAAATGAGGCTGGGGGATGTTTCTCGTAGGTGGCTGCAAAGAGTGTTACGTGAACATAGAAGCTGACATTACCCTGAACAGGATTACTTTTTTCTTTCCTGTTTAAGGAAGGAAAACTCTAAGTGTAGTTATTCAGACAATAGCTGCCTCTAGAGATCACCCCTGTGCAGGCTAATATGGAGCTACTAGCCACACATCGCTCTTGAAATACTTAAAATAAGATTGGCTGATCACAAATGAGATGTGCTGTAAGTGTAAAGTTCACACCAGATTTCAAAGACTTAGTACAAAAAAAAAAGAATGTAAAGTAGCTCAGTAACAATTTTTACATTGACTACATGGTGAAATAATATTTTGAATATATTGAGTTAAATATTTCATTAGAATTAATTTCACCTGTTTCTTTTTACATCTTCATATGGCTACTATAAAATGTATACTTATATATGGGGCTTACTTGTCAAGACTGGCATTATAGTTCTAGAGGACAGCACTGCTTTAGAACTTTCGCATTGAGCCTTTTATGTCCTAATTTAATGTTAAGTGATATCCTCACATTCTACTGTCTTTTTGGGCTCCTTGGTGCAAAACCAGAACAAAGGGCTGATTCTATGCCCCACCTCCTGCATAAATCTCCCAGTCAGAACCAAAATATTGGAAAGTTATTACTTGAAACTACAGCAAAGGGAAACAGCAAACCTCAGTTGAAAATCTGGACTAGATTTCCAAGAAATCATTCCTGATGTATGACAAGACAACCAAATTTAACTTCCTCTGTCCCCAACAATTTCCTGCTATAATTATAACCTTTGTATAGAAGTTTAAATGGGCATTGACTTAACAAAATAACATTTGTTCAAAAAATGGAGTTCCGTCAGTCTGGAAAAGTTACAAGATGACTAACCACGGCTCATGGCACAATCTCTACCTTACACATACCCCGAATTCACAGCTCTATTACATATAGCTTTGTTACTACTATAGAGAACCCAGAAAGTGTAATCCTCATCGTCTCTCTGAAAAGTCTTTTCCCTTTACATTATCTGAAGCATATTTATTTTTCACAAAAAAGAAAAAGTAATTGTTAGAGACTATTTCCTTACAGAGAGAAAGAAAGATAAAGCTTAGGCTCAAATTTTATCTCAAGTAAGATAATAATCAAAGTACGTGGTGACCTATATCTTCCATGTGTATGAATTTTGTGGGATTTTTTTAAGTTCCCAAATAAGTAAATTAAGAATATTTTCTTGATTGACACACATCTTAAGAGACAACAGGAATTTCTACATCTATTTGAACATCTTAGTTGAGAGAATTCAAATTTTGGAAAATGTAAGGATCTTCTCTAGGTTCCCCTCCAGATATAAAGTTTAATGATTCTAGAGTTGCCTAAGATGAAAGACAGTAATAAAATCTATAAAGAACTAAGAGGAAGACATTCTGTGATACAAATACTTGAATTATTTCTTGAATATTCTTTCCAGTAAGGCGATATGGGATCATGATAAAAGCTGAGACAGGCCTGTGCCCAAACTGAAGGTTCCTTTATGTCTCTAAGCTTCAACTTGATGGCCTAGAACGGGGTCTGGCACATAGTAGTTGCTCAAAAAATATTTGTGAACTAAACTTTGTTTTCCTCATTTGAAAATAAGGATAATAATATACACCTGGTAGGATTGATGTGACGATTGAATGGAAACAACGTTTGTAATGCATTGAGCACAGCACCTGCCACATAAGGAACCATTCAATAAATGGAGGTATTGTTATCAGCTTCAGAAAGGGGAGTATTCCTGCATACATAATGTAATTCAAATACTTCACTCAAAAGTTATTGTTGTGTGAGCATTTTATTATGGCATGATCTATTTCTTTAGTGCACTCTTGGATCACAAAAAATGATATGGTGAATAACTGCCTGTGGAATTCAAATAAAAGAGCATGTAGGGTAACTTACTGCTCTGTTTTTCAAGCCACATGTGTTGAAATGCAAATGATTACAGGTCAGTTGCCTCATAGGCTATGATCAAAACTTTGTTTATGTAATGCTCAAAAGAAACTAACGAATGTATGATTCAAAGTTAACATTACCTGACTCATACTTATGTAGGGAGGAATGGGAGGAACAGGGAAGTATGCAGGAAAGGTCTGTGTCAGACATGCTTTAATGTTTTCTTTTATTGGTTTCCAAAATGCTTAATCCTTAGAGGTATCGTTTTGTTTCAGAGTTGTTTGAAGGGAAAGAATTATGGGACTTTGAGACTTGACAAAGAACTGAAAAGCCATTCTTGGACCTTTAATAAGCTACTGTTTTCCTTCAGTTTACATTTTACTAGAACAGAAAAAACCCACTAAACGTTCTTGTTTATGAACACTAACTCATAAGAGGGAGATAATATATTAAAATTTCATTTTCAAACTGATATTAAAAACGGCTGCTTTAACATTAACCAAAAATTGCAGTGTAAAGTACTCCTTTAGAGGATAAACATTCCTGTTTTATAACTATCAATTTAGTTTGGTTGGTCAGAGCAGCGGTTCTCAAGTTTTTTCAGTCCACAAACCATTTTAAAGCAAAAACCCAAGGACCACCAGTTAGTACTCATCACTATGAAAAAACCCCCCAAACCTTATGGAACTGTTGTTTTAGATCATGGCTGTTATCGTGGTTACATTTTTTAAAAAGCTTATATTTGTGTTTTTGAATGTACATTTGAGTCTGCAACTAGAAAAGATACTTTGAAAAATATCCTGACTTTTTTAGTGACTTGGATGTAAGACCAGCCCCACAACAGGACCTCAACTGGTAAAGTGACTTAGAGGAAAGCTATGGAAGTAAATGGAACTCTATCCCTCGACCACCAACTGAACTCCAAACTATATGCTTGGGAAATCTGCAGCTTTAATCACAAAAATTGAATGAATGGAGGAGTGTCAAATCAAGTCTGGAAAAACTGTAGATTAATAATGCCATACTTGTAGATGAAGTATATTTTTATCAAACAACACACTGATTATGACTTTAGTAGCTTATTTTTAAGTCATGTTCCTGTTAACTAGCGAATAAAATATATACTTTGGGAGCATATAAATATTAAGGAATCCCTTTATTAAAAAAGAAATTGGTAGAATTTCAAAAAAATTAAATTTAAATAACTTACACTTTCCTACTAAATAAGGGATGAATTCTATAGATTAAATGAAATTTAAAGAAACCCTACCTAATGAAACTATATGAAAATGTTGAATTCAAGTAGTGTTCACAGTTTTGGACACTCTACTGTCTTATATATTTTTAAAGATTTATTTATTTTAGAGAGAGAGCGAGAGAGAGAGAGCGAGAGCGCAGAGGGAAGGGCAGAGGGAGGAGGGAAAATCTCCAGCAGACTCTCTGCTGAGCTTGGAGCTGGACTCGGGGACTCAGGATTTGGGGCTCAATCCCATGACCCTGAGATCATGATCTGAGTCAAAATCAAGAGTCAGTTGCTCAACTGACTGAGCCACCCAGAAGCCTAGACACTTTGCCATCTTATATAATGATGGTGATGTTGACAGTAAAGCCAGACATTTATTAAGTACATACTATGTGTCAGGCACTATTATAAGTGTTTCACAGGTATTAAGTTCTTTAATATTCATTGCAATTGTAGGAATACTAAATATATATTAATAACAGCTAACAGCTATTAAGTACTTGCAAACTGTTAAATTGTTTGCATACATAATCTTGTTTTTTTCTAACAATAGATACTGTTAGCAAAAATTAGTGTATCAATTTGATAAAGAATGCATGTTTTGCACTATAATTTTTTCAGAAAATGTTCAGAAAAACATTTGGGGGAACATTTGCCATAAAATACAATTATATAACTACTTAAAAGGATGTTTATTAAATACATTTGCATGTCATATCACTTTCTTGTTCTTTATTTCTTTTCACCTTGCTAGAGACAGCAAGGTTCTGTGAATGTCATTTTGAAAAAAAATGAAACTAAGTTTCAGTTTCCCCAAAGAGCAATCAGTAAAATGCTTTTGAAATAATGTTAAAGGAGATAATTTTCAAATGAAAACTTTTCTTTCCATAATTCAGCATGGGTCTTTAGACCACTCTACTGGGTTGAATTGTGTCCCCCAACAATGATATATTGAAGTCCTAACACCCAGTACCTCAGAATGTGACCTTATTTGGAAATGGGATTGTTGTAGATATAATTAGTTAAGATGAGGTCACACCTGAATACAGTGGGCTCCTAAGCAATATGAGTGGTGACTTTATAAGAAGATTTCCATATGAAGATAGAGACACAGAGAGAATGTCACGTAAAGACAGAGGACTGGAATGATACATCTACAAGCCAAAGAACACCAAAGATTGCTGGCAAACCACTGGAAGCTAGGAAGAGGCAAGAAGCTAGAAGGAGGCAAGGAAGGATTCCCTTACAGCTTCCACAGGGAGCATGTCCCTGCTGCTGAGTTGATTTTGGACTTCTAGTCCCCAGAACGGTGTGCAATAAAGTTCTATTGTTTTAAGCAGCCTCCCTCCCCAGTTTGTGATACTTCATTATGGCAGCCCTAGGAAATTAATACAACCACTGAGAAGATTTTTGCTTATACACTTGCATAGTGTTTTCCACTTCTAAAAACGTCATATCCACTATTAAGGATTTCTTAAAATAGTAGGTACATCTTTGTAAGCAATAGGAAAAAAATGATAGATCAGAATTTGAAACATGTTTAAAAATGGATTAGGAATAGAGCCTGGAATTTAATTTCTTTGGGTTAAACACTAATGCTAACAAAATAACCCCTGATTTTTATTTATAGATCTCTGGAATCCGGATGATTCTGTATCAGCAATTTTCCCCGAGTATAGTATAGTACGCACTCACTATTATTTGTTAGAGTCGAGTGAAAAGAATTATGCTGCAGCTTCATAAATCATTCCTTCTGTGCAGGAGGTCTGTGTTTGGGCTGATTTCATTTTTCATTTGGAAAGTAACTTCTCTCTCCTTCTCTTCCTGTATTTCTCAAGGTGGTCTGTGGCATGACCAGCTACTTAGTTCACCAAATTATAATAAATCTAGAGTTCATCCTGTCATCCTACCCTATCCCCTCTTGCCCTGCCCACTACATTATTTGACAGCTATATTTTGTTGATTCTGCTTTCTAATCTGGATTCTGTCAAGCTCTCCTACTCTACGACCCCCTCCAGAGTTCAGGTCCTAACCATTTCTGGCCTGTATTATGACGGCTCATTCTAGAATCTTCCTGACTTTTAACCCGTTCTCCATACTATGGCCAAAGGGTGCTTCTTGAAACGAAAATCTCATTTTGTTCATCCCCTGCTTAAAACTCACAATAGCTTTCCATAGCTCAGGATAAAATCCCAAAAGCTTTGCATAGATGCAAGACACCTGCATTTCACTCCAGCCATTAATGGCAATTAAGAGAAACAATTAAGGATTTATCATGCCTTTTCTTATATAAACTGTATTTCAAACCAACCATATAAAATTAGTCGATGAAAGTTCTTTACAGAAGAATTTTGGCTTGTAAATATAGACAGAGTGATAGATTTAGAAAAGCACTCTTTTGAAACCCATAATGAAAGAACTGATTTAGGCAAAAATTGTGAGTGAATGAAGCCATTAGATAAAAAGTGGATGGGGAACTTGAACCGGAAGGATCAGGCTATCACCACTTGAATTTACCGATCAGTCTCAACACCAGAAAAGTTGGGATAACGAAACACTCTAAGTCTCTTGTGTCATGCAATGGGAAGCATATAGTACTACCCATGAAGTATTCTTTCTAGGAACTTGAAGTGGAATTCAATTAAGCACCTAGAGCTGTGCTGTCCATTCGGGTAGCCACTTGCCACGTATGGCTACTTAAGTTTAAGTAAATTTAAAGTAAAGTAAGTAAAGTAAAGTAAATTTACTTAAATTTAAGTAAAATAAAATAAAAATTTAAAATTCATCTCCTTAATCCCACTAACCACATTTCAAATGTCAATTTTCACCTCTGGTTAGTGGCTATGGTATCAGCGCACATCATAAGATGGCTCCACTCTGGCAGAGAGTTCCAGTGAACTAGGCTGCTCCAGAGCTAACTTCTGTTTTCAGGAAAAAGGGGGCTAGAGAAAGAAACGAAATGATACCAGAAGGAAGAAAATAGAGAAACATACTAAGCAACATTGAGAAAGAAGAACAAAGCGGAAGTATCATGATCCCAAATTTCAAGATATACTACAAAGCGGTAATAATTAAAACAGTATAGCACCGGCACAAAATAGACACATAAATCAATAGAACAGAATAGAGAGGCCAGAAATAAACTCACGCTTATATGATCAATTAATCTATGATAAAGGAGGCAAGAATATACAATGGGGGAAGAGGCAGTCACTTAAACGGTACTGGGAAAACTGGACAGCCATATGCAAAAGACTGAAACCAGACCCCTTTCTTACACCATACAGAAAAATAAACTCAGAATGGATTAACAACTAATTGTGAGGCCTGAGACCATAAAACTCCTAGAAGAAAATAGAGGTAGTAATTTCTTTGACATGGGCCTTTGCAACACTTTTCTAGATAGGTCTCCTAAGGCAAGGGAAACTAAAGCAAAAATAAACTATTGGGACTACACCAAACTAAAAAGCTTTTGCAGAGTGAAGGAAACCATCAACAAATGAAAAGGCAACCTACTGAATGGGAGAGGATAATTGCAAATGATATAATCAATAAGGGATTGATATTCAAAATATATAAAGAACTTAGACAACTCAACCCCAAAAAACCCCACAAATAACCTGATTAAAAAGTGGACAGAACCTGAATAGACATTTTTCCAAAGAAGACTACTGATGACCAACAAACACATGAAAAGATGCTCAACATCACTCGTCATCAGGGAAATGCAAATCAAAACCACAATGAGCTATCACCTCACACCAGTCAGAATGGCTAGTATCAAAAACACAGAAATAACAAGTGTTGATGAGGAAGTGAAAAAAGGGAACTCCTAGCGTTGGTGGGAACGTAAATTGGTGCAACCATTGTGGAAAACAGTTATGGAGATTTCTCAAAAAATTAAATATAGATATACCATATGATCCAGTAATTCCACAACTGTATATTTACCCAAAGAAAACAAAAGCTGATTCGAAAAGATATACACACCCCCATGTTTATTGCAGCATTATTTACAATAGCCAAGGATGGCAGCAACTTAAGTGTCCATTGATGGAGACAATGGAATATTACACAGCCATAATAAAAAAAATGAGATTTTGCTATTGGCAATAACATGGATGAACCTAAAGGATATTATGCTAAATGAAATCAGACAGACAGATAAAGACAAATACCAAATGATTCACTTATATGTGGAATCTAAAAAGCAAAGTCAAACAAACAAAAAAGCAGAAACAGACCCATAAATATGGAGGAGCGGTGGTTGCCAGAGGTGAGAGAGGCAGGGGGATGGGCAAAATAGGTGAAGGGGAGTGGAAGGCACGAGCTTTCAGTCACAGAATGAGTAAGTCACAGGGATAAAAGGCACAGCATAGTGAATATAATCAATGGTGTTGTAACAGCGCTGTATGGCGACACATGGGAGCTACACTTCTGGTGAGCACAGCATATGTCTAGAGTTGTCGAATCACCAGGTTGTACACCTGAAACTAACGTATATTGTGTGTCAATTATACTTCAATCAAAAAGTGAAGTATCACTATTAAATCATGAACTTTAACAAAACAAAAAAGAAAGTAGGCTAATATAAAGAATGTGATATAGTCTTCAGGTTTAGTTGGTCAGGTTTCTGTAACAAGTCGATGGAATGAATAAAAAGAGGGTAGGGAGTAATGTTTTATATTAAAAGAAACAACCAGATGTAATGTATGGACCTTGTCTGGATCTTGAACACACAAACTGTAAATATGTTCTTGAGGCAATCCTGACATTTTGATTATGAATAGAATTTTGGTGGTTTTAACATTTTTACTAAACTTTGGTATCCCTTTTGGCTGTTAGGATGGATGCCCACTTCCCTGACTTTACCATTTGCAGCAGTTTCAAGTGAGAAGGAGGACTCCAGGTCTGGCCACAAGACACCCTGACTGTAGTGAGTGAGCAAGCAGGGAACAAGGCAGAACCAAGCAAATACGTCCATCTGGGAGAGCAGAAGAGTTGTGCCTTCTGTGTCAGAGAAAGGACAGCCCAGTACAAACAAATCCCTGAGTGCAGCAGAACTTTAGAACCAGTCTAAGGTGTGTAACACTCTCCCAGAGATGTGTGCCCTCTGGGAGCAAGATGGGGCTATGGTTCTGGGAAGCACTGGAGGCCAATTTTATCGTTAACAGGGAATAATCAATTTGATGTGAAGCCAAGAGACCAGATTGAGGTCCAGGACTAGGAGATGGGGCTGGCAGAAATGAGAAAAGAAGGTGGATCTGGGGTTGGAATTTCCACCATGATATTATAAGCCTGGATGATTGGAGAAATCATGTGAACTCTAGAATCCTGGAGAGAGGAGGCCCAGATGAGCAGATTGCTCTCCCATTTCCTTTACTGAGGAAAGGCTCATTTCCAGAATCCTTTATCTTACAGGGGTCCTTAAAGACAGAAGAGTAGAGAACCATTTCCAAAGCCTACTTGCTAGATTGGTTTCCACTAGTTCCAGACTGGGCAAAATATATTTCCTTTGGTTCTCTTTTTCCTCCTCTCCCCCAAATATGGGTCATATCCAAAGTTCTATCTTTTAACAGATATTTTATTTTTAACTGTGATAACAAACACATCATGTAAAATTTACCATCTTATCCACTTAAGGGTATAGGTCAGTAGTGTTAAGCATATTTACATTTCTGTGCAACTGATATCCAGAACTTTTTCATCTTGCAAAACTGAAACTCTATACCCGTTAAACAACTTCCATTTTCCCCTCCCCTCTCTGGCCACCACCATTCTACTTTCTGTTTCTATGAATTTCACTGTTTTAAATGCCTCATGTAAGTGGAATCATACAGTTTTTATCTTTTTGGTGACTGGCTTATTTCACTTAGCATAATGTCCGCAAGGTGCATCCATGTGTAGCATGTGCACATTTCCTTCCTTTTTAAGGCTGAATAATATTCCACTGCATGTATATGCCATGATTTGTTTATCCATTCTTTTGTTGATGGACACTTAGGGTTGCTTCCACCTCTTGGCTATTGAGAATAATGCTTTTGTGAACACGGATGTACAAATTCAAAGTCCTTTGACACTTTGGTAGATTGCAAAATGGCCATAAATTATTCCCCTTTCTGTATCCACGCCCCTTTGCGACGTGATTTTGCAGTTTCTCCCATCAAAGTGTGGAGTTTATTTCCCTACTTCTTGAATCTGGGACAGCCTGATGACTAGCTTAGGCCAGCAGAATGAGATGGAAGCAATGTGTTGCTGGGTCGAAGTCTGAGCCTTAAAAGGTTTTGCACAGTCGGGTGGCGGGAGCGGGAAGAGGGAAAAAAAAGGTTCTGCACACTTCTGCTCGCTCTCTTGCAATTCATGTGAACAAGCCCAGGTTAGACTACAAGAGGATGAGAGAGCATATGGAGCAGAGATGAACCATCCCAGATGAGGTCTGAAAGGTGCTCATTCTACATAATAGATAGGTAGCAATTATGGAGTCATACTCATAAAGTTTGAATGGTGAGTTTTATCAATATCTATTTCAACCTAATTCTAACAACTGTCAGCAAAGCTGACCTGGCACCTGCTGGTGGATACATGAGTGAGACTGTAAGTGATCAGTATAAATGTCCAGCTGAACCCAACCCAAATTGCTAACCCACAGAATTATGAGCTAAATAAATGGTCCTTGTTTTAAGTATTTTTGATTTGCTATGCAGCAGCAATAGGTAAATACTACATATTATTTATCTTTTAACAATATGCATTCTTCCGTGAAAATTTAATCCAATTTTTTAGGGACTTCAATGATCACTTCTATATTAAATGACCCCAAATCACTCTCCCTGGCCTTGACTCTGACCTTTTGCACAGCTTTATCTTGAATTTGGAACTCTATGTTGCATACTCCATCTTGATATCTTGTTAACACTTTAAACTCCATGTTTTGAAAGCTGAATTTGTCATCTAATATCCAAGCTTTATATCCTCTATTTCTGCCAGCGGTGCTATCATTCTTTTAGCCAACCATACTTGAAACCTCAGTGTCGTCTTTGATTCCTCTCACTTCTTCCCATAGTTAGATAGTATTTTTCAAAGTAATTTTTTTTTGCCATCTTTCCTATCTTTATATCCATAGAACTGCTCACTCATCAAAGCTTCCTTACTGTTCTCCCATCTCTGGCCTCTGCATCCTCAAATTGATCTCATACACTGACCTAAGTTCTACTTTTCTAAGATCCTCAGCTTTATTCATTACAAGCATATTTTCTTCATGTCTGCTTATTTCAACATCTTGGTCATCTCCATTGATTTTCTCCATTGATTGTTTTTTCTCTTGAGTATGGGTCATGTTTTTCTATTTCTTCATATGTCTAATAATTTTGAATTGTATTCTGGTTATTGTAAATGACATGTTTTAGAGATTCTGGATTCTGTTCTGCTCCTCCAAAGGAACTTTTTGTTTGTTTTTGTAGGCGGTTAACTTGGCTGAGCTCAAATTCCAAACTGTCTCCCCCATGGTGGGCAGCAGCTAAAATCTCAGTGGTTTTTTGTTTTTTGTTTTTTTTTTAACCTTACCTGGACCTCTTGGAGTCTGCCCTTTATATGTGTACTTCCAGGATCAGCCAGAGATTTAAGCAAAGTTTCAACACAGACTTAAAGTACTCCCTTCCTGAGGAGGCCTAGCTGGCTCAGTTGGAGGAGCGTGTGACTTTTGATCTCGGGGTCGTGAGTTTCAGCCCCATGTTGGGTGTAGAGATTACTTAAATAAATGAAACTTAAAAAAAAAGTACTCCCTTTCTGCCTCTCTCCATTCAGATTTCTATCCCCTCCCCACCTCAGTCTAAACTCTGTCCTTGGGTTTGTCAAACCAAGAAAACAGGGTTTAGCTGCCCTTCTTACGAGGTGAAGAGTGGGACTTGCCTTCAGGCAAAATAAATATGGGAAACTCACAAAGAGCTGACCCCTCCAGTATCTGCCTGCTTTTGTTTGGTGCTCCAGTTGTCTTCAAGCAGGATTTAACAATCTTGTCAAGGGTTTCTAGTTGTTATCTAGAGAAGGGTGGTTACAAAGAAGTTCCTCCGACTTTATCAGGGGCAGAATCACTCCACTGATTTAAAACCTTCCATGATTTCCATTGAAGTCTGAACCAAATGTAGGACTTGGTATCTATTATAGACTCTCCCTAAATGGATTAGCCATGTTCCCCCACTTCTGCTCAGCGCTTTGCTGTCCCTGAGCTTTTGTTCGCTTTATTCCTTCCTATTAAATGCCTTTCTAATCCCTGCGTATCAAAATGTTATCCATCTCTCAAGTGCCCCAGGGCTCGGTCCTAGGTCTTTGTCCTAGCCTATCAACACTTTCTCCCTACTGATCTTACCCAGGTCCAGGGCTTTAAAGACCATCTATGTGCTAATGATTTACAAATCTATATCCTCAGCCCTTTTGTCTCCAGTGATCTCCAGATTTGTCTGTGTAACTGTCGACTTATCTCCATGCGGATGTCCAAAAGGTATCTCAAACGTAACATGGTTAAATTAGGATTTTTGTTTACCTCTTCCCTCCACTCTACTCCCCCTGCAGGCCTTCTCGACTTCAGTAAATGTCATCACCGTTTATAAGCCGAAATCCTAAGAGCCCCCTTTAATCCTTCTACTTCCTTTACACTTCACAGGGCTCCAGCAGGAAGTCTTTGGGCTCAATCTTCAGAGCAGATCTTGAATCTAGCCACTTCTTTCTCTGGTTACCAATGGAATTTAAGGCACCATGATCTCTCACCTGGACTTTTTCATTTGCTTACTCAGAGGTGTTCCTGCTCCAACTCTTACTTCCCTACAATCCCTTCTCCACCCTGCAACCACAGGGATCTTTTAAAAAGGCAAAGCAGATCATGTTACCTTCGTGCTCAACCCTTTAGTGGCTTCCCAAAGCACTTGGAGTAAAATCCAAACTCCTTCCTGTAGCCTACATGGTCTTACACGATTTGAACACCCCCTACCCCTTTGACTTTATCTCCTATCACTCTCCCCTTCCCTTATTACACTCTGCCCACACTGGCCCTATTTCTTTTTCTTTCTTTCTTCTTTTTTTGAGAGAGAGAGTCCCAGTGCGTGTGTGAGCCGGTGGGGGAGGGGCAGAGGGCGAGAGAGAATCTTACGCAGGCTCCAGGATCAGCAAGGGGCCCAACGTGGGGCTCCATCTCACGACCCTGAGATCACAACCCAGAGACCACAACCTGAGCCGAAATTGAGTTGGATGCTTAACCGACTGAGCCACCCAGGCGCCCCCTTATTTCTATTTCTTGATTTTACTAAACTCTTTCCCTTTCCCTGGGACACTCCACTCTGAAATCACTATCTTCTTGTTGGCTGTCTTTCCCACTGGACTGTACTTTCTGTGAGGGCTGGGACCTTTCCAGCAAATTTTTCTTGAAAGAAGAAATGAATTCAGCATTGACGGCACTTTCTCCACAAAGCCTTTCCTGTACCTCTCCGAGGGCAATATTCTCTCACTGTCCTTGAATTTTATGTCCACATCTCCTTTAACATTTACTACTTCTTATATCTTGTTATAGTCGTTTGTGTATGTGTTTTATGTTGTCAAATTAACTGTGATATCAGAATGAGCAGAATCCCTGTCTGATTCACCTAAATATTCCCCACCTGGCATACTTCAGGGCTTTGCACAGAGCGATGCTGATAAATGTTGAGTGAATGAATAAATAGCCAAGTCACTGTTTATTTCTCTTGAAGGGGAGTGTTATTAACATTAAAAAAGCACTAATAACTGTCTAAGGCTATTGCTAAATTCCTTTGAAATTAATGAAACAAAATTCACGAAAGCCTATTTTATGAAATGTTTTAAGTGGTTTGTAATGTTTTAGTGCTGATTAGAAATGGCAGAAACTACTGAAGTATGCTGATTGAGGAACATTTGGACAACACTGCCTGAAATGTTCATGCAACCAATATATCTAAATGTTCTAAAAACATACCAATGAGTCACGACTAATTCAGCCAACAGAATTCTGTGGGTATATTCTATATAATGGATAGGTAGCAATTATGGAGTTGTACTCATAAAGTTTGAATGATGAGTTTTATCAAAATCCATTTCAACATAATTCCAGTCCCTGAAATGGAAAAAATTTCACTTTGATTATACAAATCTTAGAGCTGAACCTCAAATAGACTGCTTTTTATGATCTCATCTTCTTCCTTGGCTCCGTTTTACTTATTCTTTCTAGTTTTCCAGCCCTTGCTGCTGAACTATGGTTTTCCCTGGTACTATTTCAAGCCCCTACTCAGCATCTAAACTCATTCACTAAGCCCATTAATGTCATATCCCCTTCACCTCAGAAAGAAATACTTTTAAATATATTTTTTTCATCTCATAGAACTATTCACAAGTTTTATTGTCATTCGTTGCTGGTCATCTTCAGCTCTTTTTACTTGCTTTATTAACTTTTCGTATAGCAAAACTAATGCTTTAGATTGTGGATTATTTATTTGGCGGTGATTGTTTACTTTTCCATATTCACTACTTTTGCATTTTGCATGTATTCGGCTGTAGTTTGCTCAGGTTCAGCAAAGAAGAGTTTTAATAAATTGAAAAGAGAAATTGAAGCATAGCCAACATGGAAAACAGATGATTGAAAACTATGTGACGAAGGTAAATGAAATGTAAAGTTAAGATGCTTCTAATCTTGAATTGCAAAAGACATTGCTCATAATTGACACTGTGGAGCAAAGTATTACATAATTCAAGACCATCGATGTCATTGTTATCTGCACAAAAACATTTAACTGAAGATAGTCTTTTCTCTCTTCAAGTTATTCTGTATAAGAGTTTCCACTTCACATACGAAGTTTTGATTCTACTCATCTTTTTATCCCAGTGGCTAAGCTTTAGAGTAATGCACAAAAGTCTAGTTAACATGAAATGAAGCCAAAATATTGCCCTTTTGTATTTATACCAGAAGTGGCTTATCAGTTAGAATGTTTTTGACTGCAGAGCTGAAGACCCAACTGAAAGAAGCTTAAGGAATAAGGAAATTGTTATCTTATTTAACAAGAAAACTGAGGATAGAATGGTTACAAGGTTAATTAATTCGGAGGCTTGATAATGTTATTAAAAGCCCAGGCTCTTCTCCTAGTTTTTCTCTGCCATTCTCAGAGAATTGGTTTGGTCCTCAGGCTTGTCCCCATCACGGCTGCAAGATGTTTACAACAGTTTCTGCTGTCATACGCGGACAACAGAAATTTATTCTCTTATAGTTCTGTTGGCTACAAGTTCAAAGTCCGTTGTCGGCAGAGTTGGTTCCTTCCAGAGATTCTGAGGGAGAATCTGCTTCATGCTTCTCCCCTAGTTTTTGCTAGTTGCCAGCAATCCTTGGCATTCCTTGGCTTGTAGATGCATCCCTCCAATATATGTCTCTGTCTTAACATGGCGCTCTCCTCTGTGTGTCTCTGGTCCTTGCATGGCCTTCTTATGAGGACACCAGTTACTGGTTTAGGGGCCTTCTTAATCCAGTGTGATCTCATCTTAACTAATTACATCTGTAAAGACCCTATTTCCAAGTAAAGTCACATTCTGAGGGTCCAGGTGGACATGAATTTTGGGGGGATACTATTCAACCCAGGACAGTAGTGAAATGCTTTCTAGAGCCTTGTGACCCTTGACAACTTAATGGGAATGAAAGAAGAATTTTTCTAAAGGAAGGTCAGTAGCCTGTCTGAAGGAAAGTGATATGAAGAACAGTGTAATGAACTTCTCTCATTATTAAAAAATTATACTCCCGAGCATAAGTGTTTAACACATTCCTATACATACAACTCTGTAAAAACTACTATTTTATTTTTGAAGGGCTCCTCCTCTATTCTCTGAATACATTATGGGTATTGAGCAACTCTCTTTATAATGTTCACGCACAGGTATGTATACATGTGCGAGACTACATGAATACTATACGTGGCAGACAGCTTGCTTTGTAGTGAATGATTAATGGCAAATATACATTCGATGAGGTTTCAAGAAAATTACGTTAAAATAAGGCAAAAACAGGGGTGTCTGGGTGGCGCAGTCGTTAAGCGTCTGCCTTCAGCTCAGGGTGTGATCCCAGCGTTCTGGGATCGAGCCCCACATCAGGCTTCTCTGCTAGGACCCTGCTTCTTCCTCTCCCACGCCCCCTGCCTGTGTTCTCTCTCTCGCTGGCTGTCTGTCTCTGTCAAATAAATAATAAAATCTAAAAAAAAAAAAAACTTGAGGATTCTCAAGGGAGATTCTTTTTTTTTAAAAAAAAAATAAGGCAAAAACATAAACAAGAAATCCTGATTGGATAGTATTTAACAAAGAAGGATTCTCAATATAAGTTCCCCAAGTATGTCCAATCAGTTGTAAAGTTCTTGATGCAATCTTTCCCAAGGCTTCTTCCTTCCATAAGTAGAAACTCAAGGAAACTCATTCTTAAATATCTCTGGCACTATTATTGCTCTACTCTTAGATATTAAGGTGAACATAGATTTTAACATTCTGGACCCTCAGGATAAAAACTGGCCAGGAATTTATCAGAGTACTATGGAAAATCAGTGAACTCAGACCACTTAGCAGCATTGCTAGAAAGAGCAGGAAAGAAGACAGAAACTGGTGTCTTAAAAAACTTCTTTTTGGTTTTCGTGTCAAATATGGGTAATAGATATCATATTTTTCCCTTGTCCAGAGAGTCTAGAGGAATTGGTGGATAAATTGTCACGAATATAAGAGCACCTCGTTCTTTCTCTTATGTAACAATTATCACACTTATTATTACTTAGTTCTGACCATCCCTATTCTAATATAAGACCCATGAGAAGAAGGACTAAGCCTGTCTTATTTATTTTTGTGTCCCTAGGGCTTGGCACAGTGACTAGAAAAGGGAAACAACGAAATATTTGTTGAAGTCAAGTTGAAATAGAAATGGGCTTAACTCCTTATGGATATGGATAACTCCACTGCTAAAAATTGAATGAGGTGTCCTGGTACCCTATTAGAAGCATTGATTTTTTAGTATCATCTTGGCTGACACTGCAAGGTGCTCCCCAGTAACCATTCTTTTCATCTTTAGTTGGAAACATGACCACCCAAAGTGAAGACTACATTTCCCAGTTTCCCTTGCAATTCAGTGTGGCCAATGGGATAATAGCAGAAACGATGTGTGGCAGTTTCCAAGAATCTTCCTTAAAAGATGGCTGATGTGTGCTCTTTGTTTCTTATCTTATTTTCCCTTTCTTCATCTTGCTATGCAAGGCACAGGTATGATGACTGGAGCTCTCGTTAGTATTTTAGACCACCAGGATGAGCCACACACTAGGGTTGTAAGGAGCTGGGGCTCTTGAGGACTTTGTGAAGCAGGGCTGCTATACCAGCCTTAGATTGCTTACTTCTTTAGTGTCCCCTCCCCTGCCACAAGGTTTTTATGTGAGAGAAAAATTAATTTTTACCTATTTAAGACACAGTTATCCTGGGTCTTTGCTATTTGCTACCAAATCTAACCCAAGTGATAGATGGAAATAAGATTTTAGGATGCTACAGCTGGAAGCTGGCTTGGTTGGAGCTCACCACTCTCATTTGACAGCTGATGACCAAAGAGGTTAAATCATATCCTCAGGTCACAAAAGTAGAATGGAGGTAAAGCCAGGTCTAAAATCCAGTTCACTTCAGATCACTTTTTCCTACACTATGTTGCCTATTTGAGGAAATACATCTGTCAAAAATAGTCTGTAACTTCATTCATATTTTTCCATTGACTTTAGTCACAATATTATAGGTATTACCAGTCACAAGTAAATAATCTTTCAGTGAATTGACTTGAATATTCAGTGGAAAAGGTGGTGCTTCTTCCATATCTACTGATCCCTCAGGTATCTGCTTGAAAATCTCAGAATTTTGTCTCTGTTTATGAGGACATTAAATTAGGCTAATACAGCTGGATTATAAGATAATGCTTCACAATTGGTGCAACCATGTACAACATGATCTACCCTAACTTGAATATTCTTTGGACATAATTTTAGCTTGATACGAAAAATGGCTAGTTATTTTACAAAGTCTTTATGCCATGTTTATCAACAAGACCACTTTTTTGTGGACTGTATAATAAAAGCTGAATAAAGAGATCATGAAAGTTAATGCAGTTTCCAGAAGCTATTACCTTACAAAGAAGCTTAGGTATTGGGAGAAACCCTTAAGTATAAAACATATTAAGAATAATCAAGGACAGAGGCAGGGACTTCTCTGGCTGAGCTCTGGTTCTCAGTCTTCAATAGTTCATTCTCCATTTCTTTCTAGTGTAAATCTTGAAACTATCAAGATCACATATATAATGGTGATTTTTTTCTAACCAAAGACATGATTGGTGCCGCCCCATCACAGTACACTGAACAATAACATACAACTTGAAAAACAACCAAACACTGTCAAGAGATTGTGGAATCTGTCTTTCTGGCATGATAAAGTTGTTAGTTTGATTCCAATAATTTAGAATTTGTGGGAATTTTATTGTATTTACTTTGTACAACCCTTAAAAAAAAGTTTTAAGTAATAATGTAATGCAGAAACATTGAGGGGGGTGTATGTATATGTTTATCTGCCCTAGTGTGAGAGAATGTTAAAGGACATAAGTTGCACTAAGGCAGTAGTTCATAAATATTTTGAAGTCATAATCCCTTGAGAATTTGATGGAATTTATGGATCTATCCCAAAAAATACCTATACTCAGGGTAGCAGACTTAACTGGGATTATCTCCCTAGCACCTTTCTTCAGGAAACTCCCTTTCCATCCACTTAGTTATCATAGGAGACCCAACGCTGGTGAAAGATGAGCTCACCTTAGCTACATCTCATTGGTCAGTAGATGATTACCTGACCCAAGTCAAGCCAATCAGAGTCTGAGCCTAAGACTTCAGAACGAAAGAGGAGAAAGATGGCCAATCTGTCATCAGATACTTTAAAAAGTGAGATTTAAAGCTCTTAAGTGTTTGTTAGTCATGTTTTCCATCACATAGAAAAAGTCAGTTTGCGCCAAGGGAGAAGAGTAAAGCCGGTGAGCAGAGAGAAATATGAAATAGAGTTCATCAACTGTGTTTCTTACTCTAGTGGTTTTGAACGCTCAGCCAATCATACTTACGACTTGGGATTCTGTGAGAAATCTTTATCCTAACTTCCTCTTTCTTCTGGAACAAGTTTAGTTTACTTTTCACTTGCAAAAGAGAGAGTACTACCCACAACACACAGATGTACATGAAACCATCCCTTCAATATTACGAGATTTGGCAGGGGCTAAGGACTCCGTGGTATTAGTATGATTACTCATGATAAAATGTATTTGTTAATTAGACATGAATCATCTATTAAATAAATTCAACATGTCTTATATTTACAACAGTCTGTTTGCAGTTTAAATTATTGCACATATGTATGAAATAAATAGTTTCATTAGCAGTGTCCTACAATTTATATTTTCCCCTATTTCAGACTTCTCCATTCATACTCTCAAGATTTTAAAAAAGTTTTAAGTGCTTTTAACATTGTTGTGTTGATTTTCCTTTTGAATATAAAACAAGAGAAAAGAAACAACAGCATGCCACTTTATTTTCTCCTGCTCTAGGAAACAATTGGGACCCAGAAAACCATAAAATAAAATTTATAGTAGTTCAGTTTGTGAACCAGAATGAAAACTTTATTACTTTATATAGGGGTGTAGACTTTCCTAGTGATTTGAACCACAGTGTCTTTTCTCCAAGACACCCCCTTCATGATATACCTAGAAACCATCTTATTTACCAGAAGGTCATGCTGAGGAAGATGGACTTGCAGAGAGAAGAAATTGAATGATACAAAATATGGTATCCAGGCTTTGCCCAATCCTAATGAACTACTCTTCTCAAAAACAGAATTGTAGTCAACTGGAAAGTTATACATATCCTTCTCATTGCACTATTATTTTTTGGCATCTGTTCTGCTGGATATCTATCTGGAATTTTTAAAAATTTTCATCAGAGACATTACCTTCTCTCTGACTTTTGACTGATTCACTATTCATGTAGCTCCTGGCTTTTGCCTTTACTTCCTGGACCAGGAGCTCTTTATTATTACCAGGTCCAGCAGATTTGACCAGGAGAAGGTCCATAGAAAGTTGGCTACTGAGAGCAATTCCACTTCTAATCATAAGAACAAACTTAATAAAACTAAAAGAAAAACATGGAACAACAACTCATGCAAATTATAGGGTCACAGCTTGAGAATAAACTTGTAACATAATTCTGAAATGAGAGACTAAGCTTTCGGAGGATGGAATAATTCTCTTCAGTTAAGTCTTCTCCCATTTCATTTATATGAAGCCTCCCCTTTTATAAATAGGTAGATGTAATAGAGTCTCCATGATGAGAGATATTGCCTTTTATTATGTCTGTACTAGAGTAGGAACAACACAGTATTTCAACAAAGAGAGTGTCAACATCTAGAGGCTCTCCATATTTCCTACTTTAAAATATTCATGCTTTCTTTCTTATGTCCTTTTGATCTCATAAATGCTATTGTGTTTCCAAAAGAGAACACTTACAGGCTTTAGAAATGTACACAGGTTGTGAAATTTGTAGCCAGGCTCTGACATTTAGACGGGTTCATATTCAAAACACATCTTTCGAAATTAGCATACAAGACAGGGAAATATAATCAGAGAAAATGACTATGCACGCACTTCAGGGTTTTACTTCAGGTATTAAGTAGGAATTGAATTGATTGAAATAAAAAATGTCTGCAGCAGGGTTCTTGCGAGTAGACCATCTTAGAAGTGGATCTTCCAGCCCCAGTCAAGCCTTCAGATGACTGTAACCCTGATGAACAGCTTGACTGCAACCTCAAGAGAGGCCAGGAGCTAGGACCTCCTGGCTAAATGACTGACAAATCCCTGACTCACAGAGATAGTAAGATAATAAATGTTTATTGTTGTTTTAAGTTGCTAATTTTGAGGTCATTTGTTATAAAGCAATGATAATTGAGAATCATGGGAGCAAATGGAGAAATGTGGGAGAGATAGGGATTTATGGGAGTGAATGGAGAATTGCAGGAGAGAATGGGGAATTGTGGGAATGAACAGGGAACTGCGAAAGAATTGTAGGAGAGACAGAATTGTGGGAGAAAATGGAGAAATGTGGGAGCTCCAGGGAACTGTGAGAGAATGGGGAATTGTGGGAGAGAATGGAAAACTGTGGAAGAAATAAGGAACTGTGTGAGAATTGCAGAGAGGGAAAGAATTCTGGACCACATAAAGAATTGTGAGAGAGACAAAGAATTGTGGGAGAAACCAGAGATTCATGGGAGAAAATGGGGAAATGTGGGAGAGACAAGGGAATTGTTGGAGAGAATGGGGAATTGTGGGAAAGACAAAGAATTTTGGGAGACATAAGTAATTGAGGGAGAATTGTGGAGAAACAAAATTGTGGAAGACCTAACGAATTGTGGGAACAACCAAGAACTGTGGTTGAAATAAATTCATTGAGGAAACTGAGATAGATGGGAGAGAATGGGGAACTATGGGCAAAAAAGAATTGCGAGAGAGACAAAGAATTGTGGGAAATAAAAGGAATTGTGGGAAAATTATGGAGAAACAATGAATTGTGGGAAATATAAGAAATTATGGGAGAACGGTGGAGAGGTAAAGAATGTGAGAAACATAAGAAATTGTGGGAGAGAAGGGGAATTGGGGAAGAGGATGGAGAATTGTGAGAGTGAATGAAGAACTGCAGGAGACACAGAAATTATGGGAGAAACCACAGAAGTGGGAGACAATTAGAATTGGTGGGGAGACAATGAGTTGTGGAAGAGAATGGGGAATTGTAAAAGACAGAGAATTGTGGAAGAAAAGGGGGAATTGTGGCAATGACAGTTTTAAGAGACAGAGAGACAATTATGTGAGAGAGAAGGAGCTATATGCATGTAATGGACAATTGTAGAAGACACAAGTGATTATGGAAGAAATTGGAGAATTGGGGGAGAGAGAAGGAATTATGGGAGAAACCAGAGACTTGTGGGAGAGACAAAGAATTGTGAAAAGACAAGGAATTGTGGGAGAGAATGGGGAGTTTTGGGAGAGACAAGGGATTGTGGAAAAAGGCAGGGAAGTGTGGAAGACAGTTGAGAATTTTGGCAATGACAGAAAGTTGTAAGAGAGACAGAATTGTGCCAAAAAAGTCATGAATGAAAATCAGAATTGTGGGAAACAATAGGAATTGTGGGAAAGACAAGGAATTGTGGAATAAACTGGACAACTGAGGAAGAGAATAGAGAATTATGGGAAAGACGCAGACTTGTGGGGTAGAATGGGAAACTGTGGGAGAACTGTGGAGAAACAGAATTGTGGGAGACATACAGAATTGTGGGAGGGAAAGGAAATTATGGGAGAGAATGGGAAAGTGGAAGAAACCAGAGAAATGTGGGAAACATTGAAAATTGTGGTGGTAACAGAAAGTTGTAAGAGAGACATTGAGACAGAACCGTGTGAGAGACAAAGAGTTGTGTGTGAGAAGAATTGTAGGAGAGACAAGGAATTGTGGAAGATATCTGAGAACTTGGGGACAAATAAGGAATTATGGAAGAAACCAGAGAATTGTGGGAAAGACAAGGAATTGGGGGAGAAAATGGAGAATTATGGGAGATAATGGAGATTTGGGGGAAACAAAAGGAATTGAGGGAGAGAGGTAACTGTGGTATAGAATGGGAAATTGTGGGAGACATAAGGGATTGTAAGAGAAACCAGGGAAGTGTGGGGGACAATTGAAAATTATGGCAAAGACAGAAAGTTCTAAGAGAGACGGAGAGACAGAATTGTATGAGAGACAAGGAATTGTGAGTGAGAATGAAAATTGTAGGAGAGGCAAGGAATTGCGGAAGAAATCAGAGAATTGGGGGAGAAATAAAGAATTAAGGGAGAAACCAGAGAATTGTGGGGGAGAATACGAATTGTGGGAGAAACTAGAGAATTGTGATAGCAACTAGAGAATTTTGGGAAAGACAGGGAATTGTGGGAGAGAAGGGAGAATTTTATTTTTTTTATTTTTAAAAGATTTTATTTATTTACTTGACAGAGAGAGAGAGAAAGAGAGAGCACAAGCAGTGAGAGCAGAGGGAGAGGGAGAAGCATGCTCCCCACTCAGCATGGAGCCTGGGATCATGACCTGAGCCGAAGGCAGACACTTAACCTCAGATCCACCCAGGCACCCCAAGATGGACTATTTAATACATAGGGCAAGCGTAACTGACCTGTGCATCTGGAAGAAAACAAAATTGGACCTTATACATACAAATAAATTTTACATGGATTAAACACTTAAATGCTGAAAATGAAATAATAAGCATCCTGTTAGAAAATCTAGGAAACTACACATAGCAGGTGGAATAGGTTAGACTTTTGTAACCAAAACTGGTCCCAGGTATATTTGACTTTATAAAATTAGAAAAATGTCTATAACTTGAATCGACAAACAATATACTTGGAAAAACCTAAGCAACAGCAGGCAGACATTATATATTTAATAAAAAAGAACTTTTTACTCAAGGTAAAAATGGCCAAAAGATTTAAAGAGGCAATTATTTCAAAACTCACTCTTGAAAATATTTTTCAATCTAAGTTCTTGAAGGAGAACACATTTTTATCGAACAACTGAAAAACATTTAAAAATCTAGATCGGGGGCTCCTGGTGGCTCAGTCGGTTAAGTGTCGGACTCGGTTTCTGCTCCGGGCATGATCTCAGGGTGTGGGATTGAGCTGTGCTAGTCGGGCTCTGCACTCAGTGCGGAGTCTGCATGAGAGTCTTTCCCCTTCTCCTTTCCCCTCTGCTCCTCCCCATGCTTGTGCTCTCTCTCTAAAATAAATAAATAAATAAATAAATAAATAAATAAATAAATAAATAAATGCTCTTTATTAGCTTCCTACATTTCTATTTTATACATATAATTTCTCTGCCAATAGAAAAAAACAGGCCAAAATGCAAATCCAGATGGTCAACAACACGTGAAAAGATGCTCTTAGCAAAGGGAAATGCAAACGAAGGTAACAGTATGACATTGCCCAAAAAACAGGTACAAAATGTAAAAGGATCTGTAACTTACTGCTGCTTGGTTGCAGGGCAAAGTGCACTCTCATTCGTTGCTGGATAATATCTGGCCTGCTACAGCTTTTTGCAAGACAACCTGGCAGCATCTATTAAAACTAAAAATCTCCAGGCCACTTGACCCAGTTATCCCTTTTCAGGATATCCAAGTCTTAGAAATTAAAAACGACAATTATGAACACACACACACACACACACACACACACACACACACACTGCTTGTAGTGGCAGAAGACGATTATTAAAGTAAATGCTTATCAATAGGGAATAGTTAATTAAATTATGGTATACCAGTTTACTTAGAAATTTCTAAATGGTATTTCTTTTGTTTTTTAAGATTTTATTTATTTATTTGTCAGAGAGAGAGCACGCACAAGCAGGGGAGCGTGGCAGGCAGAGACAGAGGGAGAAGCAGACTCCCCACTGAGCAAGGAGCTCGATGTGGGACTCACTCCCAGGACCCTGGGATCATGACCTGAGCCAAAGGCAGATGCTTAACTGACTGAGCCACCCAAGCGCCCCTCTAAATGGTACTTCTTATTGAGAAAAGTAAGGTGCAAAAAAGCATGTATAGTATAATCTTATCTTTCTAAAACAAGACCAAAATAACCCCTTAACTGTTTATGTACAGAGGTGTGTGTGTGTGTGTGTGTGTGTGTGTGTGTGTACAAAATATGAGCTTGGAGAAAATATGTATGAATAGAGATGAAATCACTGTCATGGATTATTTGGAAGGGGATATATGCCAGAGAGGGAGGCAAGAAGGGTAGAGGGAAGCCAAGTTGAACAGGAAGAGAATTAAAAAAGACTGCACCCAAACTCCAAATGTGTATGATATGACCACATTTATGCATTTTTGTAAAATTATATTTGTGAGGAGAAATGTAAAAAGGAAAAAATTTTGAATGTGAATACCAGATTTTTAAAAGAAAAGCAAGTGCTCTGAGCTCAGGGCATAATTTGAAAACATTTTTGTAAGGTGAATTCTTGCCATGAAATTCTTTTCATTTTTCTCCTTTTCTTTTCCTTTTTCACTATGAGCCAAAGACCAGAAAAGGAGTGGTAATGCAAAAGTTCTACTTGAGTTCTGGTTATCATCAATTTTCCCTAAAGAAAGAGAATTCCATTTGCTAGTATGCCCCCCAAATTCTCCATGGAGATGTCCTTCAGCAGAAAACAGTAAATTAATATTTTGCATTTTTCTCTTTAATATATCCATGTTTGTGATAATATAAAAATATTTAAATACCTTAGCCAAAGTATTTAACATCCTGTCTGAATATCAGGTAGGGTCTTTTCTGGAAACAGAGGGCACACTCAAACTGGGTGCCTGAAGAGGGTTTGATAGAGGGACGACTTACAAAAGCACCAGCAGGGGTTAGGGGAATGAGGAAGGGAGAGTGCGTTACTCTGGAAGTAGTAATACTGAGAAGCTGTTGCCACCTCTGAGCCTGCAGGAGCAAGGGGGAGTGAGTGGCTATTGGGACCCAGCTGTGTGGGGTGGGCTGTCAGAGAGTAGCTGTGGCCTTCAACAGAGGGATGTGGTCAGTCTGTAGATCCCGTGGAGAGAGAACTGAGGGAATCAATATCCCAACCTCCTGCTCTTCTCACCCTCTGACGTGTTGACGCTCCCCGTTCTTCATACACAGCTGGAGGCTAGAGGACAAGGGAGACTTGATGCAGTCCAAACAGCTCAGCCTCCAGGAGCACGGAACTGGGTGGAGGGGGATGGAGGGTGGATCCAAAGGGACAAAGATTTCATCACTCTTTTTCACAACCAGTTTCTTTAGATAACTTGATGGTTGGTAAAGGTCAATCACAATATTTAACCCATGTCTTCAATTATCCCATGAACTTGGCCTTACACTAATGGGAACCCATACCTGAAAAGCTTAGCATGAAGCCATATGACACTAGCTATCATGTGATATAATTAAAGTAGTTACATGTGACCCAAAACACAGAAGAGAAGCTCCTGAGTTTAAGACCCAGAACAAGTAAACGCCGATGGGAGTTGGGAAGGAGAATAGGGAATGAAATAGTTAAGTTTTCTCAAGAAGGAAGGAAAATCTCAGGACATAGGGGATGAGGTTCAGAAAGTAAATTTCACTAATGTAACAATTTCGTCTAAAGCTAGTTACATTCAGATGTATGTTCTCTACATGTAGATCAGAGGTCATTGGTCTAGGAGTTAGGGTATCTGGGTTTGGATCTCTGCTACTACTTGGTTCTGTCGTTCTGGGTAAATCGTTTCTCTTCTCTGAGCTTGTTTCATTCTCCACATAATTGGGTAGGGCCAAAGGTCTAAGCTTCCATTCAGTTCTGTTGTATGATGCTATTATTTCACTCAAACAGAAAATTTTTAAAAGGTTTTATTTTTAAGTAATCTCCACACCCAACGTGGGGCTCCAACTCACAACCCTGAGATCGAGAGTCACCTGCTCCACTGACTGAGCCAGCCAGACGCCCCTCAAACAGAAATCTTAAAAATGACTTGATTAAAAGCTTAAAGCTGAGTTAGAAAAATAGTTCAGAGCATTTAGAACAAGAGTCTAATTAAAATTATGATTTCAAGCAACTTCTAATTCTCCTCACTATACAATTTGGCAGGCCACTAAGAGACAATAAACCTCCCTGTTCAATGAACACCAAGTTCAAAGCATTATATCCATAGGGACCACTATTCTTGGGTAATGACAATAGAGTACCTTAGGAAGAGTTAGTGAAAAGCAGGAGATAATCTGGTTTCAGTAGATTGTATTATAGCTGAAAACCACTGAAGAATCTACAGTCTACTTCTTATAGTATCACACAGAAATCTCAGAAAAACAACACTGGTAAGAATGTAAAAGAAATGGAAAAAATACAAAGATGGAACCATGGTATACTACGGCATATTGTACCCGCTTTCTATTTAGCAAAGGGAGTACCTATCTCAAGGCTACCTCTGAATTACCTGAATGGGTATGAAAACAGTCACATTGCTGTGGTATGCCAAGAAAGCGGCAATGGAAGTCACAGCTTGACTCTTTATCTTTCTTTACTCCTTATTTTTGAATGCATCAAATGTTCTTGGATCATTTTTATAAATTGATTCTCGCTCACTGTCATGACTGGAGGTCAACACTGATATCTGTACGATTTTTTGATGATGGTACTTGCTACCAGAGTCTGTCTTAATTTTAGAGTATTGGGTTAGGTCTACTTGATTAACTCATATTAACAACAAAAAAAGAAGAGGGTCCCTCAAAGAGGGGAAAGATGGAAGCAACTTATAATTTGTCAATATCTAAGTATGAATAACTTTAGAGATATAAAGTTCTGGTAGTAGGCAGTAATATCTAGAAGACTAGATATTCTATGATAATTAGTCAGTGTTGACTAGAGGAAGATGTTCTATGATAGAATATGGTGTAGACCGTTAGTCAATGTTGTATGGGGAAAGATCAAGAAAGGTTAGGGCCTGGGATGTGGCCCATCTTCCAGGGTCAAGGCAGTGCGTGTTGGGAAGAGGGGGATTGAGTTTAGCAGATAAAGTACAGCATCCACAAAGGTGGTAAAACGATGTAATTTCAGGTAAACAACATGCACAAGGAGTTAAAGAGGTCCTGGGAGTTCTAATGAACAGGTTGAATGCGTTTTGAAGGAAGCTGGGGAGGGGAGAAATGGATGACTCCAGATAGACAGGCAGGGGAAACAGGTGGTATGGCAGCCTACGGGAGCTTAGGAGCAGAACTGTGCTAGTTTGCTATAACAAAGCACCACAAACTGGGTGGCTTAAACAACAGAGACTTATTGTTTCACAGTGCTAGAGGCTAGAAGTCCAAGATCAAGATGGCAGCAGGGTTCCCTCTGAGGGCTGTGAGGGAAAATTTGCTTCCAGGCTTCTCTCTGAGGCTTGTAGATGGCTGTCATCTTCCTGTGTCTTCATATCATCTTCCCTCTGTGGGTGTCTCTGTGCCCAAATTTCCCCTTTTCATAAGGACACCAGTCAGACTGGAGTAGGGCCAGCTCTAATGACCTTATTTACCTTGATTAGCTCTGTAAAGACCTATGTCCCAAATAAGGTCACATTCAGAGGTACTGAGGGTCAGGACTTCAACATGAATTTTTTTTTAACATGAATTTTTTAAAAGATTTATTTATTTATCTGAGAGGGAGAGAGAGAGAGAGAGAGAGAGAGAGAATGAGAGCATGCATGGCGGGGAGGGGCAGAGGGAGAGGGAGAGACAGAATCACGGAGCAGACTCCCTGCTCAGCGCAGAGCCGTGGCGGGTGGGTGGTGGGGGGCTCCATCTCACTACCCTGAGATCATGACCTGAGCCAAAATCAAGAGTCGGACTCAACTGTTTGAGCCACCTAGGCACCCCTAAACATGAATTTTTGGAGGTGTGTGTGGGGGGGACACAATTCAACCCATAAGGATTGATGAACAGAAGATGAAGTCCTAGAGCAGTGAGGGGATTGGGAGACGGGACCAATTACCGAGACAGGAGTTAGAAACAGAGAGCAAGACTGGAGCTGGGGTACATGGTGGGCCAAGCCTTGGAAATGAGATAACTGCCAGGACAGGAGCCTGGGGCCAAGGCTGATGGACGCTCACAGACCTGAACCGAGGTACAAGAACTATTGAAAGCTGGGCTAGAATTAGCTGTCCAAGTCTGTGTGCACGGTCAAGAGGAGGTCTCAACTTCTGGGAGAGAGAGGCCAGCAAAGGCTGAGACTCCATGGGACTCCATGACAAACTGGAAAATTCCACACGAAATGGAAAATCAAAGTGGGAGGCATTGACTCAGTATGCTCCTTAGTGAAGTCTGTATAGAAAAGTTTTGCCAAGATTGCCTGCTCCCACTCCCTGCCCAAATGGGTATAGCCAAAAGCCAATTATCTTTGCTCCCGATTTCCTTAAAACTGGAGTGTCACAACCCTAGATTCTTCAAGGCACACCAGGGACAGGTACTTGGAGCCACCAGATTAATATGGTCCATATTCCTAGAGCATCACTTTCACGTGGAGATTATAATGGAACCAGATGCAAAGTTTGTGAATTTTTATGATAAATTAGTAGACTTGAGAGAAATTTCATGCTTGTAGAGTTCAGGCAACTGTTTGGGTCCCACCCATGTCCCCTTGACACTCATCATTCATGTATAAGCCAGTTGGTGTCTTACTGCAAACACCTGTAGCTCTCTGCCTGGGGGCTTTCTATTGGTTTGAGTAGTAGACAGTTAGTAATCCAGGGATCGGTCCTCAGTCAATAATGAATGAGAGCTGGAATTTAAATACCCCAGCTTCCTTGACCGTGGCTGGGGGTGGGGGAGTGGGGAGGACACTTTGATTTATGTTCCATACTATCTCCAGGAAGTCCCCAGTGGGATTGAGCCCCGTGGCCACTGAGGTAACCTGTTCATTGAAACATCCCGGATTGATTTCCTTACCCTTTTTTTTTTTTTTAAAGATTTTATTTATTTGAGAGAGAGAGAATGAGAGAAAGTGAGAGAGTAAGCGAGCACGAGTGGGGGCAGGGGGAGGGGACAGAGGGAGAGGAAGAGAGACAAGCAGACTCTCTGCTGAGCATGGAGTTTGATGCGGGGCTGGATTCCAGGACCCTGAGATCATGACCTGAGCTAAAAACAGACGCTTCACCAACTGAGCCACCCAGGCGCCCCTGACTTCCTTACTTTTTTGGCTCACTTCCCCCACTCTCCCATGGCTGCTTCTTGGGATTGCCTCCCAAATAAACCACTCAAATCCTGGTCTCTAGGTCTGCTTTTGGGGGGCAACTGGGCCAAGCCCCTGAGTCCAGTCCGAACCAAGCCCCCAGACTCTAGGGTAGGTGAGATGGTGTTGGAACTTTACGAGTTTATATCCTCTGCCTTTAAAGTAACTTTGCTGGTCAATTAAGAAACGCTTGGTTGAAGAGACTTGCCACTGTGAATCTAGTAGCCCTCCGCCTCACTCTTCTTCCCCTCACTCGCCTGTGAGCTGCTGCATGTTATCCGCGGTGGTTCAGGTGAAGTCTGACCAAAGCACTTTGGGTTATTCTCTCTTTATTACCCTCCAAATACAGAAACCTAAAAAGTAGCAAGGACCCGAAAGCAACACGCCAGCTCACGCTGAAGCTCAGTGCCCTAGGAGCGCACCATGGATTGTGCGGGAATCACCATGATGCCCCCAGAACTAGCTTCCTTCCCTCGGGTGTGATTTACCTTTATTCAAAAGACGCATATATTTAAAAAGTGCTAGTGGGTTTCTCTGTTGTCAGAAATGGTTCTTTTTCTTTGGCTCTTATTTAAAAATGAGAATTACAAGAGACTCTCCCAGGACTCTTTATTGTTGCTTAATAAAACACAATTAGTAGCAGTGATGTCCTTGACTTGAGCTCCAACAACACAAAGTGGGAAGTGTGAATGATGCCATCATCCTTCAGCCTGCTCATGCTTTATTACTTAATAACGCTGCTTTGCACCGAGTGTCAGCAGGCCGCCTGGGAAGTGATTACAGTATCATGCGAAGGACGGAGTACATTCAGTTGCCGTTGCTTCTACAAATATTGCTCCATGATCTAGGCACTTAATTTTTATTTCAATCTTTTTTCATTATTTCCGTAAACAAATTTTGGTAGCAAATAAAGGAACACGATAAATAAATAAAACAATAAACAACTTGCTCTTGAGGTAAACCGAATGCTAGTAAAGGCATGTTATCATTGATAATTTAACGAAAATGTTTATAGCTTACCATCATTCTTTATTAAAAAGCACAAGGGTTATTAAACTGTACCAATTTAGTCTTCTTGCCCCTTGCAGGATTCCTTGAGATAAACAAGCAGGTATGTTGGAAAAAGATTTTAAATAACAGAAGCAAAATTGCTAAGAAAGTTATATCCAAAGTGAATCTACCGGGATGCTGGAATGTTCTCTATTTAATTTGATTTGCTTTTCCTCACATTTCTATGCAAGAATGCAGAATAATAATGAAGGTATTTCTGAGGAAATGAGCACAATTATTGAATTGCAATGTTATTTATGGAGAAGCCACTAGCAAGATGCATTTATGCCTAGGGTTTACTTTTGTCCGGATTAGAAAGTAACCTCATGAAATTTATGCTATTATAAATGGATTATTCACCTCACTTTGTTTACTGAAACACTGAGTTTTTTGTGGATCTGGACCTGAAGGCAATGGTAGGGCCCTTTCCTCATTTTTCTCCAAGTTTAGAGACTTCTTTCAGTTTTAAAGAGATTTTATTTCCCTGCAAGAATTGAGTCTCTTGGTCCTGTGCTTCCATTTTTTTGTCCTTGGAAAAACAATATGTATATATTATGAGGTAGTTTTAGTAATACATTTATTATTTATAATCTTTAAAATATAGTTGTCTTTTCATGAAGGTTTATAGTGATTTTCTCTTGCAACTCGACACAGGTTCTGGGATCATGCAAAATAGCTCAAATTCTCTGTGTTCCGGGATTACAAAAATGGCTGATGGGACATTTGTAATAAGTAGGATGCATGTGACATTAAAACCACAAGATTATAATTGTCCTACTACTATGACCACTTTGATTTATTTAGAACATTTATTAAAGGTCAGACAGACGGCCACTTCTAGGTGTCAATGGAAGCAATGCTGGCTTGAAATTTGAAAGAAATTTGAACGTTGCAATGATATTCTATCCTCTCTGCAGTTAAATTGGCACTTTCTCCTTCCTCCCTACCCTGTCCTCAATGGTGACTGTAAAAACAAAATGATAAAATCTAGGAGTATCGAGAGAAAAGAAACAAAAGTTCTAGTAGGACTAGGACATTTTTATTAGTTGCCTTCTATTCTTTGCCCACAGGCATTTATATTTTTGAACATAGTAGCAATCATATACGAGGACAATATTGTATTCTGCTTTTTTATTGTCAACTCTCTTTTGAAGAGAGATCTGGAATTTCAGAAGGAAATCGCAAAAGAGGACTAAGAGGAAGCTATGCCACTCTAGCTGAGAAAAAAAAAAAGAGGGGAACGTGGTGATTGTAGGAGTTTCGAGCTTTTTAAAAGTGGTGTAACATTTACCTTAGATTTCCTTAACCAGAGATTTGAACCCAATCATCTTGGGTTGGAAAAGGGTATGGAATGTAATCAAACTCAAATTTGTGAATGAAAGTAGAGCAGCATTTGCTTTCTGCCAGATTGCTAATTAAATGCCATGGAAGACTTTGAGTATTTAATTTTAGTCATGTAAAGAATGTGCAATAGTTGGTAGGCAAGAGTTTTGGCCAGGAAAGAAATGGCTCTATTTTTAGATCATTTCGCTACCTCTGTAAATGTATTATCCTTTGATGTAGCCGAAGCGTAGACATGGAAAAGTTCCTTCATTTGATCCAGAATTAGGGTTTTGCCAGGTTAAAGGGCAAGGTATCAGCAAAAGAACGGTTGAAATGATGTGCCATGTATTCTAGACAGAAGAGGCAAGGAGACAGAGACAGGGGAAAGCTGACAGATGAAGCCAGAGTAGGAGATCTGGAGGGGCTGGAGATCTCTGTGATAAGAACAGACATGATGGTAAAAATAGAGCAAGAGAACTGGAAGAGTGGAGGGCTGTGTTGGGCAGGTTTATTAAAACGGAAATAAAATCTGAAATGCAAGTGAGTTGGCCTATTTAAAAAGTTCTTCTTTGTGTTGGTTTGGTTTTTATATTGTAAAACATTAGGCCCAGAACAGAGAACAATGCATGGGAATTGAAATCCGGTCATTAACTCATTCACGCCTTGATTCAACAAATACCTTGCTAAGCCCCTCCTATGTGCCAGGCTCTATTTTAGGGGCTGGGAATACAGTAGTGAATGAGGCAGGCAGAAATTTTTTAAAAAGATTTTATTTATTTATTTGTCAGGGACAGAGAGAGCGAGAGAGAGAGCTCATGCACAAGCAGGGGGAGTAGGTCAGAAATTTTTGGTGGTTTGGAGTTTATACTCTAATGGAGGAGTCAGACATCAGACACCTAAATAAATAAAATATCAAATTGTGGGAAGATATAAATTACAGCAAAGGCATAGAAACACAAGGGGTGGGGGGCTATTTCAAACATGAGGGTCAGAGAAGTGAAGAGGGGAGGCGGGAGGGGGAACATGGAGGAAATGAAGGACGAAGCCAAGCGGATAGCTGGGGGAAAGACGCTCTAAGCATAAGAATGGCAAGTGGCAAGAAAGGGGGGGTAATCAGAAGGGGGAATGAAGCATGAGAGACTATGGACTCTGAGAAACAAACTGAGGGCTTCAGAGGGGAGGGGGGTGGGGGAATGGGATAAGCTGGTGATGGGTAGTAAGGAGGGCACGTATTGCATGGTGCACTGGGTGTTATACGCAACTAATGAATCATGGAACTTTACATCAGAAACGAGGGATGTACTGTATGGTGACTAACATAATATAATAAAAAAACATTAAAAAAAAAAAAGAATGGCAAGTGTCAAGGCAGGCCTGTCCCTAACACTTGCACAGCCCAGGGCAAAAGTACAAGTGGGGCCCATGAACTTTATGTTTAGATGGTAAAAGTTATAAAACATATTCTGCCATCCTAACTTGGGTAATACACCTCAGAACTGGCCTAGCAGGTCAGTTTTTGATTTAGTACTCTTGGACTGCTCAGGGTTTTGCAGTAGAACCTGGAGGCTGCAACAGGACCTGGTCCCAGCCAGAGGTCAAGCCCCCTTTCTCTTTCCACCCCAAGATCCTCCCATCATGAGGGGTCTTGCACAGAGCGAGTGGCCACCCCTGCTGCATGTCCAAGTTCTGTCCACACTGCCCCAGACAGCTACCCTCTGATGGCTCTTTGAAGGAGGGATGTGCACACTTGTGGCACAGTCAGCTCTCGGGAAGATGAACCAGGGAAGGGGCCACGCTGGCCTGGAAACCAGCTCTTGGCCCCTTGGGCAGTGTATTCCGGGGTTCTGTACCCAGCAGGTGGTCTAGATGGGGCACAGGCTCTGGATGGGCCTTGACTTCAGTGACTCTGCCCTGTGGGGAATGGTGAGGCTAGGGGAGGGTCGGAGCAAATCCGGGAGCCCAGGGCAGTGGTCTGTTTTGCTGGGACTTAAGGGTGGTACGTACCTCGACTTGTTGTGCTTACGGAAGAACAAGGAGGCTATTCCCTATAGACTCAGGGTTTGAACTGTGATGGTGGAGGAGATATAATGTTTCTATTCTGTGACGGTCTATAAAAAGTAAAGGAAGGAAGAGAAGGAATCCTTGAAGGGAAAAGTAATGAAGTTCTTGGCAGTTTCGCTCGTGTGAACTGTAGAGCTAATATGACCCTCCCATCTTACGGATACGGAAACCGAGTTACACACCAGTTGTGAGGTGGTAGGTTTTCACAGCTAAAGAATGCCAGACCAGTACCCAAACCAGGCTTTCTGATGTCCATTCTAGAATTCTCTTGACCACACCATGCAGGTTCCGTGCCCCTGAAGGTGATCAAAGATGAAGGAAGAAACAAGAAAAATGTGATGTGCCGGCAGGAGGAAGGAAAAACTTCATAAAAACAAGACAAAAATGTGGTATTTTAAGGAAGAGGTTTGTCCTTCATATGAATGATTCTTGGATTTTGGTGTATATTTTTGGTAGCAGTATGCGGTGAGTCACTAACAAAGAGCTTAAGACAGATGAGTTAACATAAATGGACCAAAATAAACTGTGGTCTCTAGGCTGAGCAGCTGTTGGACAAACCTGCCAATATTTTATTTCCCAGAGACACTTGCAGCAGATTAAAGTGAGCAGGCGGCGAGTGCCACATTTGAAAATTGCATACCGCTCAGAGTTCCCTGTGCCTGAGGTGTGGCTTTCCAGGGGAAAGGGGACCCCCCCCCCCAGGTATTTGTTGAAGCTCCACTTCGTAGAAGAGGGTAGGCAGGGCCCAGCTGCTGCAGGGTGACTGAGTGAAAGGATAACACAGAGGCCCCAGCAGCAGAGCATCCTGGATTTTTGGCCCTGATTGTGCCACTAGCTGTGTAACCAAGGGGGCTCTGTCAGCTTCTCTGTGGCTCTGTTTTCATCTTCTGAAAGGGGGGCTTGGATTGAATGACATCCTAAGTATGTTGCAGTTTCAAAATGTAGAGTCCACCTTCATCGAGCTCTTAACTTGTGGCAGGCACCTCGAGCAGTTCTTGACATGTGGATTTTCTCCTCCTTTCCATCTTCAAGGTGGTTTCAACAGTAAACCCATTTTGCAGATTAAGAAACTGACGCTGAAAGACGCTAAGAGACCTGCCTCAAGTCATAGAGCGATGGCAGAGCCTGGACTCATATCGGAGGCTGTCTCAGAAACCTGGCTTTGGGCGTCCCGACGGCGCAGTCGGTTAAGCCACTGCCTTCGGCTCAGGTCATGATCCTGGAGTCCCTGGATCGAGCCCCACATTGGGCTCCCTACTCAGCACAGAGCCTGCTTCTCCCTCTGCCCTTCACCCCACTCCTGCTCTCTCGCTCTCTCTAATAAATAAAATAAAATCTTAAAAAGAAAAAAAGAAACCTGGCTTCTTCCCCACCACTCCGCTTTGTCCCTTCTCCCTAAGCAGGAAGTTAGGGACACGGTGCCTATCACACCCTCTCCCTCTCTACAGCTATGTATCCGTTTCAAATCGTTATGCTTCCGTTGCACTGTTCTGGATTTTCAGACCCTAATTGGAGCCCTCCACAGCATTTACACACTACACTGTGGGTGAGTGGCATTAAAGGTAGTAAATCAAATTCAGGACACACACCTCACACAGGACAGAAATAGTGTCAAGCAGGGCACAGCGGGGCCATTTGATTCACAGGATCACTGGCGTCTGGACTATTTTGTATGTCTCTCCAGTGAACACTCTGGACTTCATGTTCCCGCTGATGTCACTGGCAGAGATGTCTCATGAGGAGGCACCCTGTTTGAAAAGCCAATTCAGTAACCTCTTCTCTCCTGATTTAATATGATATGGTCATGGCAACGGCGGTAACAGTGGCGGCTCCTTTGTTCCGTCTCATAAATTACACACAGTTTAAGCACCTTCTCATCCTGCGTCTCCTCTAGTGAAGACATCAGACGTAGGCAGAGCATCCCTCTCTCCAACACAAAATAAAATAGATAAACTGTAAGGTTGCAGGTGATTCACCTAACTTCTGCTCAAGCTTGATCTTTGGTTGGTGACCGATAATCCTGTTTTTAAAGTCTATAGGGATATTTATGACTGAAATCACACTTGCTGTATTTCTTCTCTGATGGTTACATACATAGAAATGGAGAACTGAAGCAATATCTAATAATTCCAACCAAAAAAAGCACTGCTTTTTATTTGGATGTCTTAAGACACAGAGACAAGATGTCTTAAGACACAGAGACAAGAAAGAAAGGGAAGGAAATAGGCACTCAACCTGCTAGGTCAAAAGGTCAACAGTAAAATACGGTGGATTACATTCATGACCTGGATTCTTTACCTCTTCCTATAGCCCCATCTTTTACCATGTGACCTTAGGATTTCTTTCACTAAAGGGTCAGAGTTTATTTTCCCTCCCCTTGCGTTTGAGTTGGCCTTGTAACTTTTGGCCAGTAGAATCTGGTGGAAGCGAGGGTGGGTCAGTTCCAAGCCTAGGCTTCAAGGAACCTTGAGTGTTTTCATTTGCTTGCTCTTTTTCTGTGTTTGCCAGGAGAACATGCCCTGGTCGTCCTGTTGGCAGATATGACGTGAGGAACAGAGCTGAGTTTTCCCAGTCATCGCTAGATCAGCTGAGCTGCAGCTGACTGAAAGACCCCTTAGCAAGTCCAAGTGAGATCAGAAGCACTATCCAGTCTAAATTGCCAATCCACAGGTTTATGAACTAAATAAATGCTTATTGTTTAAAGATATTGAGCCTTGGGGTGCTTTGTTACCCAGCAGTATGTGGCAACTGATAGCTGATACAGAAAATGAGACTTTAGTTGTCAGGAAAACACCCAGGAAGTACCAAGAATCAAACTGAGATTTAACATAAATTTGAAGTCTTTCCAAATCAGCATGGTTTTGGATATCTCCCCCCGCCCCCAAATAGTTACTCCACACACACATACTGAGTCTATTATTGGTAAGACCCTATGCTACATGGAATGCCCAGTGACTGGGAGCCTAAGAGAAGCAGAAGTAAATGATGAACATGATCGAGAGAGTGTGGCGGTGGGAATGAAGTTGGTCAAATGGTCGATGGTATTTAGGGTGGGGTGAATTCAAGGAACTGGCTGTGGGGCCAAGGGTCAAAGAGAAGAACAATGACAAGAGGATGAAGTTAAAAGCCAAGATAAAGAGGAAGGTACTGAATGTCAGTTATGAAGGAAATACCTATATTAGAGGTGTCTATGTGTGATTAAGTATTAAATAGCACGGCAAAGCCATCAGTACACCCCTGCCCTGCCATTATCCAGTTTAATGGGTTCTGGACAATTTTCAGCTGCCACTATCTATCTGTTTCCCTGTATCCAAAGGCTTTTTCCAGAATTGTGGAAGGTCACTTTACAGGCCAGAAATGCTGGGTAACTAACATCTATGCTCCCCCAACAACATGTCAGCAACAATCCTCAGCCAGTGACTATGGCAGTTGATACATAAGTACCCCAGCTCTCTCGCCTCGTGGGCGGCGGGATAGTTTTGAAGCATGTATTTTATAACTTTCCCAGCATTTGCCCACAGAACTAAGCTCCAGTCACCTTTTACGGCAGCTGGCTTAATAACATGCCCTTTATTTGCTGCTTTCCGTTCCTTCCCTGTCTCACTTCCCCACTCACTCCAAGGCCACTAGCTTCCCTTCCGCTCCTCTTCCTGCCCCAAAGCCCTTGCGGTTGCTGCTCTCTCTTCCTGAACTACTCTTCCCCTGACATGTGCATGACTGATGGCTTCTTGTCCTGCAGGTCTCAGGCTAAATCTCACCCTGTTGAGGAAGCCTTGCCTGGCCAGCAGATCGAACGGCGCTTTATTGTCTGATGTTAAATCTCAGTGTCACTTCTTTTACCATCGGATGTTTTTCTTCCTTATTTGTTTGTTTGTTTTCATATGTTTTTCGGTAAAAGTGTAAGTTGGTAAAACCCTTTCAGGAAGGTCGTTCGGCACGGCGTACTAAAACCCCCTGTGACTCAGCAGTTGCTTTCCTGGGTATGTATCTCAGGAGAATGAATGCTTATGTCCACCAAAACATTTGTCACAGCTTTATTCATAACAGCCCCAAACTGAAACCAAACCCAATTGTCCCTCAGTAGGAGAATGGATAAAGAAATCATGGAACAGTTACTGGAATGTTCTACAGTGGAATACTACACAGCAATAAAAAGAATGAGCTGATGCTACACATGCCACATAGATGAATTTCATAGAAATCATAATGAACAAAAGAGAACGTATCACATGATTCCATTTCTGTGACACCCATGAACAGGCAGAACTAATCTATGGGGGTAGGAGCTGGAACACTGCATACCTCTGGGTGGGAGGGTATCGACTGGAAGGAGCCCGAGGTGCTGGAAATACTCTCTATCTCGATATGGGTGGTAGTTACATGGGTACGTCCATATGTAAGAGGTCAGTGAGGTACGTACTTAAGATTTGTACACACTCTATGTGTGTCATATGCGAATGAAATGAAAAATTTAAAAAGTAGTTTCCACGAGAGCATTTTTGTTTTGGCTTCCACACTACTTACTGCCGGACACAGTATGCCAGCAGTAAGTACTTCTTGACTGAGCAAGTGAATGAATGTGGATTTGCCTTTTGAAAAAAAACCTTAAACCAAAAATTAGGTCAAGTCTCATTGAATATCTATCCCATGTGCTATAGAGAGTAGAGGAATCAAAGATGAGTTGGCCAAACGAGAAATACACTACTGATTATACAAAATGGCAGCATATTATAAATGCTATAAAAACTGACGCCAAACGAAGCGTTTGCAGGGCTAGAAAGAGAGAGGCATTTCAATTGCAGCTTTGGGGAAATGAGATTTGATCTGGCGCTGGAAATGTTTCTGTAGGTAGGGCTGAGTGGGAGAGGAAACAAAGAAGGGGGTGGGTATGAGTGGCAGGGAACAAAGACTCAGAGACAGGAAGCCCAGGGAAATGGTGAAACCTGAGGTGGCTACAGTCAGGGGTGGAGACTCATGGGGGAGGGAAAGATGAACATCTGTCCCAGCTGCTTGGGGTCTGCTCAGAAAGGGCCTGGACTACTTTGCAAGGAGTTTGGCTTTGACACCATTCATAGGGATAAAGTTTCAAAGGCTCTAATTCAAAAGAGTGATTTTGCAGGGAGAATTGTTATCCTCCCTAAATTAATATTAAAAAATGTGCTCACTGGGGCGCCTGGGTGGCACAGCGGTTAAGCGTCTGCCTTTGGCTCAGGGCGTGATCCCAGAGTCCTGGGATTGAGCCCCACATCAGGCTCCTCTGCTATGAGCCTGCTTCTTCCTCTCCCACTCCCCCTGCTTGTGTTCCCTCTCTCGCTGGCTGTCTCTATCTCTGTCAAATAAATAAATAAAATCTTTAAAAACAAATGTGCTCACTTACAGAAGAATCTGAAAAGCCAGTTCAACACGAAGGACACAAATCTGATAGAATCACTGCTATCGCTTTCACATGGCAACTCTGAGAGACTCGAAAAAATTGAGATATGATTCACATACCATAAGATTTACCATTTTGAAGTGTACAGTTCAGTAGATTTCAGTATATTCACGAGGTTGTACCACCGTCACCATTAATTCCAGAACATTTTCATCACTCCAAAAAGAAACCCCCAAACTCATTGTACTCGTTCTCCCTATTTTCCCTTTTCCTCAACCCCTGGCCACCACTTAGTGTATGTTCTGTCTCTGTGGATTTTCCCAGAGATATTTTTCTATGTGTCTATGTGCAAATATATACATACACATATATTTCTTTCTTTCTTTTTTTTGCTTCTCCCCCCATTCACACAAATGAGTTTGTACATACTGCAAAGTAAGCTGTGTTGACTCCCGAACATACATCTTGACTGACTCTTGACTCTTGACCATATCAGATCGGTTTGTAAAAGATTCTGGGTGGCAGGGCAAGGATGGATGGGAAAAACAGGTTGGGGGCACTGAGAGCACTTAGCAATGCCTGCAGTACGGAGGGGGCGAGATGTCCTACAGGTGAGATGTCCTGCAGGTGAGAATCAGGACGCCAGCGATCTCATGGATGCTGGGGTGTGCTTCCAAGATCCCCGGTCCCCACTCATCAGCCCAGCTGGAGGAAATGCTGATGGCCAATGAACCTCGGCTGAGTCTCCCACGCCTTGCCTTCACCTGAAGAGAGCTTGCTAGCCCAACATCACACTCTTTCTCTCAGGCAGCTTACATGCAAAGATTGGTCGATGCTCGGGGTGGGGGCGGTTATAAAGTGCCAGACACCTTCCCCAATTTGAAAAATCTCTGAAGGGCCATCCCAGCTCCAGAGCTCCCTAGAAGCTGAGGCTTTGTGACCGCACTGCCGCCCATTTCTTCCCCTGCGCCCGCCTGCTCCCTTCACTCTCCACAGGTACTGCTCCTAACGAACTTCCTGCACTCATATCTCGGTCTCAGAGTCCGTTTCCCAGGAGACCCGACCTGTGGAAAACAGTGAGGATGGAAATGGAGCTGGCGTATGTGCATGTCTCTGTGGAGCAGTTGAGCGGACAGAACTCGGTGATCACTTCGAGACGTGGCGTGGGAAGGGTGGGAGAGTTAAAGAGAAGGAGCAAAACAAACATGTATATATATATAATTTATACGTTAAATTTATATAGACACTCACACACATTGTTTCTATATATGTAAATATGTAAGACAGCCACGGGCACTGACTCAGTGTCTACTTGGTATCAGAGACAGTTCTGGAAGCTGAAGGTGCAAGATGAATTAGATCCGGTGCTTTTGTTCAGTGAATCCACAGTGTTTTGGGTCAGAGAGTAAATAACGAATTTTAATACAATTTGTTGCAAACCATGGTAGGTGGCAGGGAAAAGTGATGAGGAAAGAGAACGGGAGTGAAGATGCTGCCAAGGTCTGAAGCCAAGGTGTCTTGAAAGATGGTACCGTCATCATGTGACACGCAGAATGGAGAGGAAAGAGTTTACAAGTAGAACATCCTCGAAAGAGTTATGAACAGGGGTTTGGAACTCCTGAGAAAGGTCATGGAAAGAGATCTATGTTTAGGTGGCATGTATATAGAAATGATAGTTAACGCTTCGGGAGTCGATGAGATTGTCAAGGGAGACCATGTTAAGATGGGAACTTGAGAAAGATCTGCACAGAGCTGACTCATTTCTGAACCTAGTCTGCGGCTCCCTATGCCAACACCCATGGCAGACATCGCTAACTGAACATACGGCCTCAGAATTCTTCTTATCACATGGCTTCAGGCAGCCATTACCAATAAATCCACTTACCATTCCTGGTTTCTTCTCAAAGTCTAGGCATGGTGACCAGAACAATTGTGGGCATCGGAAGAAGAATGAGCTGCTCTGATGCTTAGGTGCAGAGAGGGCCCCCAAGAAGGCAGGAGAAGTAGCAGGGGAGTGGCGGTGGTGGGGTCCCAGAAGGACGAAGAGTGTTTCAGGAAGGAAATAAATAACATTTGTCAAACGACTGAGTAAGTTGAGCAGTTGGAGACAATGGGGTTTGAGTGGGAGGCCAGTGGTGACCCTACGGAGAGTACTTTCACTAGTGCTTTGCAGGAGAAGTGAGGTGAAGGAAGTTTGTGTACAGAGTGGGAGGTATTTCCAAATGCTTGTCTCTAAATGGCTTGCCTCAGACCCCTCTGGGGAGCTGGTTGAAAATGCATTTCTAAGACTCACTCGAGAGCCATTGCCTCCGGCTATACTCTGGCCTCGCAGGAGCCCTTCTCTCAGGGTTATTTGTGTAGCAGAGAGAGGCGAGAAGCTCCGGGTAGGTGCTCGCTGTGGCAGATGCTATTGATGTCCCTTTCACACGCATGAGGCCTTGCCACTCAGTACACACTGTTGGTGTCATACCCGAGCATATGGAAGTGTCTGCCTGAGGACTTTCTCTGGTCACTGGAGCATGCTTGCCTGCTCGCCAGAAATGCCCAAGAAGTTCATTTCCCAGGGAGCGGCCCTCAACCAATGAAGGACGGAAGTTGGTTGATAAATATTTCAGCTTCCTCGCCTCTCAGGGGGAACAACTGGGGGCTTGTTTTGTATAATCTCTCAGTAGTCCCCAGTAGGATTGAGTCTGAGGTGCCCGGAGCATGCTCATTAACATCCTCTGTACTTGGCTTCCTTCCCTCTGTCTCACTTCCCTACTTTTCGATTGCTATTCCAAGCTCACCTTTCACCTAAACTATTTATACCCATTTCCTGTCTCAGAGTTGGCTCCTGGGGAGCCCCAAAGCTCACCATTTCGTTTCCTCTTCATGGGCACACAGAACAACTACATGTTCCAGTGGCCTTTGCAGTCTGGTGGAGCCTACGCGACTAGGCTCTGACCCATGGGCAGAAGTGGTATACATCACCTCCAGGCCTGGCCACAAAACTCCTGGTTGGTCGTCTCTCTTAATCTTTCCTTCCATGGTGACTTCAGAGGCCCTGCATTTAAGGTGGCAGCACAACAAGGTGGAAGTGACCTGGATTCCTGAGTCATCAGTTGGAGGGAACCTACTAAGGAGAGCTGTCCCACCTGTACCTGACTGTGACATGAATGAGAAATAAACTTCACTATGTTAAATCGCTGAGATTTGCTACAGCAGCAAGCATTAAATACCCTGATCACATACCTGCCCTCTCAGTATTGCCTTATTCAATTCTCTAAAATGACTGTTCTCCACTCTCCTTTAAAAATGTCCATTCCCTCAGTGTGGCTGATGACATAGCCGAAAACAGCCATGTGTTAAAGGCAAGGCATACGATTATCTGATTAAAGTACACTCGATTATGAACAAATTAGCTACTGAAAGATAGTTCTGTTTTCAAATGGATTCCTGTTTGGTAGGGTCTACAAGGGTGATTTTCCTACATATGGGGGCCCTCTTGAGGTCTTTCCATAATCATTGGCACAGCCCACTCCCAGCTCTATTGGTGGTGTTCAGAAGAAAGAGGGGTCAGTCACTTCTAAGAGATTGCTGGACTCTGGCCCCTGGGATAGAGTCCAAGCTCGTTAATCTGGCATTTCCAGGTGTTCCAAGTGGCCCTAACCTACATTCCTCCCCTGATCTTTGCCCTCCTTCCTATGAAACCTCTCAAATCATACTACTCATGACAGGGTACACTTTCCCACCTGCACACCTTGGCTCCACTCTCCCCTCTGCTCGGAGTGTCATTTCCTCCCCTCTGCTCCTTTCCAGACCCAGCCCCAACTCACAGGCCTGACTCAAATTCTGTCTCCTCTTTAAAGCTCTGAAATACTATTTTGACTTTCCTTGCCACTATTCATTTGGCCCTCAGCATTTGCTATTATTATTATTTCTATATTTTCATGTGTTTATGTCCTCTCTTCTGAACTACAAATGAACAGTTTAAAGGACAAATTATGCCTATTTCTCTCTTTAATCCCTGTATATATTAACATAGTGCCAGGGACATGATTACTGAAGATAGATAGCAAATTGAACTTCGTAAATATCACAAATGCAGTCTTGTTCACACACAATTTTTTTGAGAGAGAAAGAGAGTGGGAGGGAGAGAGAGAGAGAGCACACGCACAAGCAGGGGGAGGGGCCGAGGGAGAGGGAGAGAGAATCCCAAGCAGACTCCACCTTCAGCACGGGGCTCTATCCCATGACCCTGAGATCGTGACCTGAGCCACAATCAAGAGTGGGAGGCTTAACTGACTGAGCCACCCAGGGGCCCCTTGTTCACAGGTAATTTTTAAAAACGTACTCAGGGGCACCTGGCTGGCTCAGTCCATAGAGCATGCAACTCTTGACCTCGGGGTTGTAAATTCCAGCCCCACATTGGGTGTAGAGACTACTTAAAAATAGAATCTTAAAAAAACCCCCAAAATCTTATTCAGAAATAATTTTGAACTTACAGAAAAGTTGCAGGAACAAAAATAGTATAAATAATATCTGTAAATGCTTTGCCTAGATTCACTTGTTCACTTCCTATAAATATTTTACCTTATTTCCTTTATGTTTCTCATCTTTTATGATTTTCTCTTTATTCACACACACACACACACGCACACACACGCACTAAGATTTTCTCAGCCATTTGAAGGTAACTTACATATACCATGAGCCTGTACACTCAACTACTTCAGGGTGTGTTTCCTAAGAATAGAGATAATCTGTTACCTAGCCACAAAAAAGTGATCAACTTCCGCCAACTTAATACCGATACAACACATTTGTATCAATAATTTGTTCTCATCCCAATTTTGTCAACTGCCCCAATAATGTCCTTTATGGCATTTTCCCCTCCCCCCACAGGATCCAGTATAGGGTTAGAAACTGCATTTAGTTGTCACGTCACCTTAGACGCCTTTAATCTGGGAACATTTCTGTAGCCTTCCTTTGTCTTTTAGGACATTGTCATTTTTCAAGTTAACCCTTCTCCCCCTTTTAAAAGAATGTCAGAATTTGAAAACACATTTTAGGTTTGGCTGGCTACTCAGATGCGTATGGATGGGTGTGGGCTTTCTGGGTAGTGCCAGAAATCCCTCCCAGCAAGACTGCAGACTTGAGTCCCCTCTTCTTCTCATTTTGAACTTATAATCGATGGCAATATTTTTCATGCTGCTATACAGGAACTTCTGACTTATTCTATTTACAGTGTCTTTCTCCTTACTTAAGTGGAGTTAGAGTGGAAGAGGAAATGGCAGATCTCTTTCTCCTCCAGCTTTTGCTGGCCTGCAGGCTGCTGGGGAGGAAAAGTCAATAGAGGAAGTGAGAGAGCGAACTGAGAAGTTGAATCTAAGTGGTGGGCTGCTGAGTCTGGCCTGTGGTGTATCTCTCCTCCGAAGTCAAAGCATTTTTACAGACAGCATTCAACCATAGTTAAATAAAATCCCTATGCTGTAGAAAGGGAAGGCATTAGTAATTTCCGTTGTCTAGGAGTGGAAACAGAGACACTGACAGGCGCCATGGCTTTTCTCCTTTGAGTCTGAGAGGCAGTGAGGAATCGTGGAAGAGCTGATAAAGGAGTGATCTGTTCAGGAGATTTGAATCTATTTATTACCATTGCTGCCAAGTAGTTACGTAGCTCAGCAAGCCCCACCTTCCCTGAGCCTTGAGAGCATTATCTGTGAAATGAGGGTTTGGAGTGGACCCGACGGGCTCTGAGTTTCCTTCCGTACGTCTAACATTCCGTTATGAGGAACTCCAGCATACTTCCCCGTGCATCTATGGCGCGCCTACTGTGTGCTGGGCGTTGGCGAGGATGACTGCAGGGAGGGCAGTAAAGCTGGAGCGGTGGTGAGGCAGGGCCCCATCTCCGAGCACCGCTTGGCCAGGCAGAGGGGAGTTTGAGGGGTGGGGTGGGACTCAGGCAAGGTCATTGGAGAATCTCTTGCAGAAGATAAAGGATTGAGAGATGCAGGGGACACAAAGCGGCAGAGTGGTTGGAGGCATGTTTAGGAGAAAGATTGAGACGGTTCACCAGCTGAGTGTGGGGCTGAGGGAGAGGGTGGGCTGTCACGGGACTCCCGTGTTTCTGATTTGGACAATCGACTGGACTGTGGGGCTAAGTGCCCTTGGAAGTCCCGGAGGAAGAGCAGGTTTGGAGATGTATAATGAGATCGGGTGAAGATACACGGATCTGAAGCTCAGGAGAAGTCTGGGCTGGACGCGGACTTGATGGTTAACACGTTAGACATGTGAAGGATGTCACCCAGGGAGAGTGTAACTTTAGGAAAGGACCATGATTAACAGGGAAGACCCCGAGTTCTATTGTCTTATTAGGTCTCATTCTTGATTTGCTGAGATCTTCTTAGCTATATGACAGTGGGCAAGTGACTTTGAACCAGTTTCTTCATTTTTAACAGTGGCCCAGATTTGTAGACTTATGAGAATTTGAGATTTAAAGAAATCCAATCTATGAAACTCCTAAGAGGAGCAGGAAGGATGCCCTGGGAAACACCATGGGGGTGCTCCCTACAGGTGTCAGGAGGAGCCATTTGCAAAGCTCCCCTCACCCTGACTGCCTCGCTTGCCACAGTAGTTTATAACCGGTTGCTGCTTTTCTTTGAGCCTTGGCTCTGTCCTTTGCGAAACAGAGACAATAACAACTGTCCTGGTTATCTCAGAGAATTCTCTTGAAATTCAAGTGAGATAAGGCTTGTGTGAACACTGCCATATAAATGTTAGTTATGATCGAAATGAATGGAACAAAGAGTCATGACCAATTTGTTAACATTTTCTGTGCTGTTACCGCCATGGAATGTCTGTCAGTATCAACAACTGAGGAATGTTCTAACCAGTCAGCGGCAGAACTGGAATAAAACTGAAAGTCTCTGAGTCTTGGTCATAGATATGCTAACCACCATGTGAGGCTATTTTACTGACCTGGGATTTCCCCGGGGTTGTGGGACAGAAAGGAGTAGGACTGTGAGCAGAATTTGTGAGACTACCAGGGTCTTGGGGTCTCTTGTGATCGCTACTTCTCTACTCTGCTGTGCCCCCAGTGAGGAAGTGTAAAGAACTCTGCCCTTAATGGCTGATCACGACTCCTCCTAGAACTTTCAATTCTCAACTCCAGGTGGGAAAGAGAACCCCACTATACAAACAGAAGCATTACCACAATAACACGTACAGCATGCCAGGACCCAGAAGGTTCTGGATGGATTAGTTTGCTAGGCAGGCCAGATTTTCGACACAGAAGAAGACAGCAGTATTCACTGGATAGGGCAAGCCCAGGTCCGAACAGGCCCATGATTATAGAGGGCCTGGGCCAGATTCTAGTCTGAGTGGATGGGCAAGATTGATGATCTCAGCTCATGTCAAAGTTGCTTTGTTTTTTTCCCCAAGGAGTTAAGAAGCCGTGCAAATGATACACACGAGATAAGAATGCAGGGATATAGACGCGGCTCCCTGTCACTTGTTCTGCTTTTTTTTAGTGATCCCGGAAGCGTGAAAACAGTGAGAAGTCGCTTAGGCCAGAGGAGCCCAGAGTTGTAAGCCCATTGCTGTTTAAGCTCCAGCCATGGAAGCATCCAGAAACTTACACAACCATATAAGGCAGAAGTCTGGTACTCAGCAAGCCCCTTCACTCAAGCCTAAAGCCCAGGTTTGGTCCCCCAAATTCTTGCTGGAACATCGCAGGGCAACTGTCTCTTATCCTCAACTAGGAGTTTTTCACTGATGGTTCCTTCCAGGTTTTCTGTAGCAGGCCTGCCTGTGGCTTACATTACTGAGTTAAACCCTGTATCTCCTCTTCCCCTCCCTTCCCTTCCCTTCCTTCCTTCCTCCCCCCCTTCTTTCCTGTTCTTTCTCTGTTTTTAATAGACTGTATGTTTTCAAACACTTTTTATTGCAGAAAAAGTGATTCGATAGTACAGACACACAGATAGTGTCCACATGCCTCCCCTGCCCCCCTACCTTGCACAATTTCCCCCACAATTATTAACATCTCACGTTAGCAAGACACCTTTGTTAAGATTCATGAACCAAAATTGATATATTTTTATTAACTAAAGCCCATATTTTCTTAAGATTTCCTTAGTTTTCCCCTAACGCCCCTTTTTCCAGGATCCCATCTAGCATACCACATGACATTTAGTTGTCACATTTCCTTAGGCTCCTCTTGGCTGTGACAGATTTTCCTTGTTTTTTGATGACTGGCCAGGCATTTTGTAGGATGCCCCACTACTGGAAATTGTCTGGTGTTTTTTCTCACGATTGAACTGGGGTTGTGGGTTTGGGGAGGAAGGCCACAGAGGCCAAGCGCCATTTTCATCACATATCAAGGGTACGTGCTATCAACATGACTGATGACTTCTGATGTTAATGTCAGTCATCTGGCTAAAGTAGTGTTTGTCAGGTCTCTCCACTCCAAGGTTACTCTTCCCTCTTCCCGTACTGTCCTCTTTGGATGGAAGTCACTCTGTGCAGCTCACATTTCAAGCACGGGAAGCTGTGGTCCAGTTCCTTTAGGGTGGAGTGTCTACAAAATTTAATTTCAATTCTTCCGCATGGAAGATTTCTTTCCTCTCCCCATTTATTAATTTATTCAATTATTCATTTGAGTCAGTATGGACTTGTGGATATTTATTTTCTGTTTTGAGTTATAATCCAATAATTTTTTACTTACAGTGTTTTTCGCATTGGTCCAGCTTTGGCTACTGGGAACTCCTTCAGCTCCTCCCTCCCTCCCTCCCTCCCTTCCTTTTCTTTCTTTCTTTCCTTCCTTTCTTCCTCTCTCTCTCTTTTCTTTTCTTTTCTTTTGGCACTTCCTTACTTTCTGGCATTACTAGTCTCTTTTGAAAAATAATTCTTGTTCAGATATTCACTCAACCAAAATGCAGTCTGAGCTTCCTGTATACTGGGCAGAGAGAATTCAAAAATGAGCAGATCTTAGATCTGCCTTCCAGGAACTCTCAAGGGCGGGGTGGGGAAGTGGGCAGAAGGAAGGAGAAACAGGCAAGAAAAGAGAGCTCAGTGAGTGCTTTGGCAGAGGGTGGAAACTCAGGATGCTTGCCCCAGTTATGTGTACTCACTTCTCTGCCTCTCCTGAGGATTTCTGGCTGATTCTCTTAGGAGAGCCTTCAGTTGCACACCCTGGGCGGGTTTTTCTTTCCTCCCTTGGTCTCTGCTCAATTGCTGCACTTTTATAGGCAGGGGAGTATTAGAGCAAGAGCAGAGCAGCCACCACAGTAAGTGTTCACGGTAATCTACACTGATGTTTATCATACATAAAATGGCTCCTGACTGTAGCAGAGAAGGACTACGACAGTCCTCTATGAGTGCTTTGCAACCCCTGTGCACATGGGGTAGCTTGTGATTATGGATAAAAGGGAAAGTGAGTGAGAACTTCAGGAGCAGGAATTTGATTTTCTTCCTTCCCAACCTGCAGCCTTGTGGAAAATTGACGATTTGTCCCAGGAACTTACTCTCTCAATCCCTAGCTTCGCATTTCCAAAGTCCGGCTAACGGCCAACCCTTGGTTAATCGACATCTGAGCAGTAATTATTTTTAGATTGCCCACTCTATGTTCTGCCGCTCAGTGTTATGTGAGCATGCAATGAAATCCATGCCCTAGTGCATTAACTAACCTTTTGAAAAAACCTTTCAATAGCATCTCCCCCTGCTTCCCCCTTCACAAAGAGCTGGCAAAAAGCCCCTGGACTTGAGTGCTAAATGTCGAACCATTAAAAACTCTGGTGAAAGCCATGAAGTCATCAAGTATTGACCTGAGAGAACATTTAGCACCATCTGATTTCTCCATCCTGACATCAACATGAAACGGACCTTACATGCCAATGAATCACTTTCTCTATTTAAGTTCACAGGGTTTGTCTAAAATAGCTCCCTTGGTACAAAATGGAAATTCAGCCCAGGGATTATAATGGTGAGTGGTAGACTCAAGTCTTGTGCTTTCATCATAAGAAAAGGAAGACTTACTAAAATTAGATTTTTTTTTTTTGGCTGGGGGAGGGACGATAGGGTAGAAGTGTCTTCTTATTCACAGAAGCCATTAGGAAATTAGAAATCTAGTCCCATGTGTACATTTTCTTAATTTCCTATGTTCTCCGAATGTAATGTGAGGATCTTATTCAACACATAGATTCTAGAACCCCACACAGACATGTTGCTTTAGTTGGTGTAGCAGATGATGTCAGGCCCCTGTCCATATTTCTTCAATCCTTACCATTTCGGTGCACCCCAACCTGACCGTCAACTCCTGGGACCTTCATCTTTTTGCCAGAGGGCTCTGATTTTGCAGGCTGGAAGTGTCAGGGAATTAATGCCACCCAAGTGCAGCTTTAATCGATGACTGGGGGGAAGTGGTGTCCAAACAGAGCTCCCTCTCTTCCTCAGCGGCCTAATCCTGAGATATAGGTACTACATTGTTTCCGAAGTTCCCCAGTGGGATTAAGTTCGAGTTGCCCACAGTGGTAACTGGCATGAGAGTGCACCTTTTATTGGCTGCCTTCCTTTCCCTGTCACACTTCCTCACTCTTCCCTACTTGTGTTTTCTGGGACCACCTCCCAAATCAACTTTCTGCAATTGAATCCTCGTCTCCAGGTCTGCCTCTGGAGGGGCTCAAACTAAGACAGTTGGTCTAGAGTTGAGCCCAGTAACCTGCATTTTTAACAAACACCCTAGGACGATTTGGTGCCCATGGCATAACATCCAACATTTTGAGAAGTTCTGTTCTGAGAATCTTATGATAATTAAATGGAAGGTTCTTAGCATTCTTTTTTTTTAATTGTTCTACCATTTTCTAGAGACTTTCCATTGCCCTCAAGTCTTATGACTATTGCTTGGGGAGAGAGATGGAGAACAAGAGGGGGGTTTTATCTGCTTGACCTCTTTCCTCCAGGTCCAGCAGGGGTGCGGGGTGGGAAGCCAGATGGTGCCCATCTAGGTCTCCCTTGGAAGTCAGGGGGGGTATAAAGAGGACTTGGAGGTGTTGAAAGGGCCCATTCCTGAAAGAGCTGTCTCAAAAGAGTACTATGAGTGCAGAAATAAAAGTCCAGGAATGAAACAGGATCAGTGAGTGTTGGAGCTGCAGAGTTGTTGGGTCACAAACTGGAAGTGTTGGAACCAAAATAGTCAGAGAGGTGAAGGAACAGGCTAATGAGACTAAAGGCCAGTTTGGGGTTAATCACATGAATGCCAGTGGCTCATGCTGGAGTTTTTATCATATGTCCTTGACGTTCTCTGTGGAGCTGGGGACAGGCCGATGTACATGACCCCTGAGGCAGACTAAACATGAAATTATGGCGCACGTATGCGTACACACACACACACACAAACACACACACAACACACACTCATTCGAAGGAATTGGCCATTGAGACATCTTTGAAGAAGAAATCATGGGTAAAGCAGAACTTTGTTCTTTATCCTTATTTTTCACTTATACTTATTTTTCACTTTACTGTTGTTTTTTTTCTGCATTACATGTCTTTTCAGAGTATCGAGCCTGTAACGGTCTTAAATTGGACTTGGGACACACCCTTCAAAGAGCTCAGCAGGTAGCAGCCACATACCCATTGAACTGCCGCCCTTTGTTCTGAATCCAATCCAGAGTGTCCATTCCAGCTAGTTGTTGTTCCCAGGTGAACACCAGCTCGTTTGACTAAGACCCTACTCCTGCCAAGTCCTCACCAGGCCCCCTTCCGAAGGAGTTGGACTTTGTCCCTTGCGCCTCCAGCTCCTGGCTGAGATTGGATTCCTCCTAGATCCCCCTGAAATCAAGATGCTGCCACTCTGAGTTATCTTGCCCAGAGACTTCTGCTCTTGGGTCCCCACCCACTAGATTATCAGATAACTGACGTGGAGCCAGCTGCACAGGCCCTGAAACACCGTAGTATAGACTGCTGGCCATGTTCCTTGGGATCAGCCTTACTGGACCACTTAGAATATTTAGCCAAGCTCTACTGAACCCTGCTATGTTGCTCCTAGATCCCAGCATGCTTTGCAGCTGAACCTGCACGGTTAATTGAAAAGAAGCTTTAAAAAGTAACAATTACAAATGTAAGCCCCACCAACAATATCCATCTGTGTTTTCCAAGCCCTTTGAACAGCGCCTGGCACAGTAGGCATTCAATCAAACTTCGGTGAATAGATGAATGATATGACGTAGACAAGAAAGAAAAAGAATATGGCATGTCACATAGAGAGCTTTTCAATTAGCTCAAATATGTATGTATTATAAGTGGAAGGGGGACTAGACGTAACTGTTTAATGAAGAGTTTCAACTCAGTGGGGATAGAAACATGAAAGTGTTTTATTTAGCTTTAATCTCTGCTTCCAGCTGTGCTCTGTCTTATTGCCCGTCCTGTTTTCTTAATAACATCTTGGGCAAATTCCGTAACTTTCTGGTCACTTCTGATTATTAGAAGTCCAGTCCAGTTTAAAATTTCAATCTCAACTTTGATCTCAATCTCATTTCCTCTCCATGCCCAAGCCTAAGGTTGAACTGTGTTGGAGTAGCCTGGTCTAGCTCTAAAATCTATCCTCCCATCTCTCTAAGGCCTAGCTCACCAAATACGTTGGCTGAGGGGTGGTGGGAAAGAAAAAGGAAACAAGGGTCTCTTTACTAAATGGGCTGTTATTGTTGCTCTCTCTTGGCTGCTGTGGCTTCTTTGGTACCCACTGCCAGGTCTCTGTACCCTCTGATGGCAGCCTTCCAAATGCTGACATTTTATGGGACACATGGTGAGTTCCTTAGGGCAGTGGTTCTGAGAGACCCTTTCTTTGGTCTGCAAGATCAAAACTGTTTTCATACAAATACTGAGATGTAATTTGTCTTTTTCACTGTGTTGGTCTTTACAATGATAGTACAAGAGCAATGGTGGGTAAAACTGCGTATGCCTTAGCGTGGACCACAGCAGTGGCATCAAACTGTACTGACAGCCATGGTATTCTTTGTTTTTAAGATTTTGTTTATTTATTTTTGCGAGAGAGAGAGAGAGAGAGAGAGAGAGGGAGAGAGGGAGAGGGAGAGAGAGAGCAAGCATGAGTGGGGGCGGGGAGGGGCAGAGGGAGAAGCGGACTCCTCACTGAGCTGGGAGCTTGATGGGGCTCGATTCCAGGACCCCGGGATCATGACCTGAGCCAAAGGCAGACGCTTCACCGACTGAACCACCCAGGTGCCCCAGCCATGGTATTCTTCATTGCTGTCACTTTTGGTAACAAAACAAAACAAAACGGAATCCAATCTAAGATTGGCCTTGATGGGGCAGTAAAAATTACTAATTATGTTAAGTCTTGACCTTTGAGTATATGCCTTTTTAATATTCCGTGTGATAAAATGGTAAGTATGCATAAAGCACTTCTGCTGTACCCTGAAATATGATGGTTGTTTTGAGAAAAATTATGTGTATGAGTTGCGAATTGAACTAGCCAAGGACAATTTTCATGGAAAGTCATTCTCACTTGGAATAATACCTGGCAGATACACTATGATTATTCAGCACCATTTTCTTTGAATGATTGAAGTAAGACTGCCATTACAACTGCTACAAATACAAAAAAAAAAAAAAGAACAAAACAACAAACAACTGCTGTCAATGGTAAAATTTGAGGTTGCAAGTGAAAATTAAAATTTTGTAAAACTTGTATTCACCCCTGTGAGCATGAAAGCTTCTGAGTTGTTGAAAACTTTTCTGGTGAGCTGACTGGTGAGATCAGTGGTGATATTAACAGATGTGACTTTTTGAAATTATACAACAAAATGTGTGAACATTTGGAACATCTGCATAATTCAGTGAACCGATACTTCGGAATTGTCAACACGTGATTTTACAACATTATGCGTGGGTAAAAGATCCATTAAAAGTGCAAGATGGACCAATGGGTTTTATTTTTTTATTATTTTTTTTTAAAGATTTTATTTATTTATTCGACAGAGAGAGACAGCCAGCGAGAGAGGGAACGCAAGCAGGGGGAGTGGGAGAGGAAGAAGCAAGCTCATAGCGGAAGAGCCTGATGTGGGACTCGATCCCGTAACACCGGAATCACGCCCTGAGCCGAAGGCAGACGATTAACCGCTGTGCCACCCAGGCGTCCCGGACCAATGGGTTTTAATGTAACAGAATATGAAAATGTCATTGTTATGATTTGAGATTTCACATTGCGACTAACCTTTAAGAAAATATCTATCAAATTTTAGTGTAGTATCAAAGAAAGGCATTTTTAATGACCTAAAAAGGTCATTAAAAAACTCATCCTTTTTAAGAAAATTTTTTTTAATCTTTAATTTTTTAATTTAAATTCAATTTAGTTAACATATAGTGTATTATTAGTTTCAGGGGTAGAATTTAGTGATTCATCAGTTTCATCTAACACCCAGTGCTCATTACATCACGTGCGCTCCTCAATGCCCCATCACCCAGTTACCCCTCCACCCCCAAACCTCTCCTCCAGCAACCCTCAGTTTGTTTCCTACAGCAGCAATTGCACTACTGGATATTTATCCAAATGATACAAAAACTCATCTTTTTTCTAACTACTTATCTGCGTAAGGCAACAAAGTGAATGCTGAAGCAGATATGAGGACCCAGCTGTCTTTTGTTAAGTCAGAGATTTGCAAAAATGAAAAACAATGCCACTACTATTTTGTTTTGTTTTGTTTTGGAGGGTAGAGCTATTTTTCATAAATAATGTGTTACTTATGTTAACATGTAATGGGCTTTAATGTTACTTTTAAATGAATCTGTAAATACACATAAGAAATTCTCAGTTTCAAATTTGACACAGTAAATCTCAATAGCTATAACTCATATGAACAAAAGCTCTTTGGGATCTCTATAATTTTTAGGAGTGCAAAAGGATCCTGAGACCAAAGAATCTGAGAACTAGTGATTTAGAGCTTTGTCACTGCCAAGTTCGGCCACAGCCAACATGATCCGGACCACCAGGGATCCTGTTAGAAATGCAGAGCCCCCTTGGGATGCCTGGGTGTCTCAGTGGGTTAAACATCTGCCTTCGGCCCAGGTCATGATCCCAAGGTCCTGGGATCAAGTCCCACATCGGGCTCCTTGCTCAGCAGGGAGCCTGCTTTTCCCTCCGCCTGCCACTCCCCCTGCTTGTGTGTGCTTGTGCTCGTGCTCTCTCTCTCTCTCTGACAAATAAATAAATAAAATCTTAAAAAAAAAAAGAAAAAGAAATGCAGAGCCCCATCCCCGACTCACTGAATCACAGCTTGCATACTAACGACATGGTGGGATGACCCGACATGGTGGGATGACCTGTAGGGGCATAGTGAAGGCTGAGAAGTATTGCTGTAGAGAGCCCCAGAGGCCTCCCCAATATATAGGTTCCCGTTGGAGGAGATGTGGCTCAGCTTCTTTTCCCTCTCTCTCCTTCAGCTGCTACTTGGGTGCATGCCCCACACCTCCGCTGCTGGGGGTGCCTATGTCTGGCGGGCAGCCCTCCCGCGTGGGATGCTGGCACGGTCACTTTCACCCAGATACCTTCTTCTTCAATGTTTCCTTGGCCTGTAGGAAACATACACATTCTTGCCTTGCCAGACTGTGGTGAACAGGCATGTCCACTGCAGCCCTCTTCACTGTCATCCTCGGTGCAATGTTCAGCATGCACCCTGCCCTATCCCTTTCTATCCTGCCAGGCTAGAAGCAGACAGCAGCTTCCCTGTTCACATAAACCTCCAAAGTCCCAGCCGTCCCTCACTGTGCTCTGATGTATGCACTAGGATGGGTCTGCAGAGTCTGCCCTTTAGTGAGTATCCAGCTGGAGAAAGGGGGGCGATCCATGCCTCCTCCTCCTTTTCGTCTTCTTTTTTGGTAACAGCTTTACTGAGATACCATACAGTTCTACCATTTAAAGTGTACAATTTAGTGGCTTTTAATATGTTCACAGACTTGGGCAACCATCAGCACACTCAATTTTAGAACATTTTCATCACCCTAAAAAGAAACCCTACACTGCTTAGCCATCATCCCTCCAATCCTCCCACCATTCCCTCCCCCCAGCCTCTGGCAACCACGAATCTGTTTTCTGTCTTTATGGAGTTGCCTTTTCTGGCCATTTCATATAAATGTAATTGCACAATATGTGATCTTTCGTGTCTGGCTTCTTTCACTTAGCATCATGTTTTCAAGGTTTATGCATGTTGTAGCAGGTGTCAGAACTTCATTCCTTCTTACGGCCGAACAATATTCCATTGCACGGATGTACCACATTTTATTCATCCATTCATCCACGCATGGACGTTTGGTTTCTTTCTACTTTTTGGCTGCTATGAATAATGCTGCCATGAGCATTCATGTGCAAGTTTGGTGTGAGCACATATTTTCATTTCTCTTGGGTATACACCCAGGAGTATAATTGCTGAGTCAGGGGGTAATTCTGTGTTTAACCTTTGAGGAACTGTCAGGCTGTTTTCCAAAGTGGCTGCACCACTTTACATTCCCACCAGCGGTGAGTGAGGGTTCCAGTTGCTTCACTTCCTTGTCAACACTTCTCATTGTCTGTCTTTTTGATTTTAGTCATCCCATGTGACATGGTATCTCATCACAGTTTTGCTGTCTATGCTTCTTGTAGGCACTCTTTCACCTTGCCCAGGCAGAAGTGATGGAGAACCCACTTATCACTCTGTGATCCCTCACAGGCTGATTACCCTGTAACTTTTGTGGCTCATTCCTGGTACTCAACTTATAGAGGCTGGAGGGACTCGTGCCACAGGAGTGGGGCCCATTCTGTGGGCTGACTGGTCTCGTAGTTCATGGCTCTCTTCTGAATGGGGAGCTACGTACTACTTCTCTGTCCTCAGCTTTAGGCCCAAAGTTCTAGCCAACATTCTCTAGTTTATAAAAGAACAAATACAATCCTGTAAAATTATTATCAGAACTATTTCAACCCCAGATGAACACAGGTTTGGGCAAGAAAACCTAACCCTTTGGGAGTTGGTCTTTCAATTTATCCCTGGCTCACCAAGAATGCAAATGGGATTAGCCTGGCTGCTCAGGTCTGATGGGGTCATGTCGGTGGGTGATAGAGAGAATGCAGAAAGGTCAGAACACATTTGGTTAAGAGGAATTGAAGGCAAAGATAAGTGAGGAGATCATCAGAGAGCCACGAGCTGCTATAAATGGATTTATGTCCTCTGACACAGAAAAATGACAATCTGAGAGGGTTTAGACAAATGCAGACAAAATTGCTGAGCAACCGCTGGTAATTCTGAGGAATTGTGGGAAGAGGAGAGCTCAAAGACTGGAAAAGGGAAAACGTCCGAATTTCCCAAAAACTCTAACCTCAAACTGGAAATTGAATTCACTCAAACATTCTAGAATGAATTATTAAATCGAGTGGTTTCTGGGTACTTAGGGAAGAAGGGCTGGCTAGCAAGCAGCGTAGAGTCACTGAGTCCTGCCCGGTGACTGCCTGGGCAGATTAGGGCTGTGCTCTGGGTTGGAGACTCTACAACTGGGGTTTCATCCTGTTTGTCACAGCACTTAACAAAGCTCCATTTCCTGATAAGATGGGGAATCACGGACTGGATGGAAACCTGTTGGGGATGGTGTGCATACGGAACCGGTTGAACAGCTCTCCTCAGAGAGTGCTAATTAATGTTAAATCGAAAGCAGATCTCTAGTAATAATACTAGCAATTCTAACAATGATGATGGAAACAGTAGCTGTTACTTCCTGAGTTCTTACTACGTGCCAGGCTTTGCTCGCAATGCTTTACTTGTACTAACCGATTAACCTCACAATCACTCCATGAGATAGGATCAATTCCCAGGGCTGGGTTTACATATGTGGAAAGTAAGGCTTTGAGCAATTAAATGATTTGTCTAAGGCCACACAGTAAGTGATGGAGCTGGCCCTTGAACCCAGAGCCCGTCCTCTCAGCAAGCATGCTCAGTCCTGCTGGGGAGGAGGGGATGTGTTAGAGGATAGATTCAGGATTCTGTAATTGAAATCCTGGCTCCGGGAAGCAGTATTTTATTTTCTCCATACTAGGTTGCTGTTTTGGGGTATGTGATTCAAAAGGGACAGAGGTGTGAGTTGGCAGGTACATGATGTAGCCACCTTAGGCCCAACCCCTGGTTCCTAATGCTCCAGCACTTCAGTTCATCCCTCTTTGCCCAGCATGAGCGCATCTCCCCCCGTGGGAACATAAGCCTAGGGGTGGGGAAAAACCTGATGTGCAAAGTCAGAACAAGCACGTTTGTGTGCAGATCGAATCAGTGTCCTCCCTTTCCCAGGAGCTGTCTTAAAACATATCTCTGATTGCGAGTGAAATGGTATGACCCATATTGAAGATATCTACCTGCAAATGGCAGCATTTTGGGGTCTTCCTCTGAGCCCACTGAATTCACTCCAGAAAGACCCGATCACTGATGTCCAGGTGGGAATTATTTTTCTTCAGGCTTTTATATCAGTGCTTCTCAGACTTTATTCTTTTTTTAAGATTTATTTATTTATTTTTAGAGAGACAGAGAATATGCATGAGTGGCGGGGGAGGGAGATGGGGGAGTAGAGGGAGAGAATCTTTCAAGCAGATTCCCTGCTGAGCGAGGAGCCTGATGCAGGGCTTGATCCTACAACCCATGAGATCATGACCTGAACCAAAACCAAGAGTCAGGCACTTAACTGAGTCACCCAGGCGCCCCAGTGCTTCTCAGACTTTAATGTGCATGGGAATTTCCTGGGGATCTTCTTAAAATTTGGATTCTGATTCAGTAGTTCTGGCAGGGGCCTGACTCTGCATTTTTAACGAGCACTACCTCTGATATCAGCATCCACCTCTGGTCAGTGGACCCACTTCAGGTAACGAGATCCCACATCACCGCTCAGAGCTCTGAGCCTATTAGCAGCTCAAAAATGCTTAGTAACTTGTAAATTGATCTGGACGTGTCTCTAATTTAAGAACATTAGTCATCAGTTACCAGGTTATGGAAAGCACTGTAAAATAGGAGATGGATTTTTTGGGGGGAGGGGTTGGGGGAAAAGAACACTTGATTTGCAATTCAGAGCAAGATTTAACTGACCTTCTGACTTTAGTCATTTGAGGGTTCAGAGATGACTGGGCTCACTTGAAGAATCAAAACATTATTATTACATAGATGGCCAGCACAGGGCTTAATTCTCATGACAAAGATGGGAAGACAAGCATGGCAGAAATTTACTACTCACATGATGACTCAGTGGTGAGGGAAGTCCACAGGGATGATGTCATCAACTCTTCTCAATTCATATTGCCTATAGAATCTATAGTTTTTTCCTCCCCAATACTATCTTCTACCTTTAAAAAAAAATGAACCTTTTATCAAGACTTTCCTTCCCTTTCACTCTGGAGGTTATGAAAAATATTCTTGCTTTTTAGCTAAAACTCTTTACAATATGAGATCTAAATTTGGTTTTTCAGATTTTTTTCTTTAGAAAAGTTATAAATATTCTCATTTTCTACATTTTGCACAACATTCTTATCCCTTCTAAAATTAGTCAGTCTACCTCTCTACCCCCCTTAGAGTAAGAAAAATGAAATGAGCCATGTCAACATTCTAAAGCCTGGGGAAACACGCCAGAAATGAAGGTCTGCAGAGACTGATGGAAGAGAAAAATGCACAGAGACAACACCCAATGCCAGTCCATTCCCCATTGCCAGATTTTTGAAAAAGAAAAACCATTTTAGGGTGAGGGCAGGAGGGGGAATTAAGAATGTATAGCCAAAGATGACATTTGAAGCTCTCTCTTGCTGATTTTTTGGGTATGATTTTTTATTTTTATGTTTGGACACTATGTGTAGTGTACCAAGAAGCTTATTGATAGATGTCTGTTTTCACTGACCTCACTGACCTGTGGTTCCTATCAGTGGCTCTAATGAGTTCACATTTAAACGTTAATTATAATTTCTGGAAGGCAGGAACATCCACAAGCAGCAGAATGCTAGACTGGGCGCAACAGTCCATCCACGACAAGCTCGGTTATTTAATATCCCTTTGCCTTATGAGGTCAAATTTCTGCTCTGGCATAGGCGTTTCCATAAAAGGTCAGTTCTGATATTGGAAGGGAACATTTAATCAAAAATAGTATGTAAAAAGATAATGCAGAGATTATATCAAATAATAACCTTTATTCTCTCTGACATAAACCAACCATTACCAACAATATTGAAACTCAAAGCTACTGTGTGTTGAGTCATATTTAGAGAATTAATATCAGCTATAAAGTAGCTATTACACAGAATATTACAATGCAAAATCATTGTGTTATATTTATAGAATTAGTATCATCCATGGAAAAAATAACTTTTATATTATTAAAGTTAGCAGATGCTCTTGTCTCATTCAAGGCAATGCATCATTTAGTTATTATTCATACTGTTGGTAAAACTGTCACTGAATTTTTTAAATATGTCTCATTTAGGTTTGGCTGCATTATGTTTTTATTTTAGAAGAAAAAAAGAAACACAAGGACAGTAAACATTTTGTTTTAATGATAAAATGCTCAAGTATTGTTAATGTAAAACCATGCAAAAATTAGTTGTATGTGTCCGCTTTTTGACAACTTATTAGAAAATGGAGAATTATTAATCTGGAATGTAGAGCAAAATTCCAGGACTAATAATAATTCTAGTAAGGACTAGTAGGTTCCAGTGTTGTGTGTTATCTTGGGAATTTTGATATTTTGCAGGATGCCAGTTGGGTAATTCACACTCGAGTATATTGTTGTCATGTACAAGGTCGTCTATGGCGGTCCATCCCCAACCCCACCCCAAGCTTCCTCCCTGCAGTTAACTGCCCCAAGACCCCTCCTGCCTCAGCTTTTCCAATCAGCCTTCTTTTGTACACTCCCATCTGGTCCTTCCCCATCCAAGTGCAGAAGCCTGCCTGAATCTCACATTAGCCATAGTGGTTACCGGCATGCGTTTTGATGGTGGACTAGCCTGGGTTCAAATCCCAGCTCTGCCACTTTTCAGATGCGCTCTCTATACCTGGGCTAACAGTACCTCATTGTCAGGATGGTTGTGCGAAGCAAATGAGATAAGGTATGGAGAGTGCTTGTGGGTGTGCAGTATGCCACTTTTTAAGGCCACTTCCTGTTGCTCTTCTCATCTGTTTTCACTTGCCGTAGTCATGCATACTCTCCCCATCTGCTACTGGCCCCATCTTCGGCCCCCTCCTGGTTTCACAGCAGTTTCCTTCAGTGGCCACCGTGTAATCAGAGCCTTGAAATGGCCTCTACAGAATCCTGCAATTAGGCCTGTAGCGGGACATGTAGGTGGTTCAAGGGGTTGCAAGTTCTGGAAGCTTCACAGTGAGTTCTACCAGAGAAGGGACCATGTATTCTTCACCCCCAGCACAGTCCCTGTGCCTGGAATGTAGCAAGTGGGTACTGAATAAATAGTGATGAAATAAATCCACTGCTGCCTCCAGCCCCCAGGGGTTCCCGACCGGCCACAGGAGGGAAGAGAGGAGGCCACTCAATCGCGTAAACGAGGACTTCTAGGGCACTTTACCTCAGGACTCAGTGTATTTCACTAGCTGATCATCTCCACAGTTTACATTGTACTTTCACATTCATCACTTGATTTAAGATAAGATTTTATTCTAATCTACTCTCCACAGAGCCTTCAGAGTAATTTTTCTTAAGATGAACCTAAACTGGGCATTTTCCTGCTTGAAATCTTTTAGGGCTGACTGGCTGACTACAGATAGAATTTCAGCTTCTTCACAGGGCAGGCTCAGTCTTTTTTTTTTTTTAAAGATTTGTTTATTTATTTGAGAGAGAGAGAGAGAGAGAGAGTGGGGGGAGGGGCAAAGGGAGAGAATCCTCGAGCAGACTCCCCACTGAGTGCTGAGCCCAGTGGTGGGCTCCATCTCCTGACCCTGAGATCATGACCTGAGCCACCCAGGCGCCCCAGGCTCAGTCCTTCTACACATAATTTCTGCTCCTCTTTTTGTGATTCCCTGCCCTCTCTTCTCCTTAGATATAGGGAACTCTCTAGACATATAGATCCCCTTGCTAGTCCCACTTTCAAATAGGCATCCCTGCCTTCTGTTTATGCTGTTCCCTCTGCCTGTCCCTCTCCCATCTATCTAGGCTACAACATCCATCTTTCAGTCAAACTCAAAATAATTTATGGGGCTATGGTATTGGTGATGGAGGTGTGAGCACAATTGGCTGAGGCTATAGGGTCAGGAGATGTGTTTAGAGCATCGGTATCCAGGATATGGGGAAGCCATGGAAATGGTTGGACTTAGGGTCAATTAGGAACTTAGTAGTCAAGGTAGAAGCAGTTTGTTTGAGGCCTGGGGAATTTTTTTCCTCCTTTTTTAAAAAAATTTATTTATTTAAGAGAGAGAGAGAGAACACATGCATGTGCGCGTGTACGCGATCAAGTGAGTAGGGGGGAGGGCCAGAGAGAGTCTTAAGCAGACTCCACTGAGCACAGAGCCTGACATGGGTTCTATTTCCTGACCCTGAGATCATGACCCTGAGATCATGACCTGAGCTAAAACCAAGAGCTGGATGCTTAACTCACTGTGCCACCCAGGTGCCCCCAAGGGAATGTTTTTTTAGTAGAACTGCTTCTTCATACCCAAGGCTGACAGTCCCAACAAGGAAGTCAAACTGGGATGAGGGGACAACACATACACGTTGTCTTAGTTTGGGTTCCCTCAGAAGCAGACCTTGAGTCAAGGATTTGAGTGCAAGTAGTTTGTGTGGAAGGTGATCCTAGGAAGCATTGGTGAGGAAGTACTAAGAGAGGCAGAGTACTAAGCAAAAGAAGCCTATACGGGAGATGTTATTGAACAGCACACCGCGGTGGGCAACTGGGGCTCAATACACCTGGGAAACAATGGGAGATAATGGAGAATACGCTTCATATTCTACCAAAGAGGTAAGGGAGCTGGGGAGTTTATCCACCAACTCCCATCTGCCATTAGTTGAGGGTTGTTTCTGGGTGTGCTGGGGGAGGGGAGCATTAGCTCTGTACATAGAGGCTGAGAGGACTCCAGCAGTCCGTGTAGCTGGGAATCGCTGCGTCAGCACATAGAGGAGTGGTAAATTCCAAGGAGATACAGGCAAGCCGCTGATCGCATGTGCTACACACTTGTACACACTTGGTCAGAGATGAGACAGGTAGAACCAAGGGGACACCAATCTGAAAGATAGCAGGCCCAAGAAAATTCAGACAAACAACAAGGAGCCACTAGGGTGGTTCCTTATAGAAGATCATGGCCGAGCAAGCAGGGGAATAATTGTCAGAGCTCTGAGTCAGGTAGGTAATGGGAGTTCTGGGTCTGACTCCTTTCTCTATTGTGTTCTATCTGTGAGTCCCTGGTCACATTATTGGACCCTTCTGTACCTCGGTTTCCTCACGAGTAAAATCTACCTCACCTTCTTACAGATTTTAGAGAGGACCAAGTGAAATAATTTATAAGAAGCTCTTAGAAACCTGTGTGGCATCATAGAATCGTCAAAGAGAACAAGATGGTGAGGAACAAATTGGGAAGAAGTTTAATTCTAAAACAATTTTTCTGTCTCCAGCTAAGGGGCTTCACGTGACTTCCATGAAGGCAAAAGCCAATGTCGGGTGACCAACCAAGCTTGAGCACTGAGTTATAAACATCTGGCTAATGGTAGAAGGTGTGTAGAAAGGACACAGCAGTTGTTTCTGGCAGCAAGGAATGGACTGTTAGTACTGCCATTGAGACCAACAAAGGCCATTGTGAACAACGCTGTCGGACAGGTGACACCTGTCACCTGGAGGAAGGGTGCTGGGGTGAAGCAGGACATAAGGATTTCAGATTTTTTTTAGATGAGGACTTGCGTTGTGAAAGGAGTGAATACAATCCAAACACTATTTTCATTTACATTCTGCAAATCAATCATCCCAGTTACACTTCTTAAACAAGGCATCAACTAGATACGAACTTTCCCCTGAAGTAGGGATCAGACTTTTTGTTGCCAGAGGAGATAGGAGGGTAGAACTAATCAGTCACACTTGTACATAAACTGCAAGGCTGCTGAGATAATCCTTGCAGTGGCTCTTGCTGAGTGTAATTGCTCCTGGTGTCAGCGTGAACTGTCACAAAGGGAAAGTAAGAGGGTTGTCTCAGCATCTGGAGGATGGCTGCCATTTTCACCAGGATGTCTAATACCATTTTCCTCAAGGGATCTTGATAATGGTGTACTTTCTGGTGAACACTGCTTAATGGAAGGTATTTTGTGAGCATCTTGCAAAATATAAAGGCTTGACTTGATGGTTCAGCCCATATACTGGGATTTTCCAAATGTGGGGCAATAGTACTGTTAAAAAAAGCAGTGAATGAACTAATGAGGAAGGATGTTGCCTGTGATAACAGAGAATGTAATAACACCGTTTTATTGGAGTCAAGTAAGATAAAAATATCATAGTGGGTCTATCTGGGAAGCCCCTAATTCTGGGAACAGGAAGGACATAGCCAGTATTTTACAAATGATCTCTTTAAATAGAATTTCCCTCATGTCAGCAGATTTCTCCCTCACCTTATGCAAAATTCTGTTACGCCTCACTTTCTACTTGCCTGTTATTTTTCCATCATTTATTAGTTTCCCCCATTCCACTCTTGACTGGCAAATTACCACTGACATTTGGATTATTTTCAGAGACAAGGAGAAGGTACTGGAATTTGCCAAATGAGGAGGCAGTAACTCACGACAATCAAAAGTTGGAACTCTAGGTATCTATGCTGGGCTTAGTAGTAAGAGCTTCCAAATAACAGGGTTTTACTTGGCGAATACTAGCCTTTTCTATTCTTTAGCACTGCCCATATGTCTCCTGGAGTGCAGGGAAGCGAGTCTGTGTTGATTTACACAGATTTCCTAAGTTCCAGTCAAGCAATTCTAGCTTATTGTAAGCACTTTCCTCCTTTAATTTCACAGCTGGGTACCTATAGGAATGCCTGGGTTTAGGAAACTCACTTGGAACCTCTCCTCCCCATCCTTCCCTAAATGCATGGAAGGGCCCTCATGGCGTCCTTTTATACCGTTAGCTTAAGCATTCCCTCACAAGGCCATAGAAGTTTCCTTGGAGGTTTCTTTTTCTTCACATTAAATGATATATCCTTACGTTGCTTATCTTGGTCACATACTCATTATTTGTTTCTGGGGCTTCTCTCTGAAGTTACATCAACTTCTCCAAGACTTTCTTACTAACTTATTTGGCCAAGAAGCATAATCCCTAGTTGAGGAGGACTAATCCCTGCGGATACGACAAGTGTATTCGCTGCCTCTCCCACTGCACTCTCTGGAGGTTGGTGTTGTTGGAGTCTGCAGTTGCTAAAGCAAACCCTACCAGGCTTTGTCCCTTCCTCTCACCTCTGCCTCTCTCCCCAGTCTCATCTGTTGCTCCAGTTCCCTTTGCTCTCTTTTCTCCAGTTTACTGAACCGTCTTCAGTGTCCTGAATTTGCCATGGCCTGTTTCAGTTCTGTTGCCAACAAGAGAACCTAATTGTATCATTAGGGAAAGGCTGGCCCCTGTAACAGATTACCTCCAACATCTCAGTGGATTAACATAAGAGAAACCTAAGGGAGGCTGGGAAAGCAGTGTGGGGCATGGAAACCTAACAGGAGAATTCCCCAATATAAGGAAGATGTTCAAAAGATGCCAGAAAGAACACATGTCCGCCACTGTCTTAGTTTGGCTTCCTTTAAAAGCAGACCCTGAAAAACGGACTTGAGTACAAGCCGCTTATTTAAGAGATGGTTCTGGGAAGCAGGAAGAACCAGTTACATGGTTATTCCTGTGGGCAACTGGGGCCCAGTGCCTCTGAGGACCCTTTGAAGAATGGTGTAGAATGTCTCTCAGAAATGTCTTCCCAGTGTTGGGGGATGCCGGCACATTTATCTACTCTCATTCCCCATTGATTGAGAGTTTTCTTGAGGACAGTAACTGCATCCGCCCCACCCCAGTCGTGCTTCCGGACTGCCCTTGGAGTCCTGGAAAACGTTTTAGAAAAAGCTTTGGGAAATGTCCTGAGACAAAAAAGCAGAAGGACGGGGCGCCTGAGTGGCTCAGTCAGTAAAGTGTCTGCCTTCAGCTCAGGTCATGATCCTGGGGCCTGGGATAGAGCCCTGCATCGGGCTCCCTGCTTCGCGGGGAGCCTGCTTCTCCCTCTGCCCCTCCTCCCACTCGTGCTTTCTCTCTCTCTCTCAAAAATAAATCAAATAAAATAAAATCTTAAAAAAAAAGCAGCAGAAGGACATGGAAGGTCATGAGGTGGCATGCTTGTAGCTTGCGTGGTAACCGTCCACACAGCCAAAGCGGAAATCAGAGGTGGGCGGAGGAGTCATGGCGCAGAGCACAAAAGTGTCTGCCACAGCCATGTCTTCTCAGCCTCTTGGTATTTGCAGATTGTTGCCTACTATGTCCCAGACTCCGTGACAAGCCCTGGATACACAATAAAGAACAAAACTATGTAGTCCTGCCTCTCATGAAACTTAGAGCTACTGAAGGAGAGAAATGTTAAACACATAGCACATTTGATGACAAATGATGGTACTGCCACAAGGAAACTGAATGATGCTATGGGGAGTGACGGCAAGATGGTACAGGCCAATCATACAGGGCTTTGCAGAGAGTATTACAAATTTTGCTTTTGTCCCCTAAGCAGTATTGGCAACCTCTGAGAGAGTTTTAATCAGGGGAACGACACGCGGTCTTCAGTATTCATAGGGTCCATGTTTTCTAATTCCAGTACGGTCCCAGATTTATTTGTAACCCCCAAATCAACACTCTCAGCACTTAACGGGTCCTTTGTGCATATGCGCAGGGTGGCAAAAAGGGTGAGTTGCCTGCCACGTTCCCAGCTAAGGTCAAATAAGGCAGCACTCTGCCTTCTTGTTCCAACTGCCATACTGCAAATAAGTGACCTTTTTGCAGTATATTTAGTGCCGTGTTTTTCACATTTTTGTGACATTTTTTGGTTGGTGATTTTGTTGTTTAAAATAGCTCCTAACGGGGCACCTGGTTGGCTCAGTCATTAAGCGTCTGCCTTCGGCTCAGGGCGTGATCCCAGCGTCCTGGGATCGAGCCCCGCATTGGGCTCCCTGCTCCACTGGGAGCCTGCTTCCTCCTCTCCCACTCCCCCTGCTTGTGTTCCCTCTCTTGCTGGCTGTCTCTCTCTCTCTCTGTCAAATAAATAAATAAATAAATAAAATCTTAAAAAAAAAAAAGCTCTCAAGCCAGTGCTGAGGTGTTGTCCAGTGTCCCTAAGTGCAAAAAAGGCTGTGATACGCTTTATGACGAAAATACATGTGTCGGATAAGCTTCTTTTCAAGCATGAGTTATAGTGCTGTTGGCCATGAGATTAATGTTAATGAATTAACAATATATGTTAAATAAGATGTCTTTCAACTTAAACACATATAAAATAAGGTTATGTATTGATTGATTGAAGGAAATGTGACTAGAGGCTCACAGGAACCTAAGTGTGTGTTTTTCCTAGGAGTGATGTTTCAGTATTTGCCAACCCAGGGTTCACAGCAAATTTTATAACATAACCACTGTGTGGGATGCCTGGGTGGCACAGTCGATTAAGTACCCGACTCTTGATTTCGGCTCAGGTCATGATCCCAGGGTTGTGGGATCGAGCCCTTGTGTCGGGCTCCACACTGGGCATGGAGTCTGCTTAAGAGTCTCTCTCTTCCTTTCCCTCTGCCTCTCCTCCCCCCACCTCTCTTCCTCTTAAAAAAAGATTCTCTCTCTCCCTCTCTGCTCTCTTTCTCTCTCTCCAAAAAAAAAAAAAAAAGAAAAAAGAAAAAAAAAGAACATAAGCACTGTGAAGAATGAGAATCAACTACATCTGGTTATGCTTTGAAGGAAGTTCCTCTGGTTGCTCTGGGGAGAACAGGTGGGAAACAAGCAAGAGTGTAAAAGTAGAGGTAAGTTGTAAGTTCATTGCAATCATCCAGGTGAAAGATGATGGTCATGTGGGTCAAAATGGTGGCAGGGGAAATGGAGAAGAGTGAATTCTTTCTAGGTACATCTTGAAGGTAGACCAGGCATGACTTGGTGATGGACTGGATAGAGAGGGGGACAAGAAGTGGGTGGTGGTAAGGAGAGAGATGTGTTAGTTAAGAATGACTTCCAGGAAGCTACCAAACTCATTCTATGAGGCCAATATTACCTTGATCCCCAAACCAGGCAAAGATCCCATCAAAAAGGAGAATTACAGACCGATTTCCCTAATGAATATGGACGCCAAAATCCTCAACAAGATCCTGGCTAATAGAATCCAACAGTACATTAAAAGGATTATCCATCATGACCAAGTGGGATTCATCCCTGGGATGCAAGCGTGGTTCAACATTTGCAAATAGATCAGCGTGATACATCATATCAACAAGAAAAGACTCAGGAACCATATGATCCTCTCAATTGATGCAGAAAAAGCATTTGACAAAATACAGCATCCTTTCCTGATTAAAACCCTTCTGAGTGTAGGGATAGAGGGTACATTCCTCAATCTCATAAAAACCATCTATGAAAAGCCTACAGCAAATATCATTCTCAATGGGGAAAAGCTGGAAGCCTTTCCCTTAAGATCAGGAACACGACAAGGATGCCCACTCTCGCCACTATTATTCAACATAGTACTAGAAGTCCTTGCAACAGCAATCAGACAACAAAAAGGGATAAAAGGTATCCAAATTGGCAAAGAAGAAGTCAAACTGTCTCTCTTCGCAGATGACATGATACTCTATATGGAAAACCCAAAAGAATCCACTCCCAAACTATTAGAAGTTATAGAGCAATTCAGTAATGTGGCGGGATACAAAATCAATGCTCAGAAATCAGTTGCATTTCTATACACGAATAACGAGACTGAAGAAAGAGAAATTAGGGAATCCATCCCATTTACAATAGCACCAAAAACCATACGTTACCTTGGAATTAACTTAACCAGAGACGTAAAGGACCTATATTCTAGAAACTATAAATCACTCTTGAAAGACATTGAGGAAGACACAAAAAGATGGAAAAATATTCCATGCTCATGGAGCGGAAGAATTAACATAGTTAAAATGTCCATGCTACCCAGAGCAATCTACACTTTCAATGCTATCCCGATCAAAATACCAAGGACATTTTTCAAAGAACTGGAACAAACAGCCCTTAAATTTGTGTGGAACCGCAGTGCGCCCAATTCCCGGCGGAACTGCTGAAAAGTGATAAACAAAGCTAGCATCACAATTTTATTTCCTGTTGTACTGGTTAAAGCAGATCACAAGACAGTATTGGTAAATTGGCATCAAAAACAGCATTACATAGATCACACGAAACAGAATAGGAGAACCCAGAAAGGGACCTCGGCTTCAAAACTGCAATCTTTGATAAAGCGAGGAAAAACATCCAGCGGAAAATGAGTGCAGTCTTCTTCCAACAAATGGTGTTTGAAAATTGGACAGCTGGGCACACTTAAAAAGAATGAAACCTGGACTAATTTCACCATGTTACCGTAAAAATAAAACTCCAAATGGACAAAGACCCCATATGTGATAGAACCAACAAATCAGATAGAGAACGGCAGGGCAGCAAACCCTACATTAAATGCCAAACAATCTTTTCATAATACATTTCCAAAGGCAGTAGAAACAAAAAGATAAATAAAGGTGCTTATTTCATCAAGATGGGCAGAAGTCAAAAACAGCCAAGGAAAACCATCAAAAAACTAAGAGTAGCTTCACTGATGGAGAATATATTGGTAAATATTACACAGATAAAAGACTGGTATCCAAGATCTACAAAGAACTTCAAAACCTGAATATAAAGTATAAAACAAAATAAAAACAAATCATAAAATGGGCAGAAGATATGAACAGACACTTCTTCAGATTTGATATTGACAAGATACAAATGGGCGGAATGGGACACATGAAAAATGTTCAAAATCATTGGAATAATTGTGTGTGGTTCAATCAAACCACACTACAGATACTAAATTTTATTTCAGTTATGGTAAAAATTGACAAGCAAGAAACAACACCAAGGGAGGAGATGAGAAAAGGGATCCTCCCATTGCTGTGGAATGGAAAGCATGGATAGCCACTCTGGAAAACAGTGTGGAGGTCCCTTAAAAAAGTAAAAATTGAGCTACCCTGTGACCCAGCCATTGCACTACTGGGTATTTACCCCAAAGATACAGACGTAGTGAAGAGAAAGGCCATATGCACCCCAATGTTCATAGCAGCA
>NW_024423319.1:108683475-108708543 GCF_017311325.1 Ursus maritimus | reverse complement strand
ACTGGAGGAGATAATGCTAAGTGAAATAAGTCAAGCAGAGAAAGACAATTATCATATGATTTCTCTCATCTATGGAACATAAGAACTAGGAAGATCGGTAGGGGAAGAAAGGGATAAAGAAAGGGGGGGTAATCAGAAGGGGGAATGAAGCATGAGAGACTATGGACTATGAGAAACAAACTGAGGGCCTCAGAGGGGAGGGGGGTGGGGGAATGGGATAAACTGGTGATGGGTAGTAAGGAGGGCACGTATTGCATGGTGCACTGGGTGTTATACGCAACTAATGAATCATCGACCTTTACATCAGAAACCAGGGATGTACTGTATGGTGACTAACATAATATAATAAAAAAACATTAAAATTAAAAAAAAGAATGACTTCCAGGTTTTCAGCTTAAGTCAGGAACTTTTTGCTAAAAGAGGAAAGTTTGTGAAAGTTTGAAATTACACTGGATTTGGGAGGGAAGATTCATGAGTCCTTTGTGGCCATGCCATGAACTTCTAGGCACTTAGAGTGGGAAGAGAAACTAAAGTTTATGAAGAAACTATCAAATAAATTGATACTTTCAAGATAAGTGTTAGAAGCTAACGTAGGGAGTGCACAGGCATGTCTGAGAGCTGAGAGAGTAGGCACCTGACCCAGGCAGTGTTCAGGATGGCTTCCTGGGTGGTCTGGCATCTGAGCTGAGACTTGGAGGATGAAGTCTAGTTGTTCAGCTGAGTGTGGGAAGGATGTTCCAGAGGTAGCATGTTTACGTGTATGGCTGTGATGGCCTCCCAACTGGTCTTCTTGGATTTTTCCTCTTAATTCATTCTACAACCCCTTAGCTGATAAATGTGCAGCTGTAGTCCAACTACCCCACTGTTGGGAAGGTTCCTAAATCCATTCCTGACATTCGCAGTCCTCTCAGGCCTGGTGTCACAGACCTTTTCAGCCTTCCCTCCTGTGAGCAGTACATGGAGGTACAGCCTGGCACTCGTAGGATTGGTGGTGTTTGTAAAGCAAACTAGAAGGGCAGCGGTATTGAGGAAATCTGATCAGAGGTCTGGCGTCCTGGAGGGGCACCTTCCATGGGTATGTCCGTCTAGCACACCTTGATGAGACCACCTCTCAAATCATCTCCCCGAATTCCTTTCTCTGGAAGAATAAACCGAAAACTCTGGATGACCTCGGTGGGAGAAGTTTTAATAAAAAGATTCCAGGCAGCTCCCGACACGTCTCCAGGACAGCTGGACCCTAGTTCAGTGAACCCTGGAGGCCGCAGCTTGCGCCACCACACCAGGGGCACTGGACCACGGCTGCGGTCTCCTCTGCCCTGGAACCCGGACCGCGGCTGCCACTGTCATCGCTGCTGTTGCCATCGCCACCAAGATGGATTCTCCATTGTCCCTGCTTCTTTGTTTTGCTCTCTCTCAACTGCAAGTCTGGTAAGAGCGTGAGCTATTGTTAAAGTAGTCTCAGACTGGCAAGTAATGTGAAATAATAAGCGTAATAAGACATTATCCACCTTGAGGCGTCTTCTCCCCATTGCCAAACTTCTTTCTTTCAAGAAATAAATGACACAGCGTGGTCTACATAATGTCACATGATCTCTAAGGTCCTTTTCGCCTTTGCTCGTGTTCTGTAGCTAACTACTTCTTCAGTGGGGGATTTATTCTCCAGGGCAAGGCTATTACAAAAAATACGGACATCTTTCTTGGTTCATTTACTTCTCAATTCTATGCTACCAATTTTTGTTTCAAACTAGAATGGAAGGGCAGAATCCACATTTCTTCAGAGCAGCAGACTGTATTAACTTAATGTCTCAGTATTACGAGACAGCCAAAGGGCTGTGTCAAAGATATTTAGTTGTTTTTACTCTCATAATTACACTGGTTTTAGCAAGATGGGTGTGATTTCTCAAGCACTCTATTACAGTTGGGAATATGAGACTGCCTTTCAAATTGCTAAAAGCACCTCAGTGTATCTGCAATATGATAATACTAATCCTAGCTTGACATAAATGCTAGTTTTACGGCTGCATACTTTGTAAAAAGTGTATTTTAGCCTGAAGAAAATGCCAGTGTTCAGATAGTTTTGACTTTATTTTGTCTCTCTTGGTCTGTAATAATCATGTTTAATTTTGACACATTTAGTTCGACATCTTGAAACCCTAAATGCTCTGTTACAGTAAAAGAACTTGGAGCTGAACTGAAATTTCTGTAATTTGTTGAAGAATTGTGTAATCGATGGGGGAAAATTTAGTCCTATGCACACTGTAACTTAAGTAGATCAAAACGTAAAAATCACTGTCACATTTCTATTAGGCCTTCTGTGGAAGATGAAGTAACCGAATTATAAAATCTCTGATTTGGTAAGGATCGTTCACGTTCATCTTTTGCAGTGTTGCTTTGAATTGTTATTAGATTTTCTGTGAGAAAAGGGTGGTTCTGAGGTCAAAGAAGTCTGAGGAATTCTGCATTCTGTGTCTGTCTTGCGGGGGGGGGGTGTCAAAGTGCATGTTAATACCTTAAAGGCACCAAGAAGTTTTATGGTAAAGAAAGCTGTTTAACTTTGTAGCATGCTTCTTAAATTTGATCATAAAATTTGTTTTTGTTTGTTTGTTTGTTTTTTATAAATACATGTTGACATAATGAGATAATCAAAGGTTCCATACAGTTTGAGGTGCCCGGGTGGCTGAGTTGGTTAAGTGTCTGACTCTTGATTTCCCCTCATGTCGTGATCTCAGGGTTTTGAGATGGAGTCCCGAGTCAGGCTCCATGCCCAGCATGGAGTCTGCTTGGGATTCTATCTCTCCCTCTGCCTCTCCCCACCCCTTGGCTCCTGTTCTCCCTATATCTATTTTTAAAAAAGTTCGATAAAGTTTGGGAAACACATCTATTACAGCCTTCTACTCCGTTCGAAATATTCTTGCCAGACATATGGTCATCCAGGTTTGGTCTGATAGTTACCTTGGCAAGTTCAAAGAAAGCATTAAATAAATAGACCTTGGTACCGAGGGGAACACAATGACTCCTTATTACGTTGGGACCTTCAAAGAGAGAACTCACCTGAACTGTTAAGTCACAAAGGAATAATTTGATGAGCTAAAACATGAAGTTAGCAATTTACTCGTATAACATTTTTTTTCTATTTTTAAAAAGATTTTATGTATTTATTTGCAAGAGACAGAGGAAGAACACAGGGGAGAGTGAGAGGGAGAAGCACATTCCCTGCTGGGCAGAGAGCCCGATGTGGGACTCCATATTAGGACCCTGGGATCGTGACCTGAGCCAAAGGCAGACGCTCAACCGACTGAGCCACCCAGGTGTCCTATCCATATAATTTTCATCAGACTATCTTACAGTCAAACATTAATATTAGTCAAGAGTGCCTTGAGAAATCCTCTAGTGTTGAGTGCTGCCCTCAAGCTGTCATCTCATATTAGTTTGAACTTTCCGTTCTTCTGGAATTTCTGCTACACTGCCCTTAGTCAGAGTTGATGCACATCACTTATGTGTTACAATACTGTGGTTCTAGTGCCAAAATAGAAAATTTCACTATCAGTCAAGAGGTATTTTCACAGATTTGTAGCCACACAGTGATGGTTGCCATCATCTGTCACATTCGGGAATGGAAGGTGTGGTGCTACTGTATGGTTTTGGCATTGCGGCCAACCCCTCTCCCCAGTTCTGGGAAATGACTCAGGCCTGGCCAGTCAATGCGATCCTTCCCTCTTAACACAGTGATTGATTCAGCAATGAGCACGTGACTCAAGGCAAATCAATGAAACTCGATTCTGGAATTCTGTGTTGGGAGACAATTCTCCATAGGTCTTTCACTTTTCTGCACATCTTGCAAGTGCGGCACTGAATGCCCTTTATGCCTATCTTTTCAAGGAGGTGTTTTTTTTAAAGTTGTTATTTAAATTTCTGTAAGTTAACGTACAGTGTAGTATTAGTTTCAGGAGTACAATACAGTGGTGGTAGGCGCTGTTTGTACTTTTGTCATGAAATCCTTCTAGCAACCTTAAGAGGTTGTTTTTATTTATTTATTTATTTATTTATTTGACAGAGATAGAGACAGCGAGAGAGGGAACACAAGCAGGGGGAGTGGGAGAGGAAGAAGCAGGCTCATAGCGGAGGAGCCCGATGCAAGGCTCGATCCCATAACGCCGGGATCACGCCCTGAGCCGAAGGCAGACACTTAACAACGCTGCCACCCAGGCGCCCCAAGAGGTTGGTTTTTTTATCCCCACTTTACAGAATGGGCAACTGAGTGCTGGCAGTTAGGCTCTTCTTCAATGTAGGCAGTAAAGAGAAATACAAATATTATTCTCTTTCTTTTTTGTTTAGGCCTTTCTAATGAAAACATTAAATGATATAAACATTAAATGATTTTTCAGTAATTATTTTTTTATATGCACTAAAGAGTAATTTTCAAAGAAGGACAAATCTTAGGTTCAAATGGCACACTTTTCTAATAGTAAACAGCAAGCATTCTCTGCTCCACCGAAACCCATGCCTTCCCCTCCCCTTGGATTTCTTAGGCTCAGAAGGACCATCAATTTACCTTTGTGTGCTCTAGTTGCCTGACCGATGCAGTGAGGATTAATGAGTCCCCACCCCACAGGCTTGTGGTGATTGAATGAGTTGCTACATGGTAAGTGTTTAGGGCGTGGGAAGGGGTGAAGGGAGGAAGGAGGGGGAAGAGGAGGCAGAGCTAAGGATTTCAGAGAACCTTGTTCACCAGGAGAATATCCCTCCCACCTCCCAGCTTCCTTTGTTCTTTTTCTTACTCCCACTCAACAGAGAAAAACAAGCAGAAAATAACTTTATCCATCCTTTTGATAATTTCCCTCAGCTCACCATCCTGGGTCCCAGGCTCTAGGTTTCTCTTTCCTATGTCATTAGTATTCACAACTTTGTTACGCTCTTCAGTTTAATTATCTGTTCAGATGCCAGCTTTTTTTTAAGGAGGCTTTCCCTCCTTATGTCCATTCCTGACTTCTAAGACTCACAAGAACAGAACAGTTTAAAATGTATTTACACATGGCTTACTCCTGTATAATTCTGACCCTTTAGTAAAAAACAAAAAAAAAGAAAAGAAAAAGAAAAAAAAAACATACAAAGCTTAAACAACGTGACACAGGTACTTCTTTTGACTTTTTTTTTAAAAAAAGAATTGACCCCTAAAATATGCAAGTGCATATTTTACCACTCCTTAATTTCTTTCTTTCTTTTTTTTTTTAAAAGATTTTATTTATTTATTCGACAGAGATAGAGACAGCCAGCGAGAGAGGGAACACAGCAGGGGGAGTGGGAGAGGAAGAGGCAGGCTCATAGTGGAGGAGCCTGATGTGGGGCTCGATCCCGTAACGCTGGGATCACGCCCTGAGCCGAAGGCAGACGCTTAACCGCTGTGCCACCCAGGAGCCCCTCCTTAATTTATTTCTTAATAGTTTATTTTAATACCAATCTTATTAGCAGCCACTGATTTGAATGCAAATCTTGCTCAAGTCAGCGTTCCCTTGGCATCAGACCCCTTGGGTTTGTTTGTTTGTTTTGTTTTGTTTTTGTTTTCGTTTTGTCTCAGCTTTGGACTCTTTTCCAAGAGGAAAGGGCAAGCTGAGGGAGAAAAGGGCTAGGGGATGGGGATGGAAGGGGCATTCCCGTGGCTCGTTCTCATTGCTAGCCGCTCTGCTTCCTGGAAAGATGTTCATTTTGCTAATCTACCAGGGAGACAACAGAGCCCTTGTTCTCCTGTTCGTGCCAGTTTCATTCTATGAGGGATTTGAGACGATTGTCTCCTTAACGCTGCCACAGACAAGCTGGGAACAATGGGAGAATCTGGGCTGGAACCAGTCTTTCTTATCTAGTGATGGGTATATGTCAAAAACAAGAATGAAAACAAAGGTGAGCAATGCTGTCATTAAGACCTAATAACGTAGCTTGGCAGAGCTCCAGTTTTATCTCAGGACCCCTTCACACTTAAAAATAATTGAGGACCGCAAAGAGCTATTGTTTATGTGGGTTATAACTATCAATATTTACCATATAAAATATTAAGACAGATATTTAAAATTAATTCATTCAAAGATAATAATAATAAACCATTACATGTTATGATAAATAACACTTTAAAAATAAAAATAACTATTTTCCAAAACAAAAAACATTTCATGGTAAAGTAGCACTGTTTTTACAATTTTGCAAATCTCTTTCATGTCTGGCTTAAGAGGAGATGCATGGATTATCATATCTGTTGCTGTGATATCATACATCATGTAGCTTCCGAAAAACTCATTACACATTTGGAGGGAATGAAAGTAGAAAAGACAACGTCTTAGTATTATTATGAAAATTGTTTTGACCTCGCAGACCCCCTGAAAGGGTCGTGGGGACCCTCAGGGATCTCTGGGCTCCACTTTGAGAATGGCTGACATAGATGAACTTATTTTTAAAGTGAACTCAGGCAGTTAAAAGTCATAAAGGAACAAAAGGACGGCACTAAAGACAAAACCAGATTCTGTTGGGTCAAGGAGGAAATGATTTTTTTCTAGCTGACTTTGAGAAATAAGATTTTGAGGAAGTCAAACATAGGGAAAGCTAGACCAGCACTGTCCAATAGAACTTCGTGCAATGATGGGAATGCTCACATCTGTGCTGTCCAATACCGTAGCTGCGGCCACAAGTGGCTAGTGAGCGCTTGAAACGAGGTTAGTGAGACGGAGGACTGGAGTTTTAAATGTTATTGTTCGATTTAAATTTAATCTGAAATAGCACTAGCTCACATGGTTAGCGGTGACCATGCTGGACGGAGCCGTTCTAGACAAAGGAACTGCCTGGAGGAAGCCACTTCATCAAAGGAGCAAGAAATCTTCCTGTTGGAAAGAGACACCATTTCCTTTCGGAAGAAAGAAGCCTCCACTCCCAAGTGACCGGGGAGATGAAAATGAGGTTACAGATGGCTTTTCCAGGTGGCAGTCACCACTCTGCTTTTTACCAGGGAGTTTGTGATTGTTAGAACGCAATCTGTAACTATTATGGAACGACACTGTCACTTCCCAGGGTGCACTCTTCCGCCACAGTCGCATGCACAATGTCACTTGAGATGATGTGACTGTCTCAGGGACACTTAGGATCGGGGCATCTCCAGAGGGTGGTTGTTCCCACCCTGAAGGTGGTGGTCCTGGCTGGGATTCGGCACTCTTCTTGCTTCGCCCTAGTCCTGACATAGGCTTTGGTGAGAGGATCGAGAGATAGAACATAGACTAGGCGCGGTGCATTGTCTTGAACTCACTAGGGGCTCAAGAAGTGTTAGCATGATTGTTTCTTGGGGACGGGGATCCTGGTGAGCAGGAGGTGGGGCTGGAGTTGGGGCACTGGCCGCTGTTCAAGTTCTTGGGCTGTGAAAGACCCCCACCTGCGGGCCTCCTTCTTGATCCCAGAACAGGATGTTTCCAGGACAAGGGGCTCTGCAGCATGCTAAGGCATATGCCTGTGAGTGGGGCCTCCGTTTCCACATCTACAAAATGAAAGGCTTGGAGATCAGTGACCCACCCTCCCCCAGGCGTGAAAGCTGTTCCTCTGCACCACAACGCCACCACCCATGAAAACCACGGAACTAGATGATCTCTGTAAGTCCTTCTAGAAAAGAACAGAGTGCACATGGGGATTGTTGGCAAAGAATTGCAGCGGTTCTCCACTGTTTGAACACATGGCAAGCCTTCTCTGTTGCGCTTGTGGGAGATTAAAGTGAGCTGGATAATTACCCTGTGGTTTTAATCAGTGTAGACATAGCCAATGAAGGTAATTCACAAAATGACCTGCCCTTTTTTTGTCTAGGTAATAATTACCCTTAATCTACGTCTTGATGGAATAAGGACCTGCACTGGAATGTCAGCAATGGGAATGGAGAGGAAGTGCGTTGGAGGGGATTCAAAGGAAGTAAGAGGGTACTGAGAGTGGCTACAGAGGAAAAGGAGAGGCAAGAGGCAAAGATGAGGTAGGGCCCTGGTTCTCAAAGCCCACTTCCTGGACCGGCAGCAAAGCATCACCTGGGAACTTGTGAGAAATCACTGATCCCTTCTCTACTTACTGAATCAGAAACTCTAGGGCTGGGACACATGGAGCCACATGGCCCGAGAGGTTACAACACTCCAACCCTGATCCCAGGGCCCAGAGTGTGATATTGGGGTGCAAAAAGCTGACCCTTTAGTCTTAAGGAGGGACAATTTGGGGTGTGATGTATGCTCTGAACTTTACCTAAGGCCCCATCTTTGCTTGTCTCTTTCCCCGTCCTATTCTGGGTCCCTCATTCCCTAACAGGCTTTTGCTCAGAGCCGTTTTTCACTCAACCACAAGCATGTGAATCCCTGTCTCAGGCTCTGCTTCTAGCAGATGGCTCTAATGTTGGGAAGCTAAGAAAAGGCTCCCATGATGGCGGTGAATATGTAGAGAATACATGACTTATAATCACTTAGTTCGATGTTGAGTTGAAAAAAATCAGTTTTTCAAATAGTAATACATTTAAACGTTTCAAAAATCAAAAGGTATAAAATGATGTGTGGTAAAAATCTCTCTCCTAACCCATGCCCTGTCTGCCCATTCACAGGTCACCACAGTGGTTTAATCACTTCAGTATTATTCCAGGGACTTAGAAATGCTCTTTCCCCTGTCCCTTTGCCCCAAAGGATCGATTTCTATCTACGGTGCTCTGCGTCTTGCCTCTCTCCCCTTTACACCATATATTGAAGGACTTCCCCTATATGTACATAAAGAGCATCCTCATTCAGTGTTTACAGGATTCCGTTGTAGGGGCATACCATGGTTTCTGTAATCAGCACCCCGTTCATAGCCACTCAGGTTATTTTCAATCTTTGGCTTCGATCTGACTTTTGAAAACTATTGAGCCACATAAAGTTGCCTACAATGTGGGGGTTCTAGTGTTCAGGAGGGACAACACCTCTTTCCTAGGGGCCATGTTAAAGGTGTGAGGGGTGTATTATGGAGGAATTTCCCCTTTACAAAAACTCGATGTATGAAATGATATGGGAAAAAAGCACATAACTTAAGAGGTGATGATTTTCTTTTAAAAATGCTTTATTTAATAGGAGGTTTACCCAAGTGTTCCTTTAGATGGAGAGTTGCTAAGTTTTAAAAATATAATTTAATCCTACAAAAATTTAAATTACCTTCATCTTTGCAGAAACACATCTACTGTATTAAATAAAGCAAGCTGCTCCTGTGTTGTTTTATTTTTATCACATACTGTATATGGAATTCGCAAAGACCCTTTAAGCATTAATATTCCTGTGCTGAAATTTTGTTACAGTGAATGGGTCTTGGTTAGGGTTTGGCAATCCCACTGTTGAATAAACATTTTTGTCAAAATGGTACTTATTTTTACGAAATTCAATCTGAAATGACCTTGGGGATCTTGAAAGATGTAGCTCACTTAGAACCTAGCTTTGGAAGATATTTTATCTTTAATCTGAAAAATCTTTTTAACGCTCTTTACCAGTTTCCTCCTTCATTTATTAGAATCCTATAGCTAAGACAATAATTAACATTGTCTCCAAGAAAAAAGGAGGCATTCTGAATATTTTAAAAAAATGATTTCCAATGGTTGAGGAAAGCCTAATTAAATTAGAGCTATTCTTATGACAAGTAGTTTTCTACATGCTTTCTCTCTGTTTTGATATATCAGACCTATATGGCATAAATTACCATTTCATGTTCAAAATTTGTTGTTTTCGTTCACTTAAAGTAACACTTTACTGTTAATTTCCACCAATGTTACACCTAAACAGATTGCAAATACAGAGAAGTGTTACCAATACTGTTTCCACAGAGCAGGGAAGTTGCAAAATGTTAATTGAATGGAAAAATTGGGTCTTTATACATTAGTGGGTCTTCTCTTGATTATCTCAAAAATTGGGATTTAAAAATCCTCAGCCCTGAGAATGCATTATTATCCCCTGAAAATGCAAAACAAAAATAGTAATTGTTGCCGCTTGGGTATATACAGGTAAGCAAGGCGAGGAGGAGGGAGAGAGGGGACAGAGAGAGAGAGAGAGAGAGAGAGATAGGGCTCTCATTACACTGGGAAGAAATTTGAACTGAAAGGGCACTTTCTAAATTTCCGGATGAGCCCACAGAAATGACAGACAGTGAAGAGTCAAAGACATTTTTGAGCAGGATTTTGTGGCAAAACATGGAAAACAGGGAAAGCATTTCATGTTTTATCCATGCGCTCGGTTGTGCCAATATTGGCTGAATGTTGCGTAACAACACAGTAGCTGTGCTTACCGCAGCTGTCGTTTAAGGAATGTGGCAGATTTGCTTGACTTAAAAAATCTTCCAGCAAAAATTCCATTTTTACTTTAGGAATTTTACTTAGGATTTGGGGGGAAGCTCAGAAGAATGCAGAGTGGAATGTTCCGCTGCTATTTACTTGTCCCATCCATCCACCCCTCCCTGATATGTGGGCTAGGGGAGGGCAGAGCTGGGAGGGGAGCGTTAGGGGCTGGACAGGGGTGTAGGGGTGTGTGTGGGGGGGGATTACTGTTTCACTGGGGGTTACAGTGCGTGAGGCCAATGGGCAAGTAGAATCAACTCTGTGGGAGTTGGGGAGGGAGGCACTCTCCCCAAAACAAGACGAAGTACAGAAACAAGGCCATCTGCCTAATAAGGACTTCGGAAGCCAGTGGTGGGAAAAGTCAGCCTACAGGAATTTGGGAGCCCGATTGCACTTTTTATGCAGTTTCCTTTCAGGTTCTCTCCGTTCTCCCCCTTTCTTCATGGCCGCCTTTTACCAGTTGACCTGGTGTGGAACTCTGAAAATCTAAGAGCTCGCCCATCTGGAATGTTAAGAGGCAGCCCCTAGATGAGAGGGTTTGGATTACATGGAAGAAACAGGGCTGCTTTTTCCTAATTTTTTTTTTTTACGTTCTATCAACTTGATTGTTAAAAAGAAATTGTAGAATATACATAATGTAAATCTACCATTTTAACCATTTTTAAGTATATAGTTCTGTGGTTTTAAGAATATTTGCATTGCTGTGTAACCATCACCACCACACATTTCCAGAACTTTTCCATCTTCCCAAACTGCAACTAAGTCCCCATTGAATAGTAGCTCCCCATTCCCCCTGCCCCCAGCCCCTGCCAGCCACCTTGTTCTTTCTGTCTCTAGGTGCGTCATGTAAGTGGCCGTTTTTTGAGAGCATCAAAGTCCTTCACGGCCCTATTGGCTGTGTATTTGCTGGCTGGGGCCTTTCATTTGAATGTAGACACTACTGCCCAGCGCTACTGATGGGGGCAGATGAGAGGGTGTCTGTCCAGTCAGGCAAATGCTCCGTGAGGACTCACAGCACAAGGACAATAGGCTCACGTGCCTGTGGGGACAGCGGCAGGGTGGTGGCGTGGAAATGGGGCTGTGGAGGAAGCTGCCATTTTAGACTGGACTTTGGGAGGAGAGTCTCTGTATTTCAGTCACTCACTGGTAGACAGAGGAAGTTGAATTTTACAAGCTGTTTAATGAGGGAATGGTGAGGGCTGGGCAAACATGGTTAGTCATAGGGCTCCGGGCCTAGGTTATTTATTCACTGGAGGAGCCCAGCGCTTGTGAGTGGAATGGACTGCCGACTGGGAAGCTGAGTAAATTTGACCAAGAGGCCTAAGCCGAGGGGGAGACTGGTCTCTTTCTGAGCTCTATTGACACTGAATAGAAATGCGGGCTTAATTCCAATTTGTTTCCTAGCAAAATAAATACACAAATATCAAGGGAACTTCCTTGTTTTCAGAAAGAGGAAAGAGTCGAAGTTATTATAAGTATGAAAGGCAAATGAAAAGGAGATGAGTGGTTTTGAGGATACGATAAAAATATCTTGGTAGGCAGTTCCACGTAAGTGTAAAAGGATACTCCGAAATCTTTCCTGGCTGCAAGGGCAAGCAGCAGTGGATTACATTCCCCAGAAAGGTTGTGGGTGTGATCGTATTCAGGGATATGCCGGGCTTGGACACCAGACCGAATCACAACATAAACATTAGAAATAACGCCTTTGTTTTTGCAAAAATCACCACAAACTCGTCTCTCCTAAAATGCCAACATTATGTTAAAATCTAGATCCAAATATGCATGTAAATATTTATGGAGTGGATGACTGAACAATATATATACTCGAGAACTATAAAGAGTTCTCAGTTTAAAGACACCCTATGCATTTTAAGAGGCAGCCACAAATCCCCTGGTCCTACACTGCTTGCTCCCAGCCCTCACAGCTGCATTGGCTTTAATTAGGGGCTTACGGCGGCGTGGACCCCTTCTTGTTAGGAGCTAAACTGTTACAACCGACGTTTTGCGCTCTCAGGCAGAGAACAGTGCGCATGGGCAGTGTCTATCAGTTATTCCATACAATAAACCAAACGTTTAAAAGTGAACTGAAAACTCAAGGTGGGTCCTTTCAAACTTCCTGTTTCTTGTAGCCGTTTTGATCGTTTAGTATTTACATAACATTTTCATGTACCGATTCTAAAAAATAACACATGCGTAGTGTAGAAAGTGTAGGTATACAGATAGGTATAACAACAAAAAGACCCGAACATGACTGGTAATCCACTATTCAGAGATAAAATGCTGTTCTATTCTGATGCATTTTTTCTAGTCCAAAATGGAGGTGGGCAGTTTTTCATCTTCTTTGTTCATTTAACATCTCATCAGAAGCATTTTTCTCGGCCATTAAAGATTTTTCAAACATGGTTATAATAACGGCTGCGTCATTTCCTCCTGTGGCCATACCAGACTTTATCTAACCGTTTCCCTGGTGTCAGACATTTAGGTTCTTTCAAGCTTTTGTTATCAGAAATGGCTCTTTGATGAGCTTTTGTTTTCCACTGATCTTTGACCTTCTCAGGTCACAATCCCAAGGACAGGGAATGAAGACTTTTGAAACTTCTTAAAACAGTGTACTACGTTCCCTCCCTCAGTTACACTCTTACCAGCCTAGCAGGAGAGAGGTTGTTAGTTTTGTCTTTAACATAGAGTAAGCCCAAGAATCTAAAAACAAAATTTTCCACTTTGGCAGGTGTAAAATGATTATCTTAGGGTTGCTTGAATTTGCATTTCTTTGATTGCTAGTTAGCTTGAAACACTTCAATATGATAATTGGTTATTTGTGGTTCTACTGAAAATTCTCTGTTCGTTTCCTTTGCCCACTTTTTTTTCTATTTGTTTGCCTTATTTATGCTTGATAAGACTTTTTTTGATGCTAAAAATACAGTCCTTTGTCACCAGCAGAACCAATAGAGAACTCCATAGGAAAACAGATGTTCATACTAGCAGTACAAATTAGAAAGCTCCTGGGAGGATTTTATGAAGAAAAGTTTTAAACATTATTGAAGGATCCGAATACGTGGGAAGTTTGCTACATTTACACTTAGGAGGCCTCAGTAGTCTATAGATGCAAATTCTCCCCACAGTAAGTTTTAAATTCAGTGTAATTAAAAACAAAAATCTCCACAGCATTATTCTGGGAACTCAACAACTAGTTCTGAAATTAATATGAAACAATGACCGTGCACACAAATCTTAAGTAATTTGGAAGAGAACGAAAGTTGGTGAGGGGGGAGGGAGAGACCCATTCTACCAGATATCAAGACATATTTCAAGTTTCCAACAATCTGAAACAAACGGTATTCTGACACAGGAAGGGGCAAACTAATATACGAAACAGAGGAGAGACTGCCCCCCCCCAAAAAAGAGTCAGTGATGTATAAAATGGCCTGTTTCACAAATCAGTTGGGAAAAGACCAACCATATTCAATAAACAGAGTTGGGACAATTGGCTCTCCATATGGAAAAATGTTAAAATCCCTACATCATAACCCAAAGTAAATTTGGCTACCTTGAAGTCCTAAAAGTTGAAACAACAGCAGCAACAACAAAACAAACATGCTCTCAAAGAGAAGAACATGTAAGAAGAGTGTCTTGATGACCTCAGTGCGTGCAGTTATTAGCTCTTGCCAGGACGCTGCAGTCCCTTCCAACTTATCTCATTGGTTTCCTTTAGGCCTCCCTCCACCTGTTCTCTCCACTGCAGAACACAGTGACCCTTCTAAATTGTAGCTAAGATCAGGTCTCTCCTGCCTCTCTGTGGTGGCCCGGGGCTGACCCCTCCCCTGCCTACGTTTCTTGCTTAATTTCCTACGTCTTGCCCCTGCTCACTGAATTCTGGCCCCACTGATCTGCTGATTGTTCCACAAACATTTCAAACATCCTTACCACCCCAGAGACTCTTCTCTGGCTTTTCCCTCAGTCTGGAATGCTTTTGCCCCTGATATGTGCAGAGCTTATTCCCTCACTCCTCCTGGGTCTCTGCGTAGAGCGGCATGCCCCTGACAGCCCTAGGTAGAGTAGCTCCCTTGTCCCTCTCTATCTACTTACCCTTGTTTACTTTTCTTCATGGCCCCTTCACTCCCTGACAGTAAATTCCATATTTATGTAAGCTCCACAGGGAAGGGGTCTTGTCTAATTTATTACTATAAGTAATAACAGAACAAGGAACAAAGCATTCAATAAACATTTGTTCAACGAACAAATGTTCATTCCTTCCTTCTTTCTCTTCCTCCCTCCACTTTCCCGCCTTTCCTCCCTTCATCCTTTTCTCTCTCTCTTTCAATTAGACACAAAAAGCACAAATCATAAAGGAAGAGATTAATACATTTGTGTAACAAAGTGTAAGGTATCTGGGGGTGCCTGGGTGGCTCAGTCAGTTAAGCATTCAACTCTTGATTTCAGCTCAGGTCATGATCTCAGGGTCATGGGATTGAGCCCTTCTTGGGCTTCGAGCTCAGCAAGGCATCCGCTTGAGATTCTCTCTCTCTCACTTGGCCCCTCCCACCCCTGAAAATAAATAAAATCTTCAAAATGTAAAGTATCTGTTTGACACATGATATCACAAAAAATGTTAAAAGCCATATGATGAACAATAGTAGGCACTGAAAACAGAATAGAAAGCCCAGAAATAAACCCATGATTATATGGTTAATTAATCTTCAACAAAGCAGGAAAGAATATACAATGGGGAAAAGATAGCCTTTTCAACAAATGGCCCTGGGAAAACTGGACAGCTACATGCAGAAGAATGAAACTGGACCACTTTCTTACACCATACACAAAAATAAATTCAAAATGGATTAAGGACCTAAATGGAGACCTGAAACCATAAAAATCTTAGAAGAGAGCACAGGCAGTAATTTTTCTGGCACAGGCTGTAGCAACATCTTTCTAGATACGTCTCCTGAAGCAAGGGAAACAAAAGCAAAAATGAACAATTGGGACTACATCAAAATAAAAAGCTTCTGCACAGCAAGGGGAACAATCAACAAAACTAAAAGACAAACTACTGAATAGGAAAAGATATTTGCAAATGACATATCTGATAAAGGGTTAGTATCCAAAATGTATAAATAACTCATACAGCTCAACACCGAAAACCCCAAATAATCCAATTAAAAATGGGCAGAAGACATGAACAGACATTTCTCCGAAGAAGACATACAGATGGCCAGGAGACACATGAAAAGATCCTCAACATCAATCATCATCAGGGAAATGCAAATCAAAACCACAATGAGATATCACCTCACACCTGTCAGAATGGCTAAAATCAAAAACACAAGAAAAGACAAGTGTTGACAAGGATGTGGAGAAAAAGGAACACTTGTGCACTGTTGGGAATGCAAACTGGTGCAGCCACTGTGGAAAACAGTATGGAGTTTCCACAAAAAAATTAAAAATAGAACTACCTATGACCCAGTAATTATACTACTGGGTATTTACCCAAGGAATATGAAAACACTAATTCAAATATATATATATATATATCTATCACTTCTTCTTTACCCATTCATCTGTCAATGTATAATATATACATTATACCCATTCATCTGTTGATGCATTTTATACACACACACACACACACACACACACACACTCAGTCATAAAAAGAACGAAATGTTGCTATTCGCAACAACATGGGTGGAGCTAGAGAGTATAATGCTAAGCGAAATACGTCAGTCAGAAAAAGACAAATACCATATAATTTGACTCATATGTGGAATTTAAGAAACAAAGCAAACGAATAAAGAAAAAAAAAGGAGATAAGTCAAAAAAAGACTCTTAACCATAGAGAACAAACAGATGTTTACCAGAAGGAAGGTGGGTGGGGAAATGGGTGAAACAGGGAAGGGGTTAAGAGTGTACTTATCTTGGTGAGCGCTGAGTAATACGTGGAATCGTTGAATCGCTATATGGCACACCTGAAATTAATAGAACATTATGTTAACTACACCGGAATTAAAATAAAAAAAAAACCAAAACTGACAAAGATTAGTATCCAGAATATACAAAGAGCTCTTATAAGTCAATAAGAAAAAGACAAATAATGCAATAATAATGAATAAAAAATACGGCTAGGCAATTTACAGACGAGGAAATACTGAGGACTACCGCCCCTAGGGATGAAAGAACAAAAGGAAAATGTTGGAGTTTTAAAACAGAATGTTTTGGAGAAGAGACCCCCGTGGGGCTTGGACTTATATTTCTGAGGAGGTGGGAGCTTCTTACAGGCTGATACTGGTGTTTTTGAGCTCAAAGGGAGCCTGATAAGCTTGTTCTGGGAGTGTTGGAAAAATTGCAAGCTGGAATCTACTACTATTACTCCTGGCAGGAATCACCGCTGCTGGGCTGAAGAAGCATCACTACATTAATGCTGACAGGCACAGGGTGTAAATAGGAAGAAGCACTGGCTTTTCCTTCTTCCCTAGACTTCTAGTTTTCTTCTAGAGTCCTCTACCGGCAGGGTCAATATAGGGAGCAGCTGGCCAAGGGGAAACTTGTCCAAATTTATTACATCATAAGGTGGTTCACAGGAGACAGGGCTTGAAGCTGAGAACAAGATAGCTTAATAACTGACACTCCCCAGTTTTGTGAGTCTTTTTGGAAGACGGGGGTCTTGCATCTGCAAGGGGATCAGAGATATCCTCTCCTCAACCCTGGCAGCTGGAGTGTGACCCAGGCCATTTGAATGGACTATGAATCTTGAGAGAGTGACATCGAGACTGAGGAAGAGTTGAATAATTATTCAGGGTTGAAACTGCCATAGGGGGAGTCCAGAGCTGGGGGTGCCTGATGTGCCGAAGTGGTAGGACCAGCGATGGCATTGAGTAAGACTGTTCTTGTGCCATAACTTGGCTGTGTTCCCTACTGTCTGGTTGTCCTTGTTCTTGCCTAACTTATGAGACTGTCTCTAGACGTTCCTTCTATACTTTAATGACCCAATGAGCAGAATATCCTTTTTCTGCTTGCTTGCATTCAAGTACTCAAACTGATAAAAACGTCATGTGCATGAATTTTAAACAAATGAATGGAAGCAAGCATAGAATATCAAGAGTTGCTCCTCCTTGGTGGTGGGGCTATAGGAATTTGTTATATTTTTATTTGTATTTTTGTAAGTTCTAAGTTTCTCAAAAATACAAAAAATTAAAATTTAAAAATCTTGTGAAAATTACTTTAAAAATTCATAAAAAGCAGAAACCAGCTAGTCACCCACATATTTTCCTATATTTTAAAAAGATGCATTTAACTCTCAAATGTATCTGAAAATTAATTGGTAGATATAGGAAGTGAAGACTATATCTGGAATTTTCTTTCCCAAATTGTCCATTTTCCCAGTTCCTACTTTCCTAGGCCCGTTTGCCAAGTAATATTACTTTGAGTTAGTTTTTTAAAATCTTAATACATTTTAGGGGTATTTTTCTGGTATTCTAGAAATCTTTTAGTAATAGATTTGGACAAGCTGTATTAGTACCAGCCAGAGCTAATCAGCATTTTAAACTCTGAATTCCAACTATTCATTTTTTCCCCATACTTTCCTATTGTAGCTTGGCTTGTCCGGGAAGTAGGCTCTGAGACAGAGTTTAGTGGGCAGGATGTTTATTAAATGTGTCCTTGGAGTGAACACCTGTGGAAGGGAAGGGAAGGAAGCAGGAGTGGACAGAGGGAGAAGTCGACCTGCAAAGCAGGCCCAGTGACAGCTTAGGGCAACCCCACAGGTTACTGTGTGACTAAAATGGCCCATCAAAGTTGTCCTGTATTGGGCTCAAATGGCAGGCCTTTATACCCCCTGGCTTTCCAGGGTGTGGGCCTCTGCAGCCCAGGTGGTCTCTGGCGGGGAGGGGGAGCAGCGACAGCACTCCCTGAAGTGGGGGCAACTAGTTCTTCACTGAAGGGGGCTCTGGGCAGTGCAGCTCCCTGTCTACCACAGGCTCTGACATTCGAGAAGCAATTTCCACATGTCAGGCCTGGGCTGGGGTGTGTTCGTGTTTGTTGTGTCACACAATTCTTACAGCACTCTGAAGTACAGGTTGTGTTTTACATTTTACACATGAGGAAACTTGGCTTGTGTTTGTTTTTCCTGATGAAAACCCAGCATGGGGCAATGTTTTACGGGTGGCCAACCACTCGGAGCAGCCTGCCTGCTGACGTAGAGAAAGCAAGCCAGCTCTTCACTGGGGAGTGTCAAAAGTTTGGACTTGAAGTTCTGCTCTTAACTTCCTTTTATACTCTCAGGTAATCACTCTTCTCTCCTTGCTCTCGTTCCCTCTTTCACTTTAGTTTATAGTTTTGTTAAGATGTGTAAGTTGAAACAAGACTGGTGAGAGCTAGACGCAATTCTCATTCCTCTTTTCCTGTTAAGCTGTTTGCAGAGGGGTGGGTTGTGTTGACCCGATTCTCTGGTACAAGCATGATTGTATCGAAGACTCGATGTCTGCTTCTCTGACTTGTTGCCCCGAATTGCTTCCCTGCCCTTCACTGAATTTCTCATTAGTCAGCAACTGGACGTCCCAGCCACATGGCACACAGAGGTGACTCAATTTGTTATCTGATGATCTGGAAAGTTAACACCAGCAGGGCGGTACTTGAGTATCATTAAGAGAAGCGAATCCGTACCTATGCTCGGAAATGGCGAACACAGCATTCTATGTGAGCATGTTGACAGGGAGACGGAAGAAAGCCAGATATCAGGAGAAAACCAGTGGTCATGAGGCAGAGCGCAGGCGGCTCGGGGCAGGGGAGAGGACTTGGCTCGAACATCAGGACTGGCTCTCACATCAACTTGAGAGACCAAAGACAGCTCTTAGGGCTTCGGCTTCTTACTCTGTCAGGGTTCCTCAAAGCCCTTTGTTTCTACAGGGAGTCACTTGCAAAGGGAAGCATGGTAATGATCAAGCCATGAAATTTTAAACATTGTCACGGGAACAAAGGGCCCAGCATCAGGAATACCGTCAGTGACAATGGCACTGTGTGGTGACAGGCGGTAGCTACCTTGGACGTGAGCACGGCAGAACACAGAAACTTGTCACGACACTATGTCATATGCCTGAAACTAATGTCACATTGTGTGTCACCACACTCAAAAAAATTTTTTTTTAAAATTTAAAAATTGTATAAAAGCATAAGCGATGAAGCAAAGGGATTGCATTGCGTGTTCCTATCACTTTGAATCAGACGAAACTATTAAAACAGTCAACTTCTTTCATAGGAGGATTTGCTGATCACGTGAGCTGACGGTGGCGGGGGGGGGGCAGGATTGCTCAGTACTTCAGAAAATGAAGACTCTGAGTCAATTTTCTTTTGGTGAGTTACAAAGTTCAGTCTTGGGATGACCATCTTTATACTTGGAAAGGGTAAAACGATGCTTTCACAAGGAGAGGAAGATTCTGAAGAACTTGGCACATTACAGAGAAAATTATAAATTCTTGGATCTAGCAGATTGTGGCTCATGTTTACTAAAAATACTTCGCTGGCCCAAATAAAATGATGAGGGAATAATAATTCAGATGAACGAAGGCACAAGAGGTGGAATTGAATTTAAAAGTAGACAGACATAAAACCTTAGTGGAGACTCTGCCACGACAACGTAAAGGAAATGCAGGCCTCTGCCTGTTCTTTAGTAAAAGGAATGTCACTGAGCCCAAGACACCCTCGCTTCAGGTTCCAGCTCCCAGTTTATTAGCTTCACGTCTTTGGGAAATCGACCGAAACGTCTTTGCGCCTTAGTTTGCTCAGCTGTCAAGTGGAGAGGATATTAGTACCCATCCTTGTTGAGGAGTAGGGTACGTGCACAGTACACGGCACAGAACAGAAGCTCGAGACTATTAGAAGAGTATAAATCTGAAGTGAATGTCTTCATTTTTACAAAGCTCTTCTGGAAATAGCACCAATTATGGAACGGATGGAGATGCAAACTGAGGACGTCTGTCTAATGCAACTAAAGTCATGTACAAACTCCAGCATAGGGAAGAGAAGCCAAGACTTGAAATTTTATATTCTAGTCATCATGCTGTTTTTACGCCAGAACTCCAAAGCTTCATTACTATTTCCTGTCGCTTTAAATATCGCACTAATTACTATGTCCTCTGAGAATGAATTAACAAAATGACGTCTAGACTCATGAGTGTAGAAATCGTCTTATTTTTCATAAAGCTTTTCAATGGTTGCATTGTGAGTAGGCACACATGCAGCAGGATATTCATGTAATTGATTCTCTTATCTTAGAAAAAAGGTTAATCAAATGCTCTGTTTGAGAAAGAGATAGAAAACAGCCGGCTTATGCTTCTTCAACATGCTTTCCTGGCATTATCGGTTGGTTGCCTCGAAATGTGACCTTATGCTGTGGGCAATGAACCAAGTCCTTTCTAGCTAACTTGAGAGCTAACTATATATGCGCGTGTGTATATATATATATGATACATATTAAAAATTCACATATGTATATAAAATATATATAATTTTCCCCTTAGGGACATTTTGGCTATTTAACTCTGTAGTAGTCTATGCTGTACCTGTTCTGAATTATCCAGAATGGAAAGTTTCTTTTGGCGCCTTCCTTTCTCCTTGCTGCTTAAGTAGTTTGTTGTGTGTAAATGTGTCTGTATGAGTATGTGTATGAACAAAATACTATGATAACACTTCACCTCAAACGAACGCAGTAAGGTAGCAACCCGACCTTTCAGGAACTTGGTCGAGAACGAATAAATAAGTAAAACGGGACTCTGATTGGCGAAATTAAGTATGTCATTCAGTCTATGCACAAAAGCTCATGCATTTTAGTATAGGAAAGCTTCTCAGATCCTTATTCAGCTCTTTTTTATTTGTACTTAACATACAATTCTTATCCACGTGATTATCTGCCCTCACTCCTACCCCCTAGTGTGGGACAGATAAGAAACTGCCAATAAGAAGCATTGTTCTGGGAGAGCACATTCACGGGGTGGGGGGTGGGGGAGAGGAGTGGGGGTGGCAAGGTGTGCCACTGCTGATAACTCAGAGGAAGGGGAGGACAAAGAAAAACTATAAAGCAGTCACAGGATTAAAAAGGCCCAGCAATCTGGGGCCGTTTAGAGTAGGGCTGATAGACTCTGAGGGCATCAATTTTACAGAGAAGAGAACAATGGTAAGAATTCACAATTCTTTTCAAATCCCAAATCAATAAAGAAAGGTCAGCTTATGTTTAGAAGGAGAAAATGCAAGACGGTAGGTAGTAAGATTTCGAAGTATTTTAAGCTGAATGGATGAAAAAAGTTTAGGCATAATTGCCATACGGTTGAAACTATCTTTTTAAAGAGTGTGGTTCTCTAACTTCTGAGGAGTGTATACAGCTGCGTCCCTGCGGTGTGTCACCCTTCGAGTCTGTCTCCTTCTGCTTGTCAGGATGCTTGAGATGCATCTGTGTGAACTGATTAAAATTTAAAAAATGGTTTGTGCTTAGAACTGGAAGAACTTGCTCATCACCTAAGGTTTTCTGATAACTGAGATATGCTGTACAGATAACGTAAAAATAGTGGGTTCTCAACGAAAATCCAAGCTGTGGGAAAACAGGCAGCCGCATTCACCGTTGACGGGGAGAGTAAATCGATAGAAGCTTTCTTATTCTTTCCTAAGTCTTTCCTTCTCTCCTCTTCTTGACAAACCAACACACCAGAAAACCTGTGGTAAGCGCCCAGCATATCGTCTGGCAGAGAAGAGCCATTCAACAATTAGTCATCTCCTTCCCCTTACCTTTTCTATCCTTCTCTGTTTATACCCCACTTTCTCTTTTTTTCCCCCACACCTGTCAATACTCTCTCTCGTCAAGCTGCTTTACAGGTCAGCCAACGTGAGTAATTATGTTAAGAGTTGCTCATTATGACCCCAATTTCCTTGACTTCGAAGAGGTGCTGTGCAAATGTGCGTCTTTTTTCCAAGTCTCTGGGACTTAGTCACCTGTCGAAAAGTCATCCAGTGAAAATAGGGCTTTACAGTTTTGGCCTTTCATTCTGTATTTATTTACATGTATGTGTCAGGTCCATTTTAGGATGCTAACTGAACTCACCCTTCTTTGAAATTCCCTTGTGGAAGGGGAGGCCCCACGCAGACCTGTTAGTTCTGTGTAACCTTTGGCCTCAGCTGACTAGAGTGGGAGTAGATAACTGATCGGGGACAGCGAATCATAAGATGGGCTGGCTTAATCAGACCATCTCTCTCGAGAACTGAAACAGAAGAATCCAGAGGGAGACTCCCTGATGGACTCTTGAATTGAGAAGTTATGCAGAGCTGACCCTCAAACGTGGTGGCTGAGAGAAACTGAAGACATGCTGAGAGAACTCAGGGGCCCATGAGAGGCCCCAGAATGAGTCTCTGTCACTGACATGCTGGTGGTTGCGTCCTTGTGGCCTGACAAAATTATACCTCCTTCTTTTTTCCTTTTAAAAAATCTTTTTTTGTGTGTTTATTTACATATGGCTGAATAAAACATGGAACAATACAAACTCAGAGATCAATTTAAACAATAGAGCTGCAAATGACTGAGCAACCATTTATATTCATGAAGCTCCATCAGGTAAAATGCTTACCAACTGAACACGGCCTTCTACACGCTTTTCCAGGAAAGCCTCACAACTGATTGGGAAAAAATGTATAATTTGTTTGCGGATAAACACTAAATGTATGTGGATTTTCAGAATTGTTTATTTAGAGAAGAAAGAGGAAAAATATGATAGTTTAGAGATACTCACAATTAGAATGTTCCCATGTATGGGCATTTATTGGTCCTGGAACACATGATATTTAAATATGCTCATTGTCCAAATGTGTGATATACTCTGAAAAAACTAAATATGATGGTAAACAAAATTACATTCCTGAATATGGAGCACTTTTTAGTTTGAAAAACTTCTGATGCCTAGGGATATATTAATTTTGGATAAAATGTTTTATTAAGGATAATATATGCAAGTAATTGCATGTTTAGAACATTTCACTTTACCTCACGTTAGAACTATCTTTATGAAAGCTGACAAAAAAGTAAAACTTGATAAGTACAAATGCCAAACATGGGCTTTAGAGTTCAATTGTAGAAGGTGGCTGAAAATGAACTATAAAGTTATCAAAATCATGAGATGCAAATTAAGCAATAACAATAGAGGCTTACAATCCATACTGAAATTTGGAAAAGCCAAGGATTGCAGTATATAGTACCTGATAAATTATGTAGGCCTCTGCCATTCTTTGTCTCTCTCCTATATTAAAAATGAAAAAGTAATGTTGGCATTATTGCTAGTGCTATAGATGGGAAAATTTGGTTATTATAGGAAATCGAGGTGGGTAAATGAATAGGGTCACTAGAAACTTTATCACAAAAATAGAAATATTAAATTATAAAAATTTGTAAAATGTAGAATTTATTTTCCTGAGGACACTGGTGTACTATATCTAATACTGAATTGTTGACTCATGTGGGTTCAAAACAGAATTAATGATCTTGTATATACTTCCTCCTTGAATGTCTGCTTGCCTGTCGTACCCTAACAGTCGCCACTTCTCCTATTCCTGCGAATGAGAATGGCTTCCAGTTCGCAGCAACCGAACTATGTTTATTAGAACAATCGCCTTGCAGTGAAGATTTGGTTTGGGGTCTTCTGAGAGAAATGTGCTTATACATTAATAGAAGCTTCATGGAGTATTTCACAATTGCAGTATAATGAGTATATGAGTTTCTGGTTGCTGTTGTAACAAATCACTAGTAGCTTAAGGCAACGGAAATTAATTTCCTTACAACTGTGGAGGTCAGAAATCCGTAAGGAGTTTCACAGGGCTAAAGTCAAGGTATTGGTGGGCTTGCATTCCTTCTGGAGACATCAGGGGAGGATCTTTGTCCTTGCCTTTTTTGCCTTCTAGAAGTCGCCTGCATCTCTTGGCTATGGCCTCCTTCCTCACATTGCTCTAACCTCTTGCTTCCGTCATCGTATCTCCTCCCATCTCCTTTAACCTTCTTGCTTGCCTCTTACAAGGAGCCCTGTAATTACATTTAGGGCCCACTCAGATAATCCAGGATAATCTCCTCATCTCACAATCCTTAGCTTAATCCCGTCTGCAAAGTTCCTCGTCATGTAAGGTAATATTCATAGGTCCCAGGGATTAGGGTGTGGACATCTTTGGGGACCATTATTCAGCCTACCACAGTGAGGACTTTTTTAGTTTTACAAGGTCAGAGTACATCACGAGGAAGGGTGTATTACTGAGTGAAGAATGGAGTGCGTGAAGCTGAGTGAAGAACGGAGGAGGACTTAACGGACAAGCCGATGCAGAGTCTTACAGATTCGGAGTCCTGAGAGCCACGGGGGGGAGGGAAGTATATTCTTGTGAGGTTTTTATACTACATGTGAAGTGGCACATTACTTGAAAGCAGACTGTGATAAGTTACAGATAAGTATATAAACCCTAAAGCAACTACTGAAATAACACAGCGAAGAGTTTTAGCTAATGAGCAAACAAAAAAGACAGAGGCGAGTCATCAGAGAACTCAGTCCAAAAGAAGGGAGAAAACAGTAAGAAAGGAACAAAGAACAGATGGGGCAAATAGAAAACGAAGAGCAAGATGGTAGATTTAAAAACAACTGTATCAATAATAAGATTGAATGCAAATGGTCTAAATACCCTGATCGAAAGGTAGAAATGATCAGATTAGATAAAAAAAAAAA
>NW_024423319.1:108655169-108683465 GCF_017311325.1 Ursus maritimus | reverse complement strand
AAAAAAAAAAACAAAGCAAGACTCAACCGTATTAGAAATATGAAGAAGGCTTATTAGTTATATTTATTAGATTTTTTGATTATTTGGTTATTTTCATTCAAATATGGTTAAGCGTACTAGATACAACTTGACTATCTTATGTGTGTTTTGTATTGAAATTTTCCTCATCAGTGAAGTTTAGAAATCTATTTCTTATTACAAGACTGTAGGATTTGTTAGTTTTAAGTAAATGGTTACGAACTCTAAGATAGCTAAAAAAGAAATAAATGTACAGATAAAAGGAATATTAGAAGAGTGTCTTAGCTTAAATAACTTTAGGGACTTCATCATATCCTTTCTGAGTCAACAAATGTCTACAAAAATGTAAACAAAACATAAGGAGAAACACATACAACAATATTCATTAGATATCATTAGATTAGATATCATCCTAATCCCTACGTAATGAAGAATATAAGGACCATGAAGATAAGAGGAAATTGCGCTAGAAAAAAAAAAATGAGTTACCTGAAAATATCTCGCTTTTCCACCAGCCTCGGCTGAAAGCGAGCATTTACTGATTACCCCAAATTACCATGCCATGCCGTAACGACAACCTTAAATTTCTGACTACTAAAATTTTTGTAATAAAATTGTAATTACAATTAAATTTTGGATTCAAGTCCTAATTTATTCTTGTATCTCAGAAGTTCATTCTGTGATGGTGAGATTAATTTTCAGCCAAATATCAGTTTTACTAATCAGCCATTTGACATTCAGCCAAAACGTGCATTCTGTGTGACTCTTCCGTGTGCATGTGTCCATATCCTGTTTTTTAAGCTAAACATTTTAATAGGAATACGAAAGGCCCTCTATCTCCAATATTCTTTTATAAGATGACTTAAAATAACCTTAAAATGAAATCCTTAGACTATATCAGAATTTAATTATTCCCTTTTGTTGGCCATTCGGTTTTTCCAAATTTATGAGTGATTAAAAATGTTCTCAATGTCTGGTACAATATACCTTTAACTTCATCTCTGCATTTTTTCTCCGAACTCCTGGGCTAACTCCCGCTCCTACAGCCTTGCCAACACTGCCCATTACTTGTTTCATAGTTTCTGACAACTTGACAGGCAAAATTGACATCTTATTATTACTTTAGTTTGCAGTCTCTTTGGTTGCTTGGTCCAGTTCTTCTTTTGTGACATTCTTATTTATGTCCTTCCCCTTTTTTCAATTGATGTTAGTATTTTTCATGTTTATTTACAAGAACTCCCTGTTTATATAGTAAGGATATTAACATTAACTTGTTGAAAATGAAAACTGTTGACTTGGGAATGCCTTCCGTAGTCTCACGTGTTCGCTACTTTGATAGGCTCGGATGGAGTGGGTGGAGAAGGAATGCGAGGGTGTTTACTGGACATATTATTGGTGGGGAACATGTGAGCACGAGCGGAAATTCAGTCCATCCTCTATACGCCTCCACACTGATTCGCCTAGAGTAATACTGTCAACATGCCTTCTTCAGCTCAAAATCTCCCCAGTTATTGTCATCAGCCCTCTAGCAATACATAATTTCATCAGCCAGCCATGAACATTTCTCCATATTTTGGCTCTAAATATTTATTTTCAAATTGTGTCCAACCCAGCCCAACTCCATCTAGACTAGTGTAATGTGTAAGTGCTGAAGATAGAGAGATGACAAGGCGTCTATCTTCAGGATGCTCACAGATGAGGTGGAAGGGACAAATAAACAGAAAGATTACAAGTGGTGATGCAGACCTCATGTGCAAAGCGCGTGAAATAGGGGATGGACGGCCTCACTGGAAGAGGTCAGGGAATCTCAGCAAAATAGGGGATGGCTAAAATGCATGTGGATAGATAGATGATTGTCAGTCCGCCAAAGAAACACCATGGAGGAGGGAAGGATAGTCTAAGAAGAGGGGAAATTAGGTGAGACTCAGTTCAGGTCCAGTAGAGGGATGTAGGTGGAAGTGGTCAAAGTGGAAGTGGGCAGACTCCGGATAGTCTTTTCGTCAAGGGGGTCGGATTTGAACCTGAGGGTAGTGGAGAGCAATGGAAGAGCTGTAAACAGAGGTCTGACCTGATCAGGGTTAGGCTTTAGAAAGACCACCCTGGCTGCATCCTGGAGAATCAATCAGAGGGGGAATATTTAGAATGACTCAAAGTGCCAATTGGCTTGAGACAGCCTAGATTGATACCTGTTTTCTGGAATTCTGCCCAGTTTAGCATTAATCCTAGGTTTTTCATTTTTAAATTAACTATTACAATCACAAAGCATTAAAATTGGTCTGGGTGAGTTTGGTAGACCTCCCTCTTGTACTTCCAGCTCTGTCATGGTCTTGTCTAGCAGTGAGACGCATGCTCACTGAGCAGAAGTCTCCCTTTATCGTGCAGTTACATCTGGAATAAGACCAGTGATAGCCTCTCTCTCTTCCCCACCCCTTTCCAGATGTAAGCTGGCTAACACCTGTCTTTCAATGCAGGGGAGCCTACAGATGGCTCCCGGAGAAAACCAAGTGGGTTCAGACATTAGCAGCTGGGGTGATCCAAGCCCTTCCAGCATCACGGGGTGGCGGCGGCGGTGGTGGTGGGAAATACATGAAGCTACTGTCCCTGCCAACCACTCTGTGTGCCAGCCAGTTGCTGTGAGTCATGCTGAGAGGCCACTTCTTGGCAGTGTCAGTGGGAAACGCGGGGCAGCATAGGGGAGATAGATGCGGAGAATGTACAGGAAATAGGAAGCTGAGCAGGGCTGCTGTGGAGTGCGGAAAGACAGTCTCCGTGCTTGTGTTGCAGGGCTGTTGTGGTTTATCGTACGGTGCCAACTATGTCTCCTCCCCTGCTTACTGCATTGTTTGCTAATGCTTACTTTTTTTGTTTTTGCAATAAACCCTTTTGATATCAATGAGCTGAAGGAAATGTTCAACAAAATAGTAAGTACCGAATGTCCATCTCTCCAGTGTGTTGCTGTCGAGTGTTTAACCTGCACGGTGTTCGTGCACACTCATCACCTGTGGTGGAAGCCACAGAGGTGTTGCTCACTGACCACGGGGAAGACAGAAGACGCAAAGCCGCTGAAGAAGCACTACCGTCCGCTTGCAGAGAGAGTCGCCCCTGCGAGGACACTGCCCGGAGACGGTGATTTACCGCCCGCAGCTGCAGACCGCGTGTCCTGGCTGCGCCTGACATTTGTGGGCCCCGGGCAAGAGGACAAGTGAAGGCCCACATTCCATTAGGTTTAAATATTTACAAGTTCTAAATCAAGCTAGCAAAGTGTTAAATATGTTCCATTCTCCTACCTTGACAAAATAGCTTCATTATGACAAAAAAATGTGTAAAGCGATGGTTTTTATATGGAATTGGCAAAAACTCAAAGATGACGAAACTTAAATATTGAGCATGTCTGAATGTTGTCTTGATGGGCTAGTGAGGTTTAGACGAGTAATAAAAGTAATCTGTAATTCACGAAGTATTATATATTTAGTCCACAAAGTTTTTCCTTCATTTCAGCAAAATCACTATGTTTTTATATTTGGGACCTTCACATAATTTGTTTTCTATTTCTAAAGATCTAAAGGATTAAAAAATAAAATCTAATTATACTAAAAATGTATAAAACTTAAATGTATGTCCATCCAAATATGTAAATGAAAATGAATTTAAAATATAAAAAATTGGGGCGCCTGGGTGGCTCAGTCAGTTAAACGTCTGACTCTTGATTTCAGCTCAGGTCACAATGTCAGGGTCATGAGATCGAGTCCCGTGTCAGGCTCTGCAGTAGGTATGGAGCCTACTTAAGATTCTCTCTCCCACTGCCTCTGCCCCTTCCTCCTCTGCGTGTGCACACATGTGCATGCTTTCTCTCTCTAGAAAAATAAATAAAAATTTAAAAGTAAAAAAAAAAATCAAGTTATTTTTCATGTTTTCAAAATGGTATCTGTTGAAATATTCAAAATAATTAAAATTAAAGAAAAAATATAAGTTATAATTAATGAATATCATCAACTTTCACAATCAAAATTAAATGAAGGTGAACATTTCAAGTCTGAAATTGAAAGTGAAATCCAACTGTATTAAGGAATTTTATAAAAACAACTATTTGCAGTTCTAGGGTTCATTGTCCATCTAGTTGTAATTTAAAGACTCTGCAGCACGTTTCACTCATGTTATTGCTAGACTTATATTTACTTACACATAAATAGAGAAAAGGAAAATAGATACATGTACATGAATGGATATACATACATACACACACCAGTTTAAGAATAGTATGAATTATTTAGTATTAGAAAACATTAGAGATACATACTAAATCATTAGTACTTTTTTAATGTATTTATTTGACAGAGAGAGAGAGAGCTAGTGAGAGAGGGAACACAGACAGGGAGAGTGGGAGAGGAAGAAGCAGGCTCCCAGCGGAGGAGCCTAATGCGGGGCTCGATCCCAGGACTCTGGGATCACGCCCTGAGCCAAAGGCAGATGCTTAACGACTAAGCCACCCAGGCGCCCCTCACTAGTACTTTTGAAACCAAGAAGTGAAACAAAAAGAAAAGCAAGGCAATGGATGCTAAGCACTAATTGGAAATACTGGTTATGCATCAGTCTACTGTGCTCTTGTTACCTGCAGGGAGAGAGAGAGTTGACAAGTCAATTGATGTGCCTTTTCTCTTACATAAGTCTCTCTACCACTCAGCTCCTCCTCGCATTCTGTAACTGCTTCTGTCTCTGATTTCATCAACAGCGTTTGGAGGCAGTTGCTTTCTGTTTCTGGAACACTGGGAAAGAGCTGTGGAAAAGTGATTCCTGAGCTGTGAAAGGTGTTAGTCTTGAGTGTGGATGCGCAGAGTTTTGCTCCCCAGCCTACCAGCACTGGGGTTTGGATCTTGAGTGAGAGAGCTCTCCACAAGCTTTTAAATGTACTTACTTTTTTGTGTTTGTGATGTGCAGGGCCCCTAAAATTCCGGGCCCAGGGCAGGGATCCTTCCTGTCTACATCTAAGGGTATTTACATCTCGCTTTGTGCTGAGCTTAATTCAGCTGAACTTAATTCCAAGTTTTCTTGGGCACATACAAAAAGTGAAGCCGTTCCTGTCAATGTGTTGGCTCCAGCAGAGGAAGAAGTTCACAGAGTTAAATGGTACGTTTTATATTTGTGTCATCAGCTGCCTCAAGTAAAAAATTAGCTCATTCCAATTATAGTTCGATACTTGCATTCAAGTCATGGAATCAAAGCATTTGAAGATTCATTCAAAAGTGAAAGGTGGAACGTCTGCCATTATTGTTAGTAAAGTCATAGTAAATTAATTTAAAAAGTTCAGCATTTGCAGATAAAATTACTTGTTTTGAGGGTAATGGATAAAATACAAAGTTGGGGCCAGTGCAACATCATGGTGAAAACAACGTTCTTGCTAAAATTAAGAAATTCATGGAACTGAAATATACTTGGAGCTAGTCAAGGCACGTGCGTAAGTTATAATCATGTATAAACAAGCTGCAATATTTTACCGATGAAAATAGAAGATGTGGTTGTCAAAATTTACAAATGTTTCTATTTATATGACGCTACAGTAACTGAAATACAAACTTTTTATGACAAAGCCGATATTGAATTAAAAATACTTAACATGATGTGTTTTCTCTTTCTCCTGGTGGTCGACAAGCAGATTTTCGAAATGTTTGAGGCTTTGAAGAACTACTTCGTAAATCAGTCTAGGTGTCCTACATTGTCATTGAACATTTTCGTGAGTCAGTCCTCCAAATTTGATTTCACTATATTCTCAAAACCATTTGGAAATCTTTAATCAAAGCATTCAAAGAATGTTCACATTTGAAGATTTTAGAAAAATAAAGTCATTGCAAACAAAGCTTGCAAAGAGAAAAACAGTGAGATTAAGCTATTCAAAACAAAAGAGGAACTAAACACGTGATTTCCCAATGGGCTTACCCTTATCCTTCGAATTAAGACTTGAAATCCTTCAAATCCCAAATAACTGACTTATAAACAGACTTGGAAGAAACCCATTCTCAAGTTAGGGCAAAGAGCTGGGTATTTACTTTTTAGGAGATGTTGATACAAGGCTGAGATGTGGTCACCAAGGAGGCCTAAGCTAGGAATGTGGGTGCTGGGATTGGCTTGGAACGCAGGGCCCGCAGCAACAGCGCATGCGAGGTCGGCCAGCAGGTGACCCGGTGTTCCATTAGGGTAGTTTGGAGGGCCACCCCGGCAGTGAGGTGGGATGGGGGAATCGGGCAGAGCAGGGGCTCCTGTCTACACTTGCACTTTTTCTGAATGCTGAAAACCAGGGCTGGGATCGGGCAAGAGAGCTGTGCGGGCACAGAATTCAAGGCAGCGTTCCCTGTCAGATGCGAGCCAGTGCACCCGAGGGCCCAGGAGTGAGAGTTCTCCCGGAATGTTACACTTCACGTGCTTCTCTCTCCTCGCTCTAGTCCAGGCCCCACAGAAAACACTTCCTCTCTACACCCTAACAAGGGCTTTGAAATCTGACTCAGTATCATAGTGCCCTAGGAAGTTGTTGTTGTTGTCGTTGTTCTTTTTTTTTTTTTTTTTAAGATTTATGTATTTATTTGAGAGAGAGAGAAAAAGCGTGGCGGGTAAGAGAGGCAGAGGGAGAGAGAATCTTTTTATTTTTATAATAATTTTTTATTATGTTATGTTAGTCACCATACAGTATATCCTTAGTTTTTGATGTAGTGTTCCATGATTCGTTGTTTGCATATAACACCCAGTGCACCATGCAATACGTGCCCTCCTTACTACCCATCACCGGCCTAGCCCAATCCCCCACCCCCCTCCCCTCTGAAGCTCTCAGTTTGTTTCCCAGAGTCCACAGTCTTAAACAGAAATTGCGCTGAGCCCAAAGCCGGATGCAGGGCTCAATCTTGCCACCCTGAGATCACGACCTGAGCTGAAACCGAGAGTCCCCCGCTTAGCTGATTGCATCACCCAGGCGTCCCCCAGGGAGCTATTCTTGAGTAATTTTTGAATGTAGACTGTAAAACACAGACCCCTTTATCTCCACTTCAAATATACCGAATTAGAATCTCTGAGGGTAGAATGCAGTGACCTGTATTTTGTTTTATTTTTTAATGGTGAAAGACTGAATGCTTTCTGCCTCAGGCCAAGAACAACCCAAGTATATTTTCTCTGATTATTTCTATTCAACATTGTACTGGAGGTCCCAACTTATAGCAGGAAGGCAAGAAAAATTAATAGAAGGCATACTGATTAGATAGGAAGAGACAAAACTGTCTTTATGAGGGGATGGAATGTTCATCTACATAGAAAATCTAAAGAATCTACCAAAAAGCTACTGAAACTAAGTGAGTTCAGCAAAGTTGCATGCTTGAAAAATGCAATACACTAGCAACGCAGAACTGGAAATTGAAGTAAATGATATTATTTACAGTATCACAAAATATGAAATACTTAGGTATAAATTTAACAAAATATGTGCAAAATGTGAATACTAAAAATTACAAAATATTGCTAAGAAAAATTAAATAAGACATACTAACTGGAGATATCTATCATACTTATGAATTGGAAAACTCAATATTAAGTTGCCACTTCTCTCTCACTTGATTGATAGATTCAATGCAATCCCAACCAAAATCCCTGCAGGATTTTTTGGTAGAAGTTTGCAAGTTTGATTCTAACCCTTGTATTTACGTGCAAAATATTACATCAGCTTTTTATTGCTAGATAAAATGCTGGGAAACATTGATTGAATGTTTACCATGTTCCAGGTATTGTTTCACATACTTGGAATAATTAAGGAATCAAATTGTCACAAAAACTCTCTAAGGGAAGTAGAAGAGCGTTCTCCCCATTTTACAGATATGCAGACACAAAGCAGGCAAATAACTTGTCTGGGTTTACCAGCATTTGGGTTGGAGAGTTTGCCACTGAATCCAGGTGATTGGAATCCACAGTCTTATGTGGAATCCCCAGTTTGTGTACCAACTAGCTATCGCTACAAACAACTACAAAATCTCAGTGGTAAATAATAATAAGCATTTCATTTTCACATTTCTGCAGGTTGGCTGGCATGAGTTTGCTGATTTGGGCTGGGCAGAGATGGGCAGTTCCCACTATAGGCAGGGTTCACGTCTGCTCCCCATGTTTCCCAACCTCCCTGAATGATTGGCTTAGTCATGGCCTGTTCTTCACACGGCAAGGCCCACATCCCTCTTCCACTGTTTCTACCTTTTAATTCCCTAAGCAAAGGGGCAGCAAGTGGACAACTGCGGGTCTCTCCTGCAGGGCAAAGAAGCCCCACCCCGGCGCACTTGTAATGGGGAAGAGATAGTAAGCCCTAGGGATTCCTCCCACAGGCAGGATGTCTCCAGAAAGTCAAATGCAAGAGGAGGGACCACTTGTGCCAGTGACATTTATACCACCTGGTGCAAGATTAACGGATGTCAGAGTTTTGTCTATAACTGTCACACGAAGAGAGGAGCGAAGGGTGAAAGCTTCTGTCCACCACGTCTGTAAGGACATAGAAGTGTTAGGAGAACTTTCTATCTAAGGGCCAAGGAGGAAAGGAGAGAAGCGCTTTTCCTCTCTCAGAAGGTGAGGACTGGGTTTCTATACTTCACAGCATTCCTCTTCTAGCACCGAACACACAACTATTAACAAAGAAGGGTCTCAAGAAATAGTTGCAGTTAAACAGTAAGAGAAACTGTTGCGTTTTCACTCCTGAAGATACTCCAAAATTTTCCTCCCTCGAACCTCACTCTTGAGGGTTCGTCTTGGCTTGGCAACACAAACAGTTGCTTGCCTTCGGAGGAGCATTTTGGCCAATTGTTTCAGTTGCCCTGAGTTCCCCCAATAAGGCACACAAGAAGCTTGTCCTGCTGGAGTTTAGAACTGATTGCAAAACAAACCCTGATTAGCAAAACTGGCAAATTCCATTTACTGTGTGTGCATTTTTGTTGTATTTATGTTTGTGATTTGCATGTGTGTGTGTGTGTGTGTGTGCGCGCGCGCGTGTGCACGCGTGCACCCGTTCTGAGCAGAGTTTCCATAGGAAAAAGAAAGGCAAGATGTTGCCCAGCTGCATTGTGGCAAGACTTTTTCACATACTTCTCCACAGAAGTTTCTGCAGTGCTCCTCTCTCTTCCTGGCTTCCTGTTTCTATAGAATAGCAAAGATTTGCTGAGTCTCTCCAGCTGTAGCCAAAAGCCATCACTGAAACAACTTTGGACTGACCGTTCTGAGGTGGAGAGTGGAGGACAGGAGGTAAGGAGGCTTGTGTCCTTATTATATAAATCATTCATTAGTGGAAGGAATTTGGAGCAATTGGTAGTGTCTGCTCCAGATGCTTTATTTCCAGCAATAGCTTCCGGCATGAGTTTTCTAAGAAATCATAGCAGAAATGCTAATGTTTTAAGGATGGAAGTGTAGTTCCCATCCCCACTCTGGGTTTTATTCAATGGGCTATAGAAGCTCATTGTGCCTCAGACCCAACTTCTCTTCAGACTCTTTCAACCTCACTTGTCCCTGGACCTTCTGAGCACTCCCCTCCGTCCCAGCATCCGCTGTTCTCCAGCTCTAAGACCACTGCCTTAGATAAAGCCCTCACCATCTTTTGTCTGGATTCCTCTCCCTGACTCCAGTCTTATTTCCTTCTAATCAGTTCTCTACACAATGGTAAGAATTATCTTTCAAAAACCGGAATCCTTTGTTTAGGTTTGTTCGAAGCTTCCCCATAGCCATTAGGATGTAATCCAAGCTCCATACTTCGTAAACAAGGCCCCTTGTGTGGGTCTGGAAGTAGGGTGGGGCAAGCAAGACACCTCGGGTGCAAAATTTAAGGAGATACTTATTCTCAAGGATCAGGCAAATGCACTGGCCCTGGTGCTCTCTGGTCTGATCTCTCATCGCACGCCCACTCAAGTCCTCATTTCTAACCCAGTGGGCTGTTTGCGGTCCCCTGAACTCACCTTATTCTTACCATTGCTACCATAACAGCTGTCTGAGCAGTGGATTCTTCCTGAGGCTTCAGGTAATGATAGAGGGACACACACTCAGAAAACAGTGGTCTCATGATGAATCTCAAACAGCAAAATGGCAGCAAACATGATTATTTTTCAAAATTTTGTTGTGATTAAATACACACGAGATCGACCTTACGATAAAGTGTACCCTTGAATACATTCATGTTGTTGTATAATCATCACCACCATCCATTTCCAGAACTCTTTTCATCTTGCAAAACCAAGACTCTATACCTATTAAAAAATAATAGCTCGTATTCCCTCACCCCTTAGCCAGTGGCGACCACCATTCTACTTTCTGTCTTTATGACTTCGACTATTTTAGGTACCTCATATAAGTAGAGTCATACAATACTTGTCTTTTTGTGACTGACTTATTAAACTTAGCATAATGTCCTCAAGAGTCAACCATATTATATATTAGAAGTTCCTTCTTTTGTTAAGGCTGAATAATATGCCATTGTATGTATATATCACATTTTAAAAATCCATTCATCTGTCTATCGACACTTGGGTTGCTTCCATGTTTTAGCACTGTAAATAATACTGCTATGAACAAATATCTCTTTGAGACCTTTCTTTCAATTATTTTGAGTATATGCCCTGAAGGAGAACTGCTGGATCATATGGCAATTCTAGCAAATATGTTTTAAGCCTAGCTCAAAGGCATTCATTTTGTCAAAAGCTTTTACATGTAAAACAAACAAAATATTGAAATCCATCTTTTATTATCGTCATTGCCATAACAACATCGTATCTCATAGCATATGGTCACTGCGGTGTAATTTACTTTAAAATACTTCAGCAAAGATAGTATGATATATACTTGTGCACGTTAGTTTTCATCTATACCCCAGGGCAGTGGTTAACATTCAAAGTTTTCTAACTGAGGATATTCATTCCAGGGATTATTCTCTCTTGAAAGACTCTAATCAGACACCAACATTCCCAAAGCAACTACTATAAGCCTACAAATATCTTTATCTCAGATCAATATCATAGGATTTGTTAATTAGCCTAATGGATGTTAGAAATAATTTCTCATCGGTGAAATGTATGGTATTCAAACAGTATGCATTAGCTAGAAATACTGTATAGGAAGTCCTGCCCCTTGCATGATAGGGGTCTAAGAATTTGGAGAAGCCAATAGCCCATGGTCCTTCAGAATGACACTCCAGGCTTCAGATTCCAGACTGGTCCCTTGTCTGGCCACTTATGGGGGGACTCGGTTGTCTGAATCTGACTAGAAGTTTTAGTAAATTCAACAGTTCCAGTAGTACACATGGATGTCACATGAATCTTTCATGCAAAAGGCGGTGGGAGCAGCTAAAGCATCATCAAACTGGGACTTCACTTACCTTCCAGGACAGATTGTAGGGCCATCAGGGGGTCTCCTTGCTATGAATGTTTGTATGAGGGTCAGAATTTGGTCTGACGTTTGCTTTTATTATAATATGCTACCTGACAGTGAGGTTGTTGGAAAGGAGACCTATTGCCCTCACTTCCTTGTAACTACTGAAGGCATCCAAAAACATCCTCAAGTCTGTGACCCGTGAATCTGCTCAGGTCAATTGTGGTAGGTGATTTACAGGAAGCAAACGGGAGGGTAAACCTGCCTATGCAATCTTCGTCCCATTTTGGATACACTTGCCTGCTTGTCAAGGAGATCTCACCCAGTAATCCTATCATCCTTTGGCCCTTAGCATCTTGTAAATACAGCCCTTGCCCCCAAAGAACTGGGAAGAAATTGTCTCCATGAACTAGGTATTCCAACACTTTGATAACTTGTTCCCATATATTGCTTCCCCAATGTCCAGCAATAAAGCACATGTAAATTTAAAAATTACATATAGGTGAAAGGCAGAATGTTCTACTACATTTTCCATTTAAGGCTCTGGCTCCAGGAAACACAAGATGTAAGATGTACTAAGCACAACTGAAGAGAAAGACTGCATATTAAAAGTGTGTCTGAGAGAAAAAAACATTTCGTGGTGCCACAATCAAGGATCATTGAATTATTTAAATGCAAAATCATAGAATTTTTATAAACAATTAAATGGAGAAAAAGCAATATATGATTTGAGTAATAGTTAACATTTTCTTTAATGGTTTAAGCTGTGACCATATTTTATGAGCAGCAAATTACAAAGACTGAAAATTCATGATATAATTATAAAGTGTGAAGACTGATTTTCATATATTGCTTACAGAGTGAGTCTCATGGATTACTGTCATAATCAAATATAACTTGAAACCGTATCAACAGGACATATTTTAATGATATGCACATAATTGCCAGTGTGCTGAGTAGTGATTTAGCCTAAATGGTAAATAGATCACTGAAAGGATATAATTAGTATTATATTTACAGAGTTGAATTAATTTTTGTGCTTTTCTCTTCTTACTCTGATGCAGATTATAGATCTTGGAGAATTAAGGCTGACAGTTTGCTCTCATCTTTAAATTGTCTCATGCACACACAGAAAATGGCACCCACTTAAAGCTGAAGCTGGGCTCAAACATATCAACACTGGGATTCTATTGTCTCTCGTTCATCAACCTCTGGGCCCCAAGGTAGAGGCTACTACGCTGCCACTCCCCCACCTTGGGGTCCTTGTAGCAGCTGTCAGCCTGGGTTGTAGCATCAACCCAGGGAGTGTGGTGGTGTGGCGAGGAGGGTGTACCCCTGGGGTACGGGGCAGATTATTAAGAGAAGGGAGAGCCTGAAATGTGAGGAACAGTGGGCCCAAGAGTGACTCAAGTAGGCCCTCACTTCTCCCTCTCATTCTTTGTTCAGTCTCTCCCCAAACCGTCTTGGAGCCCAGCGTGGGGAAAACACAAAATGAAATTGAGCATTCGGCACACTTGTTTGGCATCAGACTGCTATGGAAAGCTGTCAAAGTCAAATTTTTATGTCAGTATGCTTTAACAGTTATTTGTGGGTAGCTGATTAAGTTTTGGGGGATGTCATTTAATTAAAAAAAAAAAACCCAAAGCTTCCCTAGTAGCTCTCTTGGGACTTCTACTCACGGCACCCTGACATGCCCTCCCTCTCCTTCTGGGACTGCCCATCTAAGCTTATCACCTTCAGCTTGACAGCCCAGAATCCACAGCCTCAAGACCTCCCTGATGCTACCACCTTGTCTGAAAGCTGATACAAGTCCCCCAAGATGGGGAACGGCAGCACAGTATTACCTTTGCGGAGGTATGAGAGGAGCCTTCACCTGGGGCTATGGAGGGTTGGGAAATCAGGGACAAGGTAAGCCCAAGTATGGATGCGTTTGAGCCCAGCCTGAGCTGTTAAATGGGTGCTCTTGTGGGTGTGGCAGTGAGTGCCATTAATTTTGTGCCTGGAGAAAACCAGATGGGAATTATCTCTGGAATCTGAGTTGTTGGAAGTCCTAGAGTAGATGATGATAATATTGAGGTAGAGGCTAAAGAGGAGAGAAGGGGAGATGAAAGCACGTCTTGTTTCGCAAGTCTACCAGGGACCACCCAATGAATACGTTTCCAGGAACTGAATGTAACTGCATATTCCAAAGGTAGTATGATATCCTATGGTTAGTGGATCAAGCACTGCCTTTGGATTCAAATCTATCTGGGTAATTTTGGAATAGTTTCTTAACCTCTATAAGCCTCAGTTTCATTATCTACAAAATGAGGATGCACCTGGATTTTTTTAGCAAAAAAATGTACTAGTGTACCTAGGACTATAGTATAGGGGAGCTGTGGTCGTCCATTATAACCATAGCCGCCATGTCTCCCCACATTCCTGCCCTTGTGTAGTTCCCGTCCCTTGAATCTGGGCTGGCTTTGTGACTCACTTTAATTAATTGTGTCCAGTGCCTAAGCCTTAGGAAGACCTGGTAGTTTTTGCATTTGTGCTCTTGGAAGTTCTAAGCCACTATATAAGATTCTGGCTATCTGAAATGGAGAGAGCATGTGGAGAGGCTATGTGGAGAGAGGGAGAGAGGGAGATCCAAGCATCCTAGCATCCCGGCCAAGTCCAACCCTCAACCAAACTGCCAGGTGAATGCAGACACATGAGTGACGGCCGGTAAGATGGCCAGAAGAATGGCCTAGCTGAGACCAGCTCAGATTGTGGAATTGTGAGCAATGAAAATATTTGTTGCTTTCAGACATTAAGCTTTGTGGTAGTTTGTTATGTAAGAATAGATAACTGAAACAGGGCTCATGAATGTTATACAGATTTTTAAAAATGCAGGAAGCCCATGTCAACCATAAGGCATATGCCCTAGGCTCTTCTTGAATACATTATGGCATTTAAGCTCATAACACGCAGTCAGGTAAGACTGAAATATTCGTGTAGCCCTTTCAGACTTAAGATGATTTTTTAACAGAGTGTGTTTATAATCTATTTATAAAAGATCTTGTCACTTCTTCACTTCAGCACCAATATCCAGAGTTGCCATCATCTGAGGGAAGCTTTCACTAAGCACAAAGTTGGGCTCTCATCAAGGCTTCCTGTACAGATACTCAGGAGAGAAGAACAAAGCCGCTCGGAGATGTGATTGACAGGTGGCCAGCCAGGCTTCTTCACTAGCTAAGCACCTTTCTACCGCGCTCTGGCTTGTAGCATTGGCGATACAACTTTGTGCCTTAGTGAAATCACAAATGACTTATGTCATGGGTATTCAGATGATTCAGGAATAGCTGGAATCATGAGTGTTAAATCCACAAATGGAAACTGTAGTAAACTGAGGTAGGTGTAGTTATTGTCTACCTAATACTCTGTCCTTCCCTCCCCAACTTTCTTCTTGTAGTGGAGTTTATTTTGCTAATGGAAAATCCATTCTGGATGGACTGGGTCGAGATGACCCCCTTGCCACAGGGTTGGGCATGTGAACCAGCCTGGCCATTCAGCAAACGTTGGGTTCCCTTGGAAAATGTTGGGAGCCTCTGGTGGTTAGCTGTTGGTGGAAGTCATGTTTCCTCTCCCTTATAACCCAACTCCCAGATAGTGTCCTACAGTGAAAACAAGTCTTAGACTAAACCTTACAAAAACTACAAGTATTTATTAGCAAGTAACTCCAAACATGTTATTCAGTCTGTTCTGTAGCTCAGGGAAGTTCTGTTCTTACCCGGACACTTGAAATAGCACTTAGCATGAGAGTCTTTTGGGGTTGCCTCAATATTCCAACAGTAGGACAGGTCAGCCCTGTAAGTGGGCCTGGAGACAGAGTTCCCCTTGAAATGGAGCAGTGCAGGGCAGTGGGGTTCCATCCCTCCAGTGCTGCCTGTGACATGAGAATGCTGGTCTTGCCGGATTCTCATGCAAGGGTGGTGGGGCTTCTACAGTCTTCCTAATCATTTACTACTTTGAACATTATTCCTTTTACCTATATCATTTTTCTAATCTTCTTTACGTTAATTAGGAAACATTCCGTGTGTAGGTTTTGATAATATATGCTAAGTGCTATAGAACCTCGTCTTGTGCTGACTATTTTCTGTTTACCTGTCCAGATTGCTCTCTCCGTGCTTTCTGTCCCTGCTTTCTGGCCTGGGAAACTGACCTGTACGGACTATATCAATGGGCTTTCTTACCCTCTGACTTCCAGCTGGTTTTGACTAATGGTGAGCCAGTCCAGCAGGTAACTGGGAAGAAGGAGGAGAATGAGGTTAGGATATTTATTCCCCCAATTCCATCCCTGCAGGGCTGCCCCAAGCTGGCTGTGGTCCATCTTGAAGGTCGTTGCTCCTGTCAAGGCAGCTGCCTATATGACTTTCTCCTTCCAGGTTCTGGTAACTGATTCTTTCTTGCATCCCTTTGGGTCAAGGGATGGAAGAGCCCTGTTGTTATTAGCTCCTTCATACTATACTACATCCTTTCCAGACCTTTGTAAATCATAGTTTTATTAAACTCTCTTTGATTTGTCCTAATTTGAATGAACTTTTTCCTGCTGGGAACTTGGGAAAGTACTGATTTGTGATTAGAGTACTTCTATGCTAGTTAGTCTCTCCTGGAGTGTTGACTCCTGATTAGAGGATTTCAAATGCTAACTACTCTTAAGGCGGAGATCAGACTTGATTCATACACCTATTTCATATTGTTCATACTGGAACGTTTGAAAAATAAATTGTCACACAATTTAACACAAAACTTCTTGGCGACAGTGACTGATTCAAAAATGGATCTATAACCCTAGATGGACCAAATGGAGCTTTCCCAGGAATTTTTGCTAGGACAAATAGTAAAGAGACAACTTTTGTTGTTGTTGTTGCTGTGATTGCTAGATATAAGGGTAAGTAAGTCTGGAGCTTCTAATGGCTGTATATTTCACCCAGAGAAGAAAGCTTACCAGATACCAAAGTCAACAAGAAGACAGTTGTTGGGAGATGGATAGAAAGGGACAAATTCCTGCTTATATCATAGTGCTCCTGGATCCAACTATGCCTGAATCTGAAGCCTTCTCTTGGAACATCCCATTTATGAGAGGAAGTAAATTTCTTTTTGGTTTGTGTAGCTAAGATAATTTGAGTTGGAGTTTATTTCACTTGCAACTGAGTAGGTCTTTTTTTATTATAATAATATTTTTTTATTATATTATGTTAGTCACCATACAGTACATCCCTGGTTTTTGATGTAAAGTTCCATGATTCATTAGTTGCGTATAACACCCGGTGCACCATGCAATACGTGCTCTCCTTACTACCCATCACCAGCCTATCCCATTCCCCCACCCCCCTCCCCTCTGAAGCCTGAGCTACCCTATGATCCAGCTATTGCACTACTGGGTATTTACCCCAAAGATACAGACATAGTGAAGAGAAGGGCCATATGCACCCCGCAATGTTCATAGCAGCATTGTCCACAATAGCTAAATTGTGGAAGGAGCCGAGATGCCCTTCAAGAGATGACTGGATTAAGAAGTTGTGGTCCATATATACAATGGAATATTACTCAGCTATCAGAAAGAACAAGTTCTCAACATTAGCTGCAACATGGACGGCACTGGAGGAGATAATGCTAAGTGAAATAAGTCAAGCAGAGAAAGACAATTATCATATGATTTCTCTCATCTATGGAACATAAGAACTAGGAAGATCTGTAGGGGAAGAAAGGGATAAAGAAAGGGGAGGTAATCAGAAGGGGGAATGATGCAACTGAGTAGGTCTTGACAAATGCATCAAGGGCCTATTTTCATAATGTTCTCCTATCTTTGTAAGAAAAGGCTGCACCTATACTGGTACCTGAAACGAGTTCAAGCGATGCAGGCAACCATTCTATTTTGACAGAGGAGATGGAGATGTTACTAAGAAAGATGGCTGGCTGCCCAGGCTGGGGGTCAGTAGGCTGGTGACATCATCATACATTTGCACACTGAGACTTCAACAGTGCGGATCTAGAAAACTGATTCTGTTAGTGTGATGGAGGCTAACCCAGTTTGGGGCAGTTGGCTTCCACTGGCCAGTCTCACAGAGACTGAAGCAAAAATCTAAAGTAAATTCACAATAGAAAATTGTGAATTGTCTGTGAATTGTCTGCTGAACAGACCAAAAAGTTTGTCTTCGGTTGGTGTGGTCTCTCTCTTCTGGCCAATCTATAAAAAACGTCAAATTATTATCGGGAAGGCTAATTGGAGAGCAAGGAATTAGAGCCAGACAGCAGGCAGTGCAGGCCTGGGGGTAGGGAAGGGAGGGTCCCTTGCGTGAGTGTAAGAGTGAGTGTCTCCGAGCTACAGTTGCCTGAGGGCCTCATCCTGAGGTGGGGGTTGTATTAGCTCCCTGTGGCCACTGTAACAAATCACCACAAACTGGGTGGCGTAAAACAAGAGAAACTCTCTCACAGTTATGGAAGCCAGAAGTTCACAGTTAGTTTCACTGGGCCAAAATCAAGACGTTGGCAGGGCCACACTCCCTCTGGAGGCTCTAGGGGAGAATCTATTCCTTGCCTTTCCCAGCCTCCAGTGGCTCCCATGTTCCTTGGCTGGTGGTCACATTGCTCTAGTCTGGGTCTCCACCTTCACACCACCTCTCCTCTGTGTCAAATCTCCCTCCGCTTCCTTCTTATAAAGATACATGGGCTGGTGTTTAGGGCCCGTCTCAATAATCCAAGAGAATCTCCCCGTTTCAAGAGCCATAACTTAATCACATCTACAAAGTCAATTTTGTCATATAAGGTAACAGTCACAGGTTCCAGGGATTAGGACTTGGCTATTTTTTGGGGGGGGGGCATTTTCCAGGCTACCACAAGGGTAGATCTGTTGAGTAAGGTGGAATGCCCATTTTGGCTATTCAGGGCCCCTTTACCCCCGGATGGTGAAAGAGACCCTGAGTGATTCTTTCTTTCTGATTTTTCTTTTTGTAGCCCCAATGAGCATCCCTCTCCTGCCATTAAAATTTTAAAGAAAGAGCCTAATCCAATCAGCTTTTTAAAGTTCCAGTCATATTCCAGTCATATTCCTTGATACCATTTTCAAGATCTTTTTGATGGGATGTGAATGTCCTGAAATATTTTCAGTCACAAGTTTACAGGGCACATATAGATAATTTTGTTGACTGCTACTCATATCTGTTACTTGACCTCATCCCTTTCTGGATGTGCCTAAATGACATCCCTCCACAGATGCACACGCACACAGAGTTTCTACATTTCTGGAACCTTCTGGATACTTCTCTCACTTCTGTAACTCTTTTGGCTTGTTTAGATTTAGGCAGAAATGAATCTTTGCCTTTTATCAAATGTCAGTACAAGTAAGATTTAGCTTGCTTTACACTCCCAGCCAGCTTTGAATTAGGTAGGACTACAAGTATATACAACAGACACACTCGTTAGGTTCCGACTTTTTCTTACTTAGCAGGGAACATTTAAAACACCTATGATGCTGGGGAGCTTTCAGAAAAATATTAACTATTCCTTCAACTGTGGCAGGCATGATAGCCATGAGTAAACTGTCAGCATCTGCTTGAAAATTTAAAGAGTAGAAAATGGAACCCATAAATTTGACAAGCTCTCTTGGCTCCACGTATAAAGGTTGATGATATACAAATCTTGATTAAATGCTTATCTGTACTATTATTGGCTTTCAGAAGAAGAAAATATTTAATTCCATTCTGATTGTAGACTAAGCTTCTTGGGACTTGCGCCTCCCTTTATCGACACAGGGTAGATTTCATTCAATATTTAATGTGCAAACAAATGGCTCAGTCTCATGGGTGACCACTTCTGGTCACCAGGCCCCACTTGAGTGCAGCATGTCCATTCAACAGAGGTCTTCGTATTAGTTTACAAAGGTTGAGGGACTTGTGCAAATTTTTTCCTCTCTTTTGCTACATACTATTTTCTCTATTACACAGATGACTTGAATCATTCAGGTCACCTTGTAATACATAGTATAATAGTGTTTTGCCTGTTGACAAAAAACAATTTCCAGAGAAAGCTCAGCTGATGCTACCTTCTTGCTTAAAATATTAATCTGTGATGCCTTGTGACTTACAGAATAGTGAACTCATTTTCATATATTCCTGTCTCTCTCTCCCCTGCCCCCAGGAAACCTCTCCCATCTCATCACTAATCATTTGTTACATGAAATGATCCCTGAATATTAATTTTTACCTCCCTCTTTCCTTTGCTTCCCCCTCTCTCTTTCCACTCCTTCAATCTCTCTTTCCTCTCTCCTTTCCTTTCCTCTCTCCCTCCCCCCCCTCCCCCTGCGTCTTTCCAGAGCATACTCATAGGGCACCTCTGTAGTCTGATGGACTCTGTGCTGGCCATGGCAGCAAAGATACAGTCAGCAGTGCAGCTCCCAGCACTGTGGGACAGAGGGACAGCAACAGCAGTAGAGTATTTACAAGGGCGCATGAATCACCCAGCTTTGCTTGAGGACGTCAGCGAACTACTGAGGGAAATGGTGACTTGTACCCTGAGCTCGAAGGGCTCACCAAGCAGACAAAGCCAAGGCATTTGTTGTTGGCAGAGGTAAGAGCACAAATAGAAGAGACGGGGTAAGGGACATCTTCCCTCCCTCTCTCCCTTCCTTCCTTCCTTCCACATGTATTTACCAAGTGCCCATGATGGGGCGCGCCCTGCTGTAGGCTCCAGAGACACAGCACAGAACAAGAGAGAGAATCTCTCCGCCGTGGGGCAATGGATCTGCTAGCGGTGGATGGCCTGTGAGGTGCTGAGACCAGCATGTCTCACATGTGTCCAGGGGCACTCTTGTCCCATGAGACCCCTCAGGCAACGTTCGGGAAATGTTGCATCCTGAACACTCCCTCCTGCTGGAGATTCACAATGTACAATTGCACAGTCAAGGCCCTGGGAAGCCCTACATCAAGAAACCTGTTATCCTCATTTACTTAGCATTTCCCAAATGTGTTTAACCAGGGGAGCCCTGTTTTAAGTAGTAGTTATTAATATCACACAAAGCTAGTTTTCTAAACGAGTCTCTGCAGGAAATGCTCAAGTGTTCCATTCTTCCAACCTCTTTACCTATTATATCAGTTACCTATTTTCATAATAACGCTGCATAAAAACAGTCACAAAACCACAGCGGCATACAATAATAAGCGCTTCATGCTGCCGTGTCTGGGGTGGTCGGCTAGGTGGCTCTGGCGATCCTGGCTGCCCCGGCTCAGACGTCTGGGCTCTGGCTGCCTCTTGGCTGGGACAACTGGGGCAAATTGGCTTTGCCCTGCTTGTCTCTCAATCTCCAGCAGACTAGCCTGGGCATTCGCCCCTGGGGATGACCGAAGAGTAAAAGGCAAGTGGAACTATGTGGGCACATTTTCAGACCCCTGCTTTGTCAAGACTTCTGACCCCCCAGTATCCAAAGCCAGCCTCAGGGCTGAGGTCAGAATCAAAATGGCCAGGGGAGGGGGCAGCCCACAAAGTTATACGCCAAAGGGTGAGGCTACAAGGAGAGGGAAGAGTTGGGACCACTTGAGTAACAGACCACCCCTTCCTCGGGCCCCAGGTCAGGTATCAGCTCTTCCGTGAATCCCTTCCTGACTTCCTCAGACCCATGCCCGTTTTTACTTTCTGAGATTCTCCACTGCACATCCAGTCCTTACTTCACAGTTGAGTGTTCTCTGGAACTCTCAGGAATTCTCAGCTTGCTTCATCCTGGCTCCCTCCATTAAATGACAAATCCCTTGGGGGTAGACACCATATTTTAGACTTTTTTTGTATTTCCCAGACCACCTAGCATAAGTGCTAGGCACACAGAGGGCATTTACTAAAGACTGATTAATTGAGGTCAGAGGTCTCATGAGATGCGGGGGAACCGGGGTCCCAGGTCAGGCTGTCCCCGGGGTGCCACCCAAGCGTTACCACCTCGGTTTGTGCCCGACTATGGGGCCCAGACCAGCTCCAGGAGGGCTGGCTCTTGCGTCAGAGAAATGTCAGAAAAGCTCCTGTGTGTGCACTTCTTTGCTCTTGTTGTGTTCTCAACCCTTGTGAGGACTCTAACCACTTCCCTTGAACTTCGGGCCGTACGCGAACCTCACCTCTTCCCTTGAAATTCGGGCCACTCAGCTCATTCCTTCCTGTCTCACTGTGGGCTTCCTGTCTCTTCTGACTGTGGGGGCCCGAGAGCCTGGCGTCAGGTTCCCTCCCTGGCCATGCTGTATTTCTGACCCCACAGTTGCATGGCCGGAGAGGAGAGCGGTGGTGCGAGCAAAGTACTCTGGATCTGTGCACCTCAAAGTGACAGCGGGCCTGCAGCTCGGGGCTACCCAGCGACAGCCCGACCTGGGGCCCGGGTTCCCGAAGCAGTGGTTAACCATGCAGACTCTCCTGAGCCAGATTCTGCATTTTAACCAGACCCCTGGAGGCACAGCCAAGTCTGAGAAGCCAGTTGGAGCAAAGCCAGCATCTGGTCACAGTCCCCCAGGCCCCAGCTCTGTGGCTGGGGCAGGTCACTTCACTTCTTTGCTTTCTCACCTGTAAAGCAGGGGCATTGGGCAAACCGATCTCTCTGATGTTCCATCAGACGCATTTTGTTACGCTTGGAGTAATTCAGGTTGCTTTGTTTCTTTGTCAGGTAAGTACAAAGGGGTGGAGAGTGGCAGAAAATTATATTCCGCACAAAATCAAGAACTTCTGGAGCTAGAAGGAACCTTATCGAACATCTCTTCCAGCTCCCTCTTGTTTTACAGAAAAGGAAACAAACAGGCCAGGGAGGGTCAAGCCTTGCTAAGGAGAATGTCCATCTGCTGTCCGGACCCTTGCTGCATCAAGTGGGGTCCCCAGACCAGCAGCGTCAATGTCATCTGGGCATGTGCGAGAAATGCAGATTCCTGGGCTCCAGCCCAGAGCTTCTGAGGCAGAATCTGCATGTACCAAGCCCCCCAGGTGATCTGTATGCGCGGCCAAGTTTGGGAGCACCGGGCTCATGGCCACGGCCACTGGGAATGCTTGAAGACAAATGAGGCCCAGAACAGAAGGGTCATTTCACAAGCAGGAAGAATGCTGGCCCCAGAAGTGAATAAAACCTGGATCTGCGTATCAACATGCCGCTTCCAACCCTGCGGCTTTCAGGAAGTCACTTAAGCCTCTCTGAGCTCCAGCTCCCTCTTCTGTAAAATGTGTAAAGCACTCAGCGGGCCGTCCAGCACAGGGGAAGTGCTCAGTAAATGTTAGCACAGCAGAGCTGAGGGATTAAAAGCGCAGATTAGGCATCCACACTGCCTGGGTTTATAATTCTTCCTAGCCGTGTGACCTTCAGCAAGTCCCTTAGCCCCCTGGCCAGATTCTTCATCCACAAAGTGGGAGTAACAAGAGGGTTGTGATGCCGATTTCATGGGTTCCTATTTGTAAAGCATTTAGACGGTGGCTGGCATACAGTAACAGCTAAGTGTCTGTTAAGGAGTTATAAGGTTTTTTTATAGACTTGGTGAAAAGAGGAAATCCAGACACACATAACATTTTGAAGCATCAACAAGAGAGGAGTCCATTTCTCTCTCACATAACGGAAGTCGGGAAGTATGCAGCCCTGTGTTGGCTTTGCGATACCGTGAGGACGCAGATGCCGTCGTTTTGCTTTGCCCCCTCATCGTGTAGACCCTGCCCCACACAGGGGAGGGTGGCTCCCGCGGCGCTAGCTCACCGCCCAGCACACCAGGGCAGCAGAATGAGAAAGGGGCTCTGTCTTCGTTCGCATCGCTGCATAACAAGTTGCCCCAAAACTTGGGAGCTTGAGATAACGAACATTTATTATCTCAGAATCTCTGTGGGCCATACTGGGGAGAAGCTTAGCTGTGTGGTTGTGGCTCAGGGGCTCACAGGCTCAACTGAGGCCTCAGCTGGGGTGGCAGTCATCTCCAGGCTCAACTCAGGAGAACTTCCCTCCGAGGCCACTCACAGGGTTATTGGCAGGGTTTAGAAGGTCCGCTTCGAAGCTCACTTACGTGGGCTTCTCCACGGGGCTGCCCCATGCCTGGAAGCTGGCTTCCCCCATTAGAAGTCCGGCCCACTCTCAAGCACCGGGACCCGCACGAGGGCCTACACACCAGCAAGTAGGTCCTCGCCGAGCTATCTGAGAGGCTGTCTGCTACAGGCTCTTCCCAGAGACCCGGCTTCCTTCAAGCCACCTTCCTGGAGCTCCCACACACCACTTTTTCTTATAGCTCATAGACTTGGTCATGGAGCCATATCCAGTTGCAAGAGAGACTAAGAAATACAATCTTTCAGCTAGATGCATTTCCGCCCTGAATTAAAAGCAGAGCTTCATTACTAAAGAAGAAAGGGGGAATGATTAGTTCATTTTCTAAGCCGTTCTACATAGGGGCAGGTCTCAAAGTCTGGCCTCCTGACCATCAGCATCAGCAATGCCTGGGAACTGGTTACAAAGGCAAATGCTCGGGTCCCCCTCCAGCCTGCTAGCTCAGAAACTCTGGGGGTAGAGCTCGGTGATGTGTTTGAGCAAGCTCTCCAGGGGACTGTGATACAGGTTCAAGTGTGAGAACCACCGCTACAGGGACGGGTTACCTGCCATTCATACAGATGTTTTCAGGAAACCTAGTTTGTTTACAAGAACCAGCAACCTGTTGTCTTTAGCACCAACCACGAAATAAGAGGCTTTTAAAAACGAGGTGGGCACTATCTAACTAATTACAATTCACTTTGTTGTTTTCATCTTGAGATTGCATAGAATTTTATCAGGTGATAAGCTCCATTGTACTAATAAAGCAAAGCAGATCATGAATGGAGTTTCCTTTATGATGAGAAAAGAACTATAGATTCTCAGCGGCTAGAAATTCCATAGCTGCTGTTAGAACCACAGCAGAGATATGTAATGGACCACTTAAATAACTGAATCCAGCAAAGCTGAATGTTTTCATCAAAACTCAAGAAACAATGAGGGCAGGCAATAAAAAATGGGTGCTATGATCTGAATGTTTGTGTCCCCTGCCCCAAATTCCTATGTTGAAACCTAACCCCCAAGGCGGTGGGGCCTTTGGGAGGTGATGAGGTCATGAAGCGGAGCTGAATCCCACGCATGGGATTAATACCCTTCTAGAACAAGCCTGAGAGAGCTTCCTTGCTCTTTATACCAAGTGAAGTTATAGCTCGAAGGTGCCGTCCACGAACCGAACCCGGAAACCAGTTCTCATCAGACACCAAATCTGCTGGTGCTTTGATCTTGGACTTCCCAGAGGAATTGCAAAACAAATAAATTTGTGTCATCTATAAGCACCTGGTCTCTGGTGTTTTGTTACAGCAGTCCGAATGAATGTACTGAGACAAGGAGAGACTTCCAGAGTCCACAAGTCCGTTGTTGAGAGGGACCCACATGGTAGGGAAGACAGAACACGGAGCTTGAGGCCCAATTCCATTTGTCCATGCACCCAGATTTCAGTAAAATTTGGGCATGCTGAGCTCCATTTTTCTCCTAAAATGAGGACAGTCATACTTACAGGTTTATTTGACAGTGGAGAGAAAATTCTCTGATGTGCTCCATACAGAGCACTAAACTCAATCCCTGGCATGTAGCAGGGGTCAGACAATATGACGTGATCTCTTCTATCCCTCTATCTAAATAATGTGTAGTGAGATGATTCATAGTCATAATACTTTTAAGTAGTTTCAGAACTTACGAGGAAATAAAGTATTCTAAACTTCGTTCTCATTTCCTTATAAGTCTGTCTTTTCTTTTGTTTTATTCCATTTCTCCTCATTATGCCAGTTTATGGCAAGTTGCAGGATTCTTGCTCCATTTGGTGTTTATTGTCAATTGTTATTTTTTTCTTTACTGTTGTTACACTCTGTTTTTGCAAATGGATTTTGCCATTTAAACACTCTGGTTCTTATTTGTTTTGTTTTGGTTTGGTTTTTTGGCTCTCCTTTTAATGAAATATTCCCAACAATGTTTTTCTTTTGAAGAGCTGAGGGGAGCGAGCCAAGTCTGTCATTTCAGGTGTGCCTCTACCATAGGAAGGAGCCGTGACCTCATGCTGAGGTGACACGCTGCCCGAAACAACCCTGTGCCTTCCTATCCCTGTGTGCGTGTGTGCGTGCGTGCGTGCGTGTGTATGTGTGTGTCGGGCTGGGGGCACTCTCCACCTTGCCCACCTCTGCTCTGGCATAATGTGCAGCCTCCCCCTTCAGCTCCTTGTTTGAAATGCCTGCCATTGTTGGGGGAGGTCCCTCAACTCCATCCCAAGAAGCGAGCTTTTCTTTTTGCTGAAAACAAGGCCTCTTCTCTCAGAGTGGGACTGGACAGTGGCACAGAGATGCTGAGAAGCAGCTCAACAGTGAAAACTAGTGGGCCCCAGTAGGGTGACAACCCACATGCCCCTGTCTTTGGCCCTCTTCTCTGCCCTGGTTTCTTGTGTGGCTTTAGCTTTGGCACTGAAGCAGAGTTGGCACACCCTCTGGCGAAGAAAGGGCCTTTCCTTGGGGGCTGTGGGGTGTGGTGTTCTTTTCAGGTTCTCCTTGTGGTGAGGAGGGTGGACTAGAAAGTTGTCTGGTTGCACCATGGGAGTGGCCTGTCCTCAGACCAGTTTCATGTGTCACCTTAGGGTCTGGTTTTAGGCAGGGCCCTGTCAGGGGGCAGAAGCCTCACCAGTTATTTGTACAAGGGAGGATTTCTTACAAAGACCCTGTTAACTAGCTATCAAGTTGTAATCTCGGTAACTGAAAGGTAAAAGGGAGCTCGAAGGTGTCACAGGGGTAGCAACTATAGGAAGGGGCTCCCACCCCTGAGGCTGAAGGAACAAAGGAAGACGCTGGAAATAAGAAAGCCAGAGGAGGGTCCCATACCGCCGAAAGTCAGACCTCTGAGGGGGAGCGCTGCTCAGCTGGTGCTGCTGTCTCTGAGCTCAGAAGGGACTGGAGCGGTTCGACACAGACCCCTGAGGGGCTGGGGGGGGCTGCGGCCCGAGCTGCACAGCCAGCATCCGCAAAGCAGAAATGCAGTCTGTGGCGTCCAGGCCCTGGCAGCGTGGAGCAGAGCACGGAAGGGCGGGTTGGGGACTGCGACAGAAGAAATGAGTAGCGAGACAGTGACTTGGTAACTGACTGCTACCACTCCTTTTCTACAGCTGCACATGTCCTCACACAGCTTGTCTCAACTTCAACGTGCACACCATTCACCCGGGGAGCTTTAAAGGGCACAGGGTCTGGAGCAGGGCCTAAGGCTCTGCATGTCTCACAGGCTTCCGGGGAGCTCATGTCGGAGCAGCATGCTCCCGGGAAGCCTGTCAGGTGCGGGGAGCAGCCCTGAGCGGGGCTCCTTTGTGCAGGGTCGGCTGGGCCCTCCGGCCACCCTGGGCTGGCCTGCGGTGTGCCCCCCTTCCTCGCCTTCCTTGCTCTCGGGCTTTCTGATGTTCTTCCCTCCACCTCAGATCAGCCAGGACTTCACGGTGGTCTCAGGGGAAAGCCTGGCCTCTTCTAAGTGGCAACAGCATTTTAAGCTGAGCCACGTCCTGCCTTGGTCAGACAGGAATAGAGAAAGGGGCCCATCTGGGCCCACCTCAGATGGTTCTGCCCATTCACCCCAAAGGTGGTGCTCTACTGCTGACTGCCAGTTTGTGACAAGCCTGCAGGGTATGTATTCTCCAAATTTCTGTTTAGGAGGTAAGGCAGACGCCCCAACACACACCATCTCTACACAGCCTCTCAGTTCCAGATCCATGTTTTTCTAAGGAGATCATGTTGCCAAATTAATTTGAGGAGAAAGCAGATTGTCCTTGAACAGCTTGAATTACAAGGCCATGCTTCATAAATCGAAGGTATGACAAACAGGGTGGCAGCCTCAGGCAAAACAAATGGGAATCTGGGAACATCCCGAGAGAACAGGAGCCAAAGGATGAACTGAGAGCAGCCGGGCCAGCCCCGGCTCCTGGCAGCCTGCTGTAGGATCGCGGGCTGGCTTGAGTCAGCGGGTCCCCAGGAGGACCTGGCTCCCAAGGTCCCTCTGGGGCGGGTATTTGAAGCTGGCCTTTTGCTTCCTTATCGCAAATGAGCTTCCACAGGAGAGTGGATACAAAGGTGAGCGGGCAGTTGAAGGTAAATACTGCCGTTCAGATACCTCAGGCTGCAAAAGAGAGCGAGTTCTCACTGAGGTCATTTATGCTCTTCATAATGGCGTCCCCAGGAAAGCCTTCGTCCTGGTCATCTGAAGTTACAGGGTTTCAATACCTTTCCCCATCCGTATATGAGCAATATGATTTTACAGATCATCAGCGCAGCCTCGTGAAATAGAAGCAGAGGGGCTTTCCGTGGGACTGATTTTGCAAATAAGAGAGCTGGATGAGTGCTCTACTCCGAAGACCCTGGAGATACGGCTGCTCGACTCTGGGGCCTATCCTTTATACCCCGGCTCTGCAAACTTGGTCTGTAAAGGGCCCAAGAGTAACTATTTTTGCCTTTGTGGGCTACACAGTTTCAGTTGCAACCACTCGACTCCGCCAGTGGCAGGAGGGCAGCCATAGCCAGTGTGCAAACACATGCATGCGGCCGTGTTCCAGCAACACTTTATCTACGAAAACACGCAGAGGGTTAGATTGGGCCAGAAGGCTGTATGTTTTCGACTCCTGCTTTGGGCCAATGGCAAAAGTGGAAAACATGATACCTGTACCCGATTTAACTCACAGGAATAGAGAAGGGTAAAGAATATGAAACAGAAAGGAAGGGGGAGGTGCCGGGGAGACACAAGCAGGTGGGGATAGGAAAGCCGGGTGCAAAGGACGACTGGGAGACCGATGCATAAAGTCGATGGACGGACACAATGGATGAAAAGACAGAGAAAAAGAAGGGATAGCTATTAAAACAACTTCAATTTTTGGAGACCAGTACGATAAAAGA
>NW_024423319.1:108645224-108655159 GCF_017311325.1 Ursus maritimus | reverse complement strand
AAAAGAGTTTTGAGCCTCACCCAGAGCTGTGGGAAAGCCAATGAAATTTTATCATAGTTTTTCTTCTCTCAAACCATTTTATTTTCAATTGACAAACTTAAGCAAAGCAGGCACAAAGAAGTTTGCAATATTAAATCACTGTCAACTTACGCCTCTGTAAAAAGGATTGTCCAAATGACTGTTAGCTGGCTAACAACAATTTAGGAATACATAATTTATGACCAGGCATGATGAAATCTAGAAAATATTTCCTAGCAAAGAAATATGTTTTAGCTGCCCGATAGCAAAACAAGTCCTTTGTTATTAATATGCTGATCTGATGTTATGATGTCTTCACTATTTCAGAGATAAAAGGTTTATTTTTTTTGTTTTTGTTTTTGTTTTTGTTTTGTAGATGTCAAGTGCCCAGTATTGCTAAAGCTACCAGAAAGTCTTGGAGACGGTTCTTATTGTTTTGCAAACATATCCTCCTTCTACATACTTTGAAAGCTGATTTCAGATCTCTTTAGAGAAGCTTTCTTCTTCATAGTTTCCTTATTGGCTGTATTGCTTTCCTGCACCAGCAAGAAAGCTATCTGAGCCAGCAGCACAAAGACTCAAAAGCATTTGAAGAAGCAATTCGTGTTGTTACTTTAGAGAATGTGTTTTCTAAAAACACAGAAACCTGGGGGCCAGGAGACTGCATGACTGTGGACAGTGAAACAAATGGAATAGGACTAATGATGGTTGCACCGTTTTCCCTCCTTAGTGTTAGAATTCTGGAATATGCCACATGCTCAGAAGTCCTGTGGCCATTGATGCCTCCTTTCACCGGGGGCAGGGAGGCCCGGGGGTTACGGACACTGGCTTTGGAGACAGACCCCGCGGCTTGATTCGCAGCTCTGCCAACTTATGGGGTGGGCAATATTAAAACAGTTTGTGGCTCACCCTTCTCAACTGTAAAATGAATATGACGATAACACTATTTACCTTAAAGAATCTTTTCAAAGACTGAATGAATTAAAATTATATGTGAACACATAGGAAGATGCTTACAGAAAGCACACAATATATGTTACTACTGATGAGGGATAGAGAAGAACTGTAATGAATCGGATTTTCTTTTGAAAGTTCGTCCCTATGGAATGGTGTGTGTGGTTTTCTTTTCTTTTTTTCAACGAGGCTGTTAAATACTGGCAATGCACAGCTTCATAATGTACAAATGTAATGCAAAATTGCCCTGACAATTTTTGTGCTGAGGCAATACTGCAGCTAATGAGATTTTAATCAAAGCACAATTATCGCTGATTGAAAGTTGCCATGACATTAATGTATTGGTTAAAATGATTGTATTTAAATGTTGAACTTTAGCCCAGATATCTCCTCCCAGCTCTAGACCCCTTTGAACATTCTGAACCTCAAACCCAGCATATCCCAAGCTTGTCTCAAACTTGGTCCAATTCCAGCACAACCCAACTCAGTGGATGCATCATTTCCTGTTCAGTTTTGCAAACCAGAAACTTGGAGTCATCCTTGACCCTCCTATCTCTCACCATATCCAACCCCCCATCTTTCCAATTTTATTTAAATCTCTCTCAAATGTGGGCATATCTTTCCATTGCCATTCTAGAGAACGAAGCTACAAACCCAAGCTACAAATAGCTCACACAGACTATTGTTAGCCTCCTAATTGGCCTGCAACCATCTATTCTTTGCTCCATTAAATCCATTCTTCATAAAATTCAGGTTCATTTTATTCTTATAACTGACATCCACTTAATCAGTCTGCTGGAGTGACCAGTGCTCCCCATTTACGCCCTCTGTGAAAATACACAGACCGTGCCCATGGCTCATTGCTAGTAGACTACTCTCCAGGGTGCTCACATATTTCTACTCCTACCAGTTCAGCTGTATGTTTACTAAGAGCCTCTAACCTGTTTTTGTCAGTCTTTGAAATAATGACCCAACTTAATGAAGTATTATGTAAGTTGATGAAACATGAACACATTTGTATTTGAGAGAATGTTTTTCTCTGAAAACCAGGTTGAATGCTTTGGGAAGACTCACTAAAGGCAGATGGTTATAAAGAATGTTCTTCAATTAAGTATGAATGTGTAATCCACAGAAGACCTCGTAAAATAAAACTCTAGAAGGATCCTGCACTCAGAATGCTTTGCAGGTGTCTTTTAGCTCTTTCTTAGAAGAAACTGAAATGGAAAGCCATAGACAACAACTTACAGATAAGAAAGAGGCCACAGACACTCATCTAACCCATACTTAAAGACAAAGTCTTGAATCTTCATGGAGAGACTGGGGCATGAACGCACCTTTCAAATCAAATGTTAAAGGTATCCATGTGTCATTTTTAATGATTCACATTTTCTGGAGCTTTTTCAGCTAACTGCCCAATTTTCTGTATGGATTACATACCATACTTTGAACTTAATATATGTGGATTCTTTTCTGTTGATCTTATACCCCAAAGTCCTGAAAATGGCCGGCGAGGTCTGGTGGGGGTGAACTGGCCTGACCTCACCTTGAAACCTCAAGGTCATCCTGCAAGTTGCCTCCCCTGCCCCTGGTACTAGCCAGTGCCGCCTTTTCTCACGGGGACTTCCACATGCTGTTCCCTCTGCTCTGCACCCCTCAGATCGTTCCCTCCCTGATGAGGTCAAATCCCTGAGGTGAGTGCTCTGGCTACATCACTTAATTTTTCATCATAGCTTTTAGCACAGTTGCAATTTTATATTTATTTTGCAGTTACTTGACTAGAGTCTGCTGTATTAGTTTCCTAGGACTGCTGAACAAATTACCACAATTTGGGTGGCTTAAAACAGTGGAATTGTACAGAATTGTATTCTCTCATAGTTCTGGAGGCTGGAAGTCTCAAAGCAAGGTGTTGGCAGGACCATGCTCCCTCTGAAGGCTCTAAGGGAGAGCCCCCCTTCCTTGCCTCTTCCAGCTTCTGGTGGCTCCTGGCCTTCACTGGCCTGCGGCTGCACTGTTTCAGTCTCCGCCTCTGTCTTCATATGACCTTCTTCCCTGTGTCTCAGAGTCTTCCTCTGGTATCTCAGAAGGACACTGATTGGATTTAGGACATATTCACAAGTTTCAGGTGGACCTAGCTTCTGGGGACCACTATTCAACCCACCAGCTCTACCTGCCACACTAGACTCAAGTTTCACAATGGCAGAAATTGTATCAGTCTTTGCCTATTGCAATGCTGGGCTTATAGTGGGTCCCCAACAAATATTTGTGCTTTGAAAGAATAAATGGATCTTCTGTGTAGTTTCTAATGGTAGTGTTGGATTACTGACAGGCTGATGCAGATATGCTGATCACATTTTAAGTAAACAGAATTCATTCATCTCTATAAAAAATTCTATTGCTCTGCAAAGTAAGTAGCTGCTATTTTGTAAATGTACCAAGCCCTCTTTTCAAATCAACTGGCCACCTATTTCATAATCCCTTTTAAAAATATTTATTTATTTAAATAATCTCTACACCCACTGTGGGGCTCGACCTTACCACCCCGAGACCAAGAGTCACATGCTCTTCTGAATGAGCCAGCCAGATGCCCCCATAATTCTTTAAAATAAAGCTTTAAGATCTAAGATCGAATTTCTTCTGGTTTATTATCATTCATTTAAAATTTAAAACAGGGTCTGTTTACACTAGCCCAATTAGAAGAGAGAAGCATGGGGACAGCAAGAAGAGAAAAGGAGTGACAGGAGGCGATGCTAACAGCTAGGAACCACGCTGTCTCACAAATGCAAATACCTTACAGCAAAGGTCCTTTAAATACATATCTTAGACTTATCTATTTCTTGATAGTGATACAGCTTATTATGACTATTTTTTTAAAGATTTTATTTATTTATTTGACACAGAGAGAGACAGCCAGTGAGAGAGGGAGCACGAGCAGGGGGAGCGGGAGAGGAAGAAGCAGGCTACCAGCGAAGGAGCCTGATTTGGGGCTCGATCCCAGAACGCTAGGATTACGTCCTGAGCCAAAGGCAGACGCTTAATGACTGAGCCACCCAGGCGCCCCGCTTATTACGACTATTAGAGCTTCTAATAATACATGGAAATTTCACTTAGGGACAGAGGGAAATAAATATCAGTGATCCCAAAGGACACCTCCCTCCCAAGAATCTGAAGCTCAGGCCACCCTTTTTATGAAATTTTTTGTCTTGAGTTAAATGTGGCACAGCCAGGGTGATTTCAGCATTGGATTTATACATCCTACAATTATAGAAAAATGTATTTCTACTATAAGTTACTGGGCAGAAGCTGTGCCTGGATTTCCAGACATTACTTGGCTCTGTGGGATGGAAGAGAACAAGAGAGGCAGCACACACAGTGACCCCGTTCCGTGAAGCAGGTACCTGGAAGCTGAGGTGAAGGACGACTGCAAGTCAGGCACTGGGTCAGGGAGCCCTATCCTCTTCCTGATGAGAAGCAACAATCGATTTCTATAAAGTTTTCTTTTGGCTGATGCATATGGGAGTGGACTATCAACTTCTCTTCATTCCCAAGAGCTACAGAGAGGAGGCATTTGGAAACCAACCAGGAAAGGCTGTAATGTCCATTAGCAGATAATGACACCAGCAATTTAGCATTTATGAAGCATCTAGGTGGTCCCAAGCACTTAACCTATATTATAGCAAATCCTCATAACAACCTGGTATGTTAGAGATTCCTAGGTTCAATTTATAAACAGGGAAGGGCCCAGAGAAGTTAAGAAACTGGCTCTAAGTCACACAGCTAGCAGAGGACTCTTAAGATTGGAATCCGATCGTAAGATTGGAATCCAGCCTGCCTGCCTCCAAGGTCATGTTCTCCACGTTGACAAGCTGCCTCCCAAGGTTTGCTCTCTTAGGACGAGTGCTAATGTTTTGGTGACTTACTGCTAAGACAGTCTCAGATAGCACCTGGGTTTCTTGCTTTCAAACTGGGATGTTTGAACCACAAAGGCATACGTGGTGACACCCCAGGGTAAGCAGAACCGCATGATAAACTTGATGCATCTTTACTGTCAAGTCATTCATGATGCATATTTTTATAAAAATAAAAATGTTAACACTAAACGAGATACTGAAAATATATCTCGTGCTTTGGGAAACTGTTTGGGGCTAAACCATCATGTCAGGTACACAGAAAAAAAAAATCACATGCATCCTTCTCTACCTTTAGAAGGGCTTCAATAGGAAGGCTTAAGAAACACTGCAGGAGTGTGGGAAAACTCAGTGTGGGTATCAGTCAGGACGGCAGAGCCACTCTAGGTCTTTCAGAGGGAATTTAATACAGGAAATGGTTTACAAGAATGTTGGCCACGCCCAGGGAACATGAGGGGAAGCAAGGAGACCCCAAGAGTAGTAACGGCAGGAAGCTAGAGCCGGGAGAAACTATTGCTAGGACCGGAGGAGCCAAAGGGAAGAGGTGCTGTTCCCACAGCCCAGGAGCATGCTCTTCACTGAAATTGTTCCCACACTGCTGCTGCTTTGAGAATCCTGTCACTCCTGAAAACAACAAAGGTCACCGGAGCCTGCAGCTGTGCGTGACGTCAGAGCTGCTACTGTCACTGTAGCCCTCACTTGCCGGCAGCTACCAGCCACTGTCCGTCACCGCAAGTGCGGGAAAGACAGAAGGCCATCTCTGGTGCCACAGCCACCACCAGAAGCTGGAGAAAAATGTCTTCTCCCTTTCTTCCACCTTCCAATCTGCTGTCATTGTCTCCCATTGGCAGAACCCAGCCAGAAGCCAGCAGGCAAGGGAGTCTGGGAAAAGTAGTTTGCAGGTAGCCAGAGTCCTCCAACAAAGAGGTGAGTAAAGAAGGGCGGGAATGGTGCAAACAGGCAATTGAGGAGCTGCAGCCTGTTATGTTATTACTAACATAAAGTATTTCCATGAATTTCTTCCCCATGGAAGTTAGGGCATATGTGTCTCTTTGAGACAAGTAAATACAAGTATTCCTTGCTTTCCCAAATCTATTTGGGTATGGAGTTCAGATAGTGAGAGTTTGGATAACAAGTCCAGATAGTGAGGGGGAATACCTATTTTTATTATTATTTTTTTCTTAGTGACCAGCCTTTATTAAATGCTCCAGTATCAAGCTTCACACAGAGAAGCATGGAAGTGCCAAAGACACCCATTGGATCCACTTCTATGTCCAGCAAGCAATCCTATGATGACCCTCTTGAGAATAATTTCCTTCAGTTGATATGTATTCTACAAAAAACAAACTTTCCACGGGCCAATACTTTCTTTTTGGTAAGTGACGTATATCACAGCCTACTTGTCCTTGGCGTTAGCACTGATTCTGTTTTCTACAGTTTACTGAGATATAATTGATATATAGCATTGTGTAAGTGTAAGGTATAAATGCAACGTAACGAGGTGATACGCATGCGTACTGCAAACTGATTAGCACAATAACGTTAGTTAACACATCCATCACCTCACGTAGTTACCATTTGTTTCTGTGGTGAGAAATTCTAAGAGTTTTTTCGTCTTAGCAACTTTCAAGTATACAATACAGTATCATTCACTGCAGCCACCATGCTATTCGGCCGCTGTTTTATAGCTTTGCAGGGCACACATACATTAGAGTTTTTGAAAAGTTCTGCAGGAGACGGCCCAGGCTCACCTAATCTTTTTCGATCTTGGAAGCCTCTTTTCACTAATAGCCGTGGGCCCTATGCTGCCATGGGAAGTCACCATGAGAGCCAACTCAGCCACATTTTCCAAATTTTCTTTCAGGGAAGCCTGATGTTAGCTCTGAACCTTATTCTTTGTCTCCATCTTTCCTTGCTTTCTAACTTTGGCAAATCCTTTTTCACCATTTGAGCCTTCATTTCTTCATCTACAAAGTGGGGCAAGTAATACCTACTTCACAGACTTATTCTGAAGGCTAAATGAGATTGCATGAAAAGTCTATGGCAAAGAGTAAAGTATCATACAAACGTAAGGAACCCAGGCTTGTCAAAGGTCTGTTTGAGGTCCCCAACTCATAAGGTTGTTCTGGATGCTTCTCTGCAGCAGGCCCTTTTGGGCACAGTTCCAGTCGTGGAGCCCTTTCTTCACCTTTCTGTGATACAACCCTTACCCCGGCTAGTCACACTCATCCAGCTCTGGCTCTCAGCTGAACCCTGACAGCCATAACGGATTTACCTGCCTCTCTTCTCTGTCCCCCTCCAGACTACCCTAGACACCGTGGCTACAGATATCATTCTAAAATAGATCTTTGATTTTTTCATTCCCATACTTAGAATAAAACTTGTATTAATTCCCCTTTTGCTTACCACATCAAGTCCAACTGTTCTTAGGTAGACATTCAAGAGTTTTTCCTAACCTCATCTGCCCTTCACCTCCAGCACCAAAGTTCTAGTCATACAGCCCATCCCTTGCTCTCTACTAAAACTCTCAGAAAACTAGGTTCAGATTCTGACAGAACCACTGTTTAATTATGTGACCTTAGACATGTTACTTAACCTCTCCAGGCCTCAGTTTTTCTCCTCTGTAAAAGGGGACAATAATAATACTTATTTTATGGGATTGCTCTTTAGGTATACAAGATAATGTATACTGAGTTCTTAGGACTGTGTCTGGCAGTATTAAGTGGTCAAGAAATGTCAGTTATTTACTGTTAACGTTTTTGTAACAATTAGAATCTTCTAATTTTTTCTAATTTTCTTCCTCTTTTCTTGCTGCCTCTCCATCTGGGGATGCCCTCCATCTTAGTTCCTCCATTTAAAGTGTTACTCATTTGTTTTTAATATAACTTTGGCAAATTATGTTAGCTCTCTCGGCCTTCATTTCTTCATCTACAAATTGGACAAAGTCATGTATGCTTCACAGGATTGTTCTAGCTCTACAGCGGGCATAGTGCAAGACAGCAGAGTAAGTTTGCCAAATTGAACTGAAACTCAAAATAATAATAATACAGCTTTCTTTAGTTGGTCACATGGGCTGGTATATTTAATTTGCACATTTCTTTACCCAAGGAAAGGAATTTCCAAAGATGAAATGCCAGCCTTCACTGAAGAGGCTGCTGGTGTAGACCAGTGCTGGTCAAAGGGTGGTTGGTTTCCAGACCAGCAGCATTAGCACTAACTGGTGGCTTGTTCGAGTTCAAGCATCTTGGTCTCCACCCCAGACCTACTGAATCAGATTCGATGGGGGTGTGTGGGAATCTGCACTTTGACAAGCTGCTGAAGCTTTACATGTGCTTAGGTCTGAGAAGCCCAGGTGTAGACAGCCTCAAGGAGGAAATCTTCATTTTCTTCATTTGACATTTGACAGAGGAGTACCTATCCAGCCTGTTCGACCAAAGGCAATTTATTTCTAGCAAGGTGAACCATGTTTTCAAGTAAGCAAATTTCTTAGAATCTGACAGAGTTTTCTCTAGTTCCCCAAGGTGTGATGAGCAGTAATTTTTATTGGCTTATTTTTTCTGTGGCAAACTTGAATTTAAAAAAGAAAAATAGTGTAAGAGAAAAAACAAAACAAAACAAAAACTAAACCCCTGACACCCGCTGGTACTTTGTTAATCAAATCTATACAACTGTGACTTGTTTTTGCAAGCATGTGAGGCTGTTGACCATATCCTCCTTAAAAGGCTTATCCCAAATTGTTAAAGGAGACAAAATATCTTAGGTTTTCTCTTTTTATACTTTGAAGGCTTTATCCTCCCATATTGCAAACAGTAATGGTTCACGGCTGGAATCTCTTATAAATGTTGTCTTCTCAGCGGCGGGAGTAAACACTTCAGAGCTGAGATAGTAATTACTGTCACATGAAAAGCAGGAGACATATTGTGACTTCTTGCGCTGTCAGAAAGCCCTTCTTGCAAATGGCAGCACTTCACAGCGACTTTTATAAGGTACAGTTTATAATTTCCATGGGTGATCTGTTATTTTAAAACACCAACGGGAAGATTAAGAATGTGTCAACACAAAAGCAGCACCAACCAATGCCCTTCGGCCCTCCCAAACACGAACCAGAAAGTTCCCTCGCCTTTTAAGGAAAATTATAATCTGCCAAGATAGAAAAGAGGGTTATGAAAGGATTATGTTCTATAATAAATTTAGGACAATCCAGATTTTTCCTCAAGCAACTGCAGACTGTAGCATGATTTGTTTACATATTTGCTCTGACTGGGTAATTTGGGCATAGGTTGCTTCTAACGCAAGAGTAAGAGAAAAGATGGCTAGCTCTGGAAAGATTTTTGCCCAGAAGTTTGATCTGTTTCTGAATTCTGGGCCATTTGGGGGCTCTCGACATTTAGTGGATTTCCAATAGAATAAATTATATGAGGCGTTTGTGAAACAGGTATGACCTAAGACATTGGACTTCACTAAGCAGAACTAAGTGGGATTAAATGAATTAATATTTGTAAAGCCTGTTGCATAATGCTTGGCATACAGCACGTGCTATTATCAGTGTTTGATAAATAAATGAGAAGCTCTACTTTGAATTAAGGAAAGTTTCATTTGTGCTTCTAGGAAGATTTTGGATTAGAAAATGGGTGGATCTTGAAAGAAAGGGTATACAGTGTGTAGAATGCAGAATCCCACCATTCAGTTGGCACCAATAACCTCTCATGACTGCCATATAGGCCGAATTTCTACCTGGAATTGCTAGTGGCAAAGCAGAACAGCAGAAAGCATTTTGCACCTGTGGTCTCTTTCCAGATAGTACTGCCACTTACTAGCTAAGGCCTTTGGGCAAGTTGTTTCACCTCTCCCTGTTCCTCATTTTTCTCAGATGTAGAGGCTCACATGAGATAATATGTATCAAAGAGCTTTGTAAACTTGAGAGTGCTAGCTATACGTAGGGATGGTTTTATACTTAGATAGTCAATTCCAGCACAACTGTGAGGGGCAGCCCACATATTTGGTGAGTCACTGGGGATGAATAGCTAAGAATTGACTACTTCCCAGAGGTGGGGGGGG
>NW_024423319.1:108619691-108645214 GCF_017311325.1 Ursus maritimus | reverse complement strand
GGGGGGGGATGCTGTAGCAGGAATGTCAGGAAACTCCCTTTGGGTGAAATGGTATGGAGGGAGGAGAGGTAATTTACCATTCAAACCTTGTCAGGAGGGTTATCTAAAATATTCCGGAAGTGTCTTCTTCACTCACAATGAAATAAGTTAATGGGAAACACCTATTATAATTGCCAGTGCTTCCTGCCTACTTAGTATCCAGTTTACTTGCTTTTCTAACAGAACCCTACATTTTTTCAGCCATGTGTCTCAGAGGAAGCTGATCCCATCTTCAGGGATAGCCTGGTTGGTTTAAGATTATTCCCATTCCCCTTAAATGGCCATGTGACCTAATCTGGCCAGTGAGACTAGGACAGTCTCCTGGGAGGCTTCTGGAAAATGTTTTCTCACTCCCAAGGGAGAGCCACAAAAAGAGATAGTCTCTCTTCTTCCTAGGAGTTGCTGTGCCTGGAGGAGATACCTGGAACAGCTGCCGCCATCTTGCTACTGGCCTGACCCTGAAGCCAACAGTGAGGAACAGAAAGGCTAAGGAGTGGAAGTGGGTGGGAAGTTGGGGAGTGGAGTCATAGACATTGTGAGCTGAAACTACCCCAACTGACACAGAACTTCCCGTATGTTATCAAAGAAATCATCATAGCCGTCTTGAGGTAGTGGCGTTGTCCCCGTTATATGGGATGAGGAAACCAAGAGGTGAAATTGCTCAGGGTCACCCACCATGTAGGTGGAGGATTTAGAGCTCGGACCGAGCTCTGTTTGAGTTCAAAGGCTGTGCTCCTTTGTTGTTGCTTGGTCTCCCAAACCTTGCCTCAGGTAAAAAATGGTCAAAAGGCAGTCTATTCACTATGGCCATGAGGCTCGCAGAGCCTGGGAGTTGGACAGCCTGAGTTTTTTGTTTTGTTTTGTTTTTTATGTTGGCTTTGCTGCCCAACATTTGACCTTTCTGAACCTCCGTTTCATCATGTGTAAGACAGTTGGACCAGATGTTTACTGAGGTTCTTTTTGGTTCTAAGATCTTTCGAAATGCTTGGTAAACCACAGGGAGGGATAAGAGAAAATAAATAACATACAATGGGTATCTTGAGAAAGGGCGCTGGGCAGGATTTCCCCTCTCAACCCGTTCAGGGTTACAATGCATCAGTGAAGCTGCTGAAGAACAAGAGAAGGTTCCATGTGGCACTAAGCAGGATAAGCCAAAACCAGATAAGAGTTTTCACTAGGGTGAAAGGAACAGAGCTAAGAAGACGCCAGATAAAGGATATTTTCTAGAGTGTCCCCCCTCAACAATCCAGCCAGCTTGATTGCTGAGTTTCTGATGAAGAGTTAGGTTCTGACGGGCATTTGTGCTTTCACTTCCTTTGTATTCTTAAGGTGCTTAAAACAGAGCAGGACAGGCTGTACCAGGCACTTTAAAATACTTGACTTCTGTTCCCTTCTAATTGCTAGGAAAGTTGTTTCTGTGATATTATCACCCAAGATAGCCATAGTGCTTAGATAGTTTTCAGCCACGATTCAGTAGGGAGGGAATCCCTTGGAGGAGACACTGGCAGCCCCTGGCCTGGGGCTAAGAAAGGAGTGGGGGGGATGACTCTGACATTTTGCAAGTCCCATCCACTCCCTTCCCCATCTTAGCAGTTTCCTAGGGCTGCTGTAACCAAGTGCCACAAACTGGGTGGCTTAAAACAACAGAAGCTTTATTGTCTCACAGTTTTGGAGGCTACGAGTTCAAAGTCAAGGTGTTGGCAGGGCCATGCTCCCTCTGCAGCCTGTGGGGGAGAATCTTCCCTTACCTCTTCCAGCTTCTGGTGGTTGTCAGCAGTCCTTAGCATTCCTTGGCTTGTAGATGCCTCACTCCAATCTCTTCTGCCATAGTCACATGGCCATCTTCTCCCTGAGTGTGCCTTCTCTTCCTATAGGGACACCAATCATATTGGACTAGGGGCTCACTCCACTCTGCTAGGACCTCATCTTAACTAATTACATCTGCGAGGACCCTATTTCCACATATGATCATGTTCTGAGGTACTGGGGGGTTAGGACTTCAACATATTTTTTTGGGGGGGGACACAATTCAACCCTCAAGAGCCCCCATCGAGGCAGTCTTACTGCCACATAATCGAGTTCTTGCTATATGAGGCAGTGTGTTTTTCTATTCAGGCCTGCTTTTCTTCTTCAAAGCCACTTTCCATGTTTCTTGAAAAATGATTCTGCTTGTGAAAAATCTGAGGTGGGGGAGGAGGAGGAGGAGCTGGATATTTCTGGAGCAGCCGCTAAAGGATGTGGCCCCCAGACCAGCACCTTTCAAATGTTACTGTGTACACAAATCCCTTGAGGACCTCATTAAGCACCAGGTGCTGGTACAGTGGATCCGGGGTGGGGCGTGAGAGTCTGCATTTCTAGCAAAGTCCCAGGTGCTGCTGGTCCACAGAGTAGCAAGGCTCTAGGTCTAGGCTATATGACGGCCACATCTATTTACCCAGAACAACTAAAAATGATCATTCTTGGGATGTTTCAAAACGTCAACTGCATATTAGCCAGAAAAAAGTCCCAGTAAACTAAGAGTATCCCAAGACGAGAAAGAGCAATTCAGTGACGTTTTTCACGTGACAGTGAAGTCAGAAACATCTGTGCACATTCATCCGGATGAATACGTGTTTTCTAATTTCTGGGCTGTGGTGACTAGTGGAGATGTGCCTGTCAGAAGCCATGATTCGTAGGGACACATTGACTTTAAGGTTTAGGGAAAACAAGTAACTTCCTGTCTTGGTGTGCCAGAAAAACTGCATTTGGAGAAGTTGCTGGCCACGTTTGACAGGGAATGCCCATTTCCTACTGGGAGAAGTCAAGCAGCCAGATTTCCTTGGGTCTCAATCCTGTTGGGTGCTCAGTCCCAGGGCTTTTCTCCCACCCACACCTGTGACACTCCTCACTAGCCAGCTCCCTCAGACCCTCAATGGCTCCCAGACGCTCGCTATTCACGGTCGTCAGGGCTGAGACGGGTATATAGAAGGGCCAGGTGGATGACCCAGGGTGTATCCCTTGGAGGGTCCAGCCTCTGGATGAACTCATGCAGAGCAGGTCCCAGAGAAGAGCAATCCTTTTGTGACGTCAGGGGCTGGCAATTTGGTTTTCCAAATTCAACAGTGACCTGATTATTTCCAGCTCAAAAACACCCATGTGCTATTGGCTCTCTGACAATACTTAGTTGGAAGTTTCTAGGAAGATAGCTTTCTGAGTGTTTGGCACAGTGCATCTTTTGGGTCAGAATGTTAGTTTGCGTGGTCAGCACTGTGGCTATGGGATTTGTAATAAAAGCCAGCTCTGTCAGACTACACATCCCTGCAATGTCGTCTTACAGTTGAGAGAAGAGGAGGAAAAGAACAGCATAGACAGAGTTTTGGTTACCTATTGCTGAGTAAGAAACTACCCCAGAACTTAGGGGTTTGAAGCAATAGCTATTTTACTTGCTTATGATTTTGTGATTCAGGAATTTGGAGAGGCACAGTGGGAAGGGCTTGTCTGCTCCCCAGTGTCTGGGTGCTTGGCTGGGTGGCTTGAAATGACTGGAAATATTGGCAGGGATGGTCAGTTGGGGTCATATGTCCGGGCCCTCAGTTCTTTGCCGGGTGGCTTCTCCACGTGGCTAGCTGGGCCCTCACATGGGAGTCTCAGAATAGTGAGACTTCTTCACTGCTAGCTGGCTTCCCCTTACATAGTGGAAGCTGCCAGGCTTCTTGAAGGCTTGGCCCAGAGCAAGCCCTCTGTCATTTTTGCCATGTTCTACTGCTCAAAGCAAGTCACAGGACATGCCTAGATTCAAGATGGTAAAGAGACTCCATTTCTTGATGGTAGCAACAGCAAGTAATTTGTGGCTATCTTTAATCTACCACAGAGAGAGAAGTGGAAAGAACATTTTTAAAATCATGTTCTGTCTAGGTTCTGATCAGATTAAGTCAAGCCCAAGCAGCCGACAGAATTCCCTGTGATTCCTGGCCTCTTCCTCCCACTGGACAATTTTTAACTTTGGGGTAGAGTCCACAAGTGGTCTTTCAACCTTCAGTCACACACAGCCACTCAGACTTTTTTAGAACTTCCATTTTGCTTTTCTGCCTTCCAACACCCAGTTCTTTCTAGATGAAGTGTTTTAAAAAACCTTTTATCGTGTATTTTTTGTTTTATAAAAATCATGGAAGTGGTACATAATTACATTTTCACTGGCAAAATTATGACAATACTGTAGCACACACAGTAAAACATAAAAATGCCCCTTCTACTTTGACTCTCTATCTACTCACCTCCAGACAAGCAGCAGCTGCAGTTCATTGTGCCTCTCTTTACCCCCCTGTCCATACGTACACATTCAAGTATATGTACATAGACTCAGAGTGTTTTGTTCCTTAAATGAGATCCAGTGCTATGTGTTATTCTGCAAGTTGCTTTTTCCATCTAACAATATGTCATGGTGATGGTTCCATATTCATATATTGACCCACTTATTTCTTTGAACTTGCTGTGTATTAGTCCATCGGACCGACACGGCACAATTAACACAATGACTCCCCTGGTAATGGACTTTTAGCTGTTCGTAATTTTTTTTTTAAGATTTTTTTTATTTATTTATTCGACAGAGATAGAGACAGCCAGCGAGAGGGAACACAAGCAGGGGGAGTGGGAGAGGAAGAAGCAGGCTTATAGCAGAGGAGCCTGACGTGGGGCTCGATCCCATAATGCCGGGATCACGCCCTGAGCCGAAGGCAGACACTTAACCGCTATGCCACCCAGGCGCCCCTGTAATTGTTTTCTAATGACAATAAGTGGTAATTGAAATAACTATTCTTGCATATATACCTTTCTGCACATTTGCACATGCTTTTATGAGGTAGATGCCTGGAGGTGAAATAGCTGGGTCAGAGCACGGGCATTTGCAATTTCAATAGATATAGACAGTTGACTCTCAAAATGCAGAGTACATTCCTCCAATATTTTCCCGCACCTTGATGACACTGGCTGTTACTGTTTTTCTTTCTTCCAGGCTGAATGATGGATGAAAATGCTATCTTACCATTGCACTTCTTTCCTGTAACTATTCATTCTTTTTATTTCTTCCTCTGAAACATCTTCTGTTCAAGTCATTTGCCAAGTAAAAAAGTATGCTCTTTATGTTTTCGCTAAATATTTGTGGGAGCTCTTCACATATCAATCTTGTGCTATTTCCTAAAGCTAAATTCCCAGATGTGGAATTGCTAGGTCAAAGGATTTCTTGAGTCTTCCTGCAGATTGTACTCTTGGAAGGGACTCATCTCACCACATTGATAAGTTGAGTTTCATTTTTCATCACTACATGAGCTCCCTGTATAGAGGAAATAAGGCTGAGAACCCTACACTAATACATTCTAAGGCTACTGGTGCCCAGCTGTGCCAAGCTACTTTATATATAATTAGCAAACTTTTTAGAAAAAGATTTTATTTATTTGAGAGAGAGAGAGAGCACAAGAGAGAGCGAGCATGAGCAGGGGGAGGGGGAGGAAAACAAGCAGACTTCCCGCTGAGCAGGGAGCCCAATGTGGAGCTCAATCCCAGGACCCTGGGATCATGACCTGAGCTGAAGGCAGACGCTTCACCAACTGAGCCACCCAGGCACCCCTAATTAGCAAACTTCTTTCTTAATGTAGCTGAGCTGATAGGTGGCTCACCGGCCAGGACAAGAGCTAAGATCTTTCACTCAATGACTTTACATTTTCTCTTTTTCCTGAAGATTTAGGTGGAAAACATAGACTCTGGCTCGTCACTGAGCCATTTGCTGAGTCCCTACTATGAAAAAGGCACTGTTTTAGGCACTGCTGCTTATTATTATGACCTGGAATCTCTAAGGATGAGTTAAATTTCTGAATATGGCAGTACAGTCGAGGATGCTATTTGCAGTTCCAGATTTCGTGCGCGAGCGTGTGTGTGTGTGTGTGACTTGAGCTGTGAGCTTTATGAGGGCTGGGTTACAGAACTTGTTGCTGAACCGCTAAGTTTAGCTGACTAGCCTCTGAACCTCAGTGTGGTTCTTGTGTTCTCCAGTTACAACAGGTACACAGGCAGTTAGAAATGTTGCTTTGTTCGACATAGCCGTAAGCGAAAGAGAAAACATTAGCAAAAGTCGAAAAAGCAGATAATATGTGTGTGGACTTGCACAGGAAATAAAGTGCTCTTAAAGGAAATATGATTTAGGAGATATCCAGGAGCTCATACAAACACTTCTGTCATTTGAGAATTTAGAAATTGCCTTAGCATATAATACGTGTTTGACACATTTTATTAAAAACCGTTCCTACAGCAACAGTTGTGCCTAGATGATTTGTGTTTCAGTTATCTGAAGCCTTTCAAAATCGAGAATACTAAATCCTGTACCATGAGTGAATCGTTATTATTGGACGTGGTTTTTTTTGTTGTTGGTTTGTTGGGTAGACTGGTGACTTGTGCAGGTGAAACCTTTGAAGCAAACGTGGGCACCTGCCCATACATAGCATGGGTGTAATTGCTGTTGCTACCCATTAATTGCAGGGACAGAGTTAATCCTAGTATGATGCAGGAACATGGGATTTGAAGTAGGAAGAATTGATTCGAGTCCTGACTTTCTTCCTAATCGATTGTCTTTTTTGGGAAGTCACCTAATTTTTAAAGCCTCATTTTCTATCTGTAAAATAGTGCTGGCCACAGAATTTTGTGAACACCAAACAACCTTTGGATGGGAAGGTATTTTCTAAACATAAAAGTGCTCTTCCAATGTGAGTTTTATTATTTTGCCATAATAATAAAAAGAGGGGAACTACATCCATCCATCCATCCATCCATCCATCCATCCATCCATCAACAGTTTCTGATTACCTGCCATGAACCAGGCATTGAGCTAAGTGCCAGAATAATGAAATGAACAGGACCTGGGTCCTGCGTTGTGGTTTAGAGACCAGTGGAGATGGTGGTCAAGATAATGTCCAGTCCAGTCAAGGCTGTGTTGAAGCAGGCTCATTCAGGCTCACACGAGCTGACTGCTAGATTTTCAGGAATTCTGTGAATGGGCTGTTAAACACAGTCATTGCTAAAAATTATGTATATAGTTGATTCCCATTATTCACAGATTCCTTATTCGTGAATTCGCTTACTCACTAAAATTTATTTGTAAGCCCCAAATCAATAGTTGGGGCACTTTTGTGGTCATTTGCAAATATGTACACGTGCAGAGTTGGAAAAATTTGAGTTGCCCAATGTGCACGCTCCCAGCTGAGGTCAAACAAGACCTTCTTGTTCCAGCTCTCATACTGTAAATGAGGTGTTTTTTTTGTGGTATATATTTAGTGCCAGGTTTTTCACATTTTTGTGCTTTTTGTGGATGATTTCACTGTTGAAAATGACTTCTAAGTGTAGTACTCAAGTGCTGACTCGTGTTCCTAAGCACAAAAAGGTTGTGATGTGCTTTATGGAGAAAATACTGTGTTAAATAAGCTTTGTTCAGGCATGAGTTATAGCGCAGTTGGTCATGAGTTCAATGCTAATGATTCAGCAACATATATTAAATAAGTTGTCTTTAAACAGAAACACACATAAAACAAAGTCATGCATTGATCAGTTGGCAAAATATTTTGAGGCTTGCAGGCAACTAACCCTGTATTTCCTCTAGAAGCAATAATTCAGTATTTGCTGAGTGTTTGCAGCAACTTTACAGAACATTACTCTTGTGAATAACGAGAATTGACTATATACACTTAAAATAAAAATGAATTATATTACACAAAAGGTAGTAAAGACTCAAAACTCCTTACTTCCTAATTATTTTGCTACATATGACATATCATCAATGCTCTTGCGGTTATTTATGTGTATTAAAAGTGTATAGCAGAAATATGATACAGTGAGGGTCTGTCATCTCTTTCCAAACCCCCGTGGTCAGTGATGACAAGCTGGTAGTTGGACATTGGCCACAGTGGGAGTATTTACACGACAGAAACCAGCAAAGGCTACAAATCAAGGCCCCTGCACCTCAGCCCCCAACCAGTTGTTACGCATTTACCAGAACACAGCTGCCTTCAACTTTCTTTAGGGACCTATCTTTATGCTCCTGGAGCCAACTCTCGGACACCAGAAGAGAAGCAAGTTGTTAGGAGTTTATCTCCCCTACCTCCAGCTCAGGGTCATCAGCCGATGGCTGACTGGTGCTCTTCTGCCTCGGAGTGGCAGTTATATTCCAGAGCTCCCCTCAGGATCCACGTGGGCTGAGATCCCCAGATCCCTGTGGTTCCTACACTTGTTAGGCTTCTTCCCCTTCCCTGTTCTGCTTTCCTCTTACCCTTACTGGTTTCTCCTGGGAGCTCTTCCTTGATAAATCCCATGTACATACACCCGAGTCTCAGGGCCTGCTCTTTAAGCATGCCGTCAAAGACAGTACTCCGGAAAACCTGAGAAGAAAGTCATGGGGTCAGCAATGAGAGTGTGGGTATCTCAGACTGGTCTGGAAGATCTACTGGTAGGTCTTGATTTTCTGGCTCTAACTCCTCCAGTTTCATCCTTCCATTTGTATGTTCTCAGGACCCATAAACAGGTGTGAATGAAAAGTTCTTTAGGTTTTACAGTTGCAACTTAGGTGCTTCACGCATTCACATGTTGATAAAATCGACAGGATTACTGGAGCGTCCTTTACTCAGTCTAGCTTCTTGCTGGGTTTGCCTCTGCTGAGCTCGGCTAGTGGACCTGAACTCTGACATGCAATAATAAATCCAGCTTTCATCAAGTTCTTCTTAGGCTGTTGGGAAACAAAAACCCTATAAGCAATGCTGCAACAACTTCCTTTGAAATTCTAATTCGTTTTTACCATGATAAAAAAAAATGTGATAAGTAGTCAAGAAGTCCACTGTGCTGTTGTCTATGACTGGAATATGATTTTCCGAATAGTTTCTTGATTTTCAAATTGTTCTTGCTCTGGAGTTAGCAAGTGCCAGTTCAGATGCAGGGTCTAGTAATTGTGCAGTAATTAAATGCTTGCTCGGGAAAACAATTTTAGATCACTGAATTGCTTTATTGCATTCTGAAAAGCTGAAAGGGCCATTCAATCAGGTAGAGCCTGTGTTTGTCTTCTAAAATTATGCACACGGGCAAAGACTGAATTTGAAAAGGAAGAAACTTGGGGCATAGGGCAGTTATTGTTCCAACAGTCACTGGAGAGTTCAGTAGGCCGCAGGAAAGGAGGCCTGTCTTGAAGATTCCTGGCAAGGTTTTGGGGATTAGGATGAAGCGCCTTCCTAGCCAATCTGCTTTTAAACTGAAACTACTCACTGACTGGAGGGCTTTTGCTTACTCTCCTGAATGCTGCTCCGGCTCGAACAGCCCCAGAGAAGAAAGGGTTCCCAGGAACTTGTGCTCAATTACATAATTGAGAGGAAAGCATAATAATATGATGTCTCAAAGTATGACATAGGTGAGAGAAATATTAGTATAAACATTGGGCATCACACGTATTACTGCATACAAGAGAAATTCTTCGCTGAGACTTCTAAATACATCATTTTGTATTTGCCCTAAGAGTTTTTTATTGAGGAATAATTTACCCACAGTAGAACACACAAACCTTAGGTGTAGCATTTGACGAAGTTTTAAAAAAGGCTTATTTATTTATCTGAGGGCGAGAGAGAGAGAGAGAGAGAGAGAGAAAACGCATGATCCGGGAGAGGGGCCGAAGGAGAGGGAGAGAATCCCAAGCAGACTGCACCAAGCACAGAGCCAGACACAGGGCTCGATCCCATGACCTAGAGATCACGACCTGAGCCAAAACCAAGAGTCAGATGCTCCACCCAGGTGCCCCCGTGAATATTTATCTATATACTCATATAACTACCACCCAGATAAAGATACAGAACAATTCCATCGCCCTGGAAAATCCTCTCATGCTCCCACACATATGACACCCTCTCCCAGAGGTAACCACTACTCTGATTTCCTACACCACACATTAGTTTCACCTGTTCCTGAAATTCATCTAATTAGATGGTTTCTTTTTTTCTGGTCTGGCTTCTTTCACTACGCACAATACATTTGGGACAACTGCAGTATACATCAACACTTCATTCCTCCATATTGCTAGGTCATATCCGATTGCATGGGTGTACCACACTTTGTTTACCCAATCTCTTCTTGATGAGTTTTTCTGCACTTATTGCCTACTATGAGAAAAACTGATAGAAACATTCTTGTATAGGTATTTTTGTGGACAACGCACAAAAAAGGGCTATTTTGGGCACTTACTTCTTTTGGATATATACCCAAGAGTAGCACTGCTGTGTCTGTCTTCAAAATTTGCCAAAAAAAAAAAAATTATACACACACACACACACCCCAATCAGAAGAGTGCAGAGAAAGTGACTATTTCCCTAATATCTGTTCTTGGCAAAGTGAGGACACAACCTCGTACTGCCTGATGGCATTATTTCAGCAATTAAGCTTGGAATACTTCAAGTGATTGCTTAGCCATAGGGAACTGGAGAAAAAACTCAGATTCTTTCTTAGTGAGATGAATACAGGTCCTGTGTGTCTGAAAAGATGCCAGTGCTCAGGGGGCCCTTACAAAGGATTTCTTAGTACCTTGGAAATAGGGTTAAGTTGAGACTCATTTCCTGGAAACAGGACAGTCTGGTTCACCTTGGGATCACCCATGGCTGAAGATAATCAAACTGTGTTGGGGGAGGGAATCCAGGCAGGATTGGTTATGCGACATTGACACAGACAGAGGGCTATGGGGCTACCAGAATCGTCCTGGTTGCTCCCCAAGGAATCCCATTTGAGAGTTGTTCTTTGCTACCAATCCTCGGATAATGGAACTGGGTTGCAGACCAGCCTAACCGCAGAAGAGAGGTCTGTGAAGGGGTTATGGCGCCCCCTGAGGGACACTGAAATGTTCCTCCTTACAGGACTTAACTTCCCCATGTGAGGTCAAGTTCAAGTTGTGTTGAGTAATGTCTCTACACCACTTCAATAATCCTCTTTGAAGGTTTCCAAATAACTTTAAAGTATATTGGGGATTTACTGGAACAACCCAATTCAGAGAAGGCTTAAGAGGAACATATAATGTTTAGGCTCTCACAAAAGGGAGGACGAATCCTTTCTGGTTTCTTTCTTGTTTCTGGTAGAAGGGCTTCACATGATGAGATGAGTTCTAATTTTTGCTTTGTTAATGAAGGTGGTAAGGTAAGATGACAACTTCATCTTCAAAATTCTGTAGGCAAAATGCCTCTACAAGATGGCTGTGAGCCTTTTGTGTCTTGCTGGCTTAGGGTGTAAAATGAGCGATTCTGAACCCACGCCAGTACCACGCTTCCAGCGAGCATTTGGAAGTGTGTGGGAGCATCTTTGATTGTCACAATGACTGGGGGGCGTGCTACTTCCATTTGCTGAAGTGGGGGAGAGAGCGAAAATGTCTAGCACGAGGAAGAGCTGTCCCATCCAAAATGCCAGTAGGGGCCCTGTTGAGAAATACTTTTTCTTTTCCCCCTCAGGCGATCTGGAGACGTTTATATGCAATTTATATTCAGAAGGTTTAACAACACAAACAAAATATGTCAAGTAAGTGAACGTTAGCAGATTAAGGAGCTTAGTGAGACAGAAGGACTGGAGCTGTCTCGTTTTGGACATTTTGTGTGACCACTTTATCCAAAGCAGTACTTAGCTATGACCTTAAGTGGGATATGGAGGTGGAGAGATTTGTTTTCCAGGCTCCCCGACATGTTTTCTTTATTCTCCTCCAGACTTTCACTGATCCTGCCCTTCTTCTTCAGTGCTTCTTGGGATGAGGGAAGCAGCTGATAAATTCATTAGGTTGCGAGAGTTTTCTCTTGCTCCTCCTAGCAGGATATCAGGAAGGGAAGAATCTCAAATGCTGGAATTTCAGATGTGGGGGAGGTAGGTAGGTGTTTTTGGCTGTGAGGTATTTCTAGAACTTCTTAAATTATTCCTGGGCAAGTAATAACTTATTTTCCTGTGAGGCTGGCTTTAGATGTGGAAACCAAAGTGTTAGAATTTGCTGTAACCATGGCAAAGAGAGTGAAGGGGGGACTGGATACCTTTGTGAGTTCACCGGTGTATGATTGGGCTGAACAAGACTCTTTTGAAGTATCAGGTTTAGAATGCACCATGGGCATTGTCAAATTTAATGTTCTATGCAATTTTGATGTGTTATCATTATTATTCTGAATCTTCCTAGTATTTTTCATAGCACTTATTTCAGAACCTTACACTAAATATCCATTCAATAAATGTGTCCCAAGTGAAACCAATGATTAGACATGGGAGTTGCAGTGGGGATTACAGAAACAGATCTCAGGCTGCTGTATGTTTCGATGGGCTGGCGTGCCTGAAGTCAGATTGAGAAGGAAATCCTGCTGCAACATTCTTTTCGTTTCCACTAAGCATTTCCTGGGAGGGAATTCTTTTCCTTTGTGAACAGGATTGCTGAGCGCTCTCCCCCAGGCTTCCAAACGACATGGAATTATTCTGTAGCTATTCAATTTCTAAAGGAAGGGTTTGGGGGACCACCGCTAGCATCATCGTTGTCCAGTACCTGACCCAACAAGAGCCTCTGGGATCACCAGAGCAAGATTCTAGGATAAGAATGTTAGGGATATCCTGACCGCTTCCTTCCTTAGTTGGGACAGAAGCCGAAATGACAAGATCTTAAATTCCTGCTTACATTTATTGAGCAACCCTGTGCCAGCCACCAGGCTATGCGCCCGGGACATGACAGTGAGGAGGACACAGTCACTGCTTTCATGGCCTTCACAGTCTAGGGAGGGTGTTGGCCAGAGGGTCTGAACCTTGGTTGCAGATTACGGTCACCCGAAGAACTTAAAAAATACCCAAGTTGCACCATGTTCAGTAGAATCAGAATGTCTGGGGGTAGAACCCAGACTTCGGGATCTTTGAAAGGTCCCCAGCTTATCCCAAAGTGCAGCTGAGGCTGAGAAACACGACGGAGGGGAAAGAGGCAAATCTGGAAAGGAAACTTCAGACGAAAACATGACAAGTGCGCTGTAGAGGTAAAAACAAAGCGCAGCTGGAGGGATACAGAGGAGAAGAAGCTACTTCTCACACCCAAGCGCGGCTCTTTACGTCGTCAGAGCAGGAGAGTACTGACAAATGGGGAACTTGGGAAATAAGAACGAGGGTGGCCTCTGAATCATTTTCTGATAGAACAAACTCTCCCCTGCAGATTAATCTGTATTGGTGACTCTGGGGGGTTTGAGAATGAGAGTTGATCATTTGTGCAGTGCGCTCCCCACTCCTTCTTCTGGCCTCCCTGTCCTTTCTTTATACACCTACAGGGTATGCTGAATGCCATGGACAGGTTAGCGGTTGCTAACATATTAAAAAAGGAAAATGAAAGCTTGCTATTTCTCTCTGCTTATGAGAAACAAAAGAAAACAAAACCCTTATTACAGTATGTGGTGTGGTCTTGTGGCTAAGCCGAGACCTGAAAATAACAATATAAAGGAACCACTTAATGCATTAAATTTCTAGCTCTAAACACATTAACCGTGATCCTTGTAACACCCTCTAAGAAAGTATGAGTATTGCTGGTTAACAGATGAGGAAACCGGCTCAGAGAGCAGGAGTAACTTGCCACAGCCACATGTCTTTTCGGTGGCAGAGGTGGGGTCCAAATCCATGTCTGTCTGAGTGGAAAGTGCTGCTTTCCATGTTGCATTCAAGCTTGTTCTATCTGCCAAATGACCTCGCTGAGGTGGGAATGTTGATGTATTTATGGGATTCATCTCAGTATCACACTGTCACAGCGGAGCTGGCAACGAATTCAGTATTTTTACCGGCAGCCCTACCACCGCCGTCACCGAGCGTGTGGGTCTGGTGGATGAACTCTTGAATAAACCTCAACGGAATGGGGAGATATCTTGTAGGGAGAAGTAATTTGAGGGTTCATTGGGCTGTGAGATTATAAAAATAATGAGAACTATAAAGTATCTAACTGTATTTTTAATTAAAAAAAAAGACACAGGACAGGATTCAATTGTGCATTCTAGAGGCTCAAGCTTCCAGAATGTGTACTAACCTCCACGTAGACTCATTGCCACACCATTGCTAAAGTGATCGGAGCTTCTGGGAGAAAAAAAAAAAAGAATGAAAAATAGCCTAAACTCTAAAAAACAAAGAAACGGCTGCCACTACACCACCACTACTAACAACAACAGAAGCCAAGTGCTGTGGGCTGGAGGTTTATGTCCCTCTCCCCCCGCCCCAACCAGTTCCTATGTTGGAATCCTAACACCGAATGTCATGGTATTGAGAGATGGGGCCTTTGGGAAGTGCTTGGGTCATGACGGTGGTGTCCTTATGAATGGGATTTATGCCCTTATGAAAGAGACCCAGAGAGCTTGCTCACCTTTCCAGCCATGTGACGATAGAGTGAGAGGGTGCCCCTGTATGACCCAGGAAAGGGGCCCTCACCAGACACAGAATCTACTGGTGCCTTGACCTTGGACTTCCCAGTCTCCAGAACTGTGAGAAGTGTCTGTTGTTTAGAAGCCCCCCCCCCCCCCCCGTCTATGGTATTCTGTTACAGAAGCCTGAACCAACACACCTAGGCGTTACCCCGTTTTCCCTTTTCTCTTGAAGAAAACTAGTGAATCTGGTTTTTAAGGCTTTGTTCTATATCCCTGTAGCGGAGTACTATTTAGATAGCAGCCTCCGTGCTATTCATCCACAGGAAGGCACATTTCCCTCTCTGTCTCTCACCATTCAGGCAGCAGAGAAATCTTTCCATACAGATTGCCACGAGGGAGGACGGTTATAGCAGGAAAAGAGAGAGAAAGACATGCATCTCACAGCTTCTGAGTTTCTAAACAGATTCAGAGAAAAGGCTTTGAGATTGACCAGCATAGCTTTTAACACTACGGGAGCCAAAACTTAGGCTGTAGACTAGTGGCTCTCAAATGCCTCCTTGTATCACCGTCACCTTGCGGGGTTTTAAAACCTACCAGTGCCTGGACTTTACCTGCGAAGACTCAGTTGTAGTTGATTTTTGGTGGGCATTCATTTATTTTACACACACACACACACACACACACACGTTTACACACAAACTTCCAATAACACTAACGTGCAACCAGGTGGAGAACCAAAGCCTTAAAATAGTTGTTCCCAAACTTTTCTGCATGTTAAAATTACCTAGGGAGCTTTTAAATCCCCAATGCTGAGGGTGCACTCATACCAATGAAATTAGAATGTGTGGAGGTGGGAATTAGGTGCCTTTAACAGCAGATTTGGGAAGAATTCCTGCTGAGAGTTCTAGTGCATCATACTTGGATGTTTACACAGATTGGCAAGTGAGAGGGGAGGTGAAGAGGAGAGAGAGAGGAACTGGGCTGTCAGTGTGTCCTTGAGGAGGGGCTCTGTGACATGTGTGCCCTACACCCCCAACCCCATCAAGGTGTGAAGGGTAATGGGCAGTGACGTGCTGCTCAAGGTTTAACAGATGGCTGTCCAAGAAGGAAAGCCCTGATTTGTAGGGTCTGCCACTTTCTCTGGTGTCAATGCTCCTACCATACGTGGCCAAGTTCAAGATACTGACACAGCCGGCATTGCTGCTGCTGGAGCTGGAAAGATACACCTGGCGCTCCATGCTAGCTAAGAGGCCAGGAGTATAAGAAATCCTTCATGCAAGTTTGGGGATCTGAGGACAGAGAGTCATGTGCTTTGTTTCTAGACTTGAACCAGAAACAAGAAGAAGGAGCCTAAGGTTTCCCCATAATGTGTCATCTATAGTGGAAGTGGGAGCATATCCAGGAGGGTCTAGGTAGCGTGGGCAGAAGACGACCTCCCATGTCTCCTGTCACCTCCTGGTGGTATGAGAGAGCCAGACTTTCCTATACCTCTGAGAGCATTATGGAAGTGACTGGACATAGGCTGGAAGAGCTCGAGGGGCCTTGAGGTTAGGATGAGAAGGCCATGGAGAGCTTTGAATGACCGATTACTGATGGGCACGGAGAAATAGGCTACAGATGCAAATGTGGAGGGTGCCAACCAGGACAAAAGCCAGTAACGACTGACGATCAGTTACCTCCTCTTAGAGCCACGAGGCTACCGACCTCTAGGCCCCACAGTCGGAGAACTAACAGACCCGAGCTAACTGAAAAGGTGGCGGCTGTTATCACCGCGGTAATTAAAGGTTATTACGGGGAACACAGCCAGGATCTCTCTCTCCCTTTTTTATTTCTTGGCACAAGACAAAAAGGAAACCAAAACCCGATTTTAGATTCATCTTGTTAGAGCTATTGAAATGATGCAGTACGGTATTTTTCTTCTTTCTTGCTTCTGGAAGACATAACTGGCAGTATTTTGCAAATTTCCTCTGACAAAGACCAGCATGCCCCCAGTTCACCACCGTGATCTTACTGAAGGTTGGTGTAAGCAGGACAAGATGGAGCACCTTATAAAAGTCCACAGGCAAGCATACCACTTAGAGCAGGGATGGAATGCGAGCCTCTGTCCCCTCCCTGGGGTGTGCATTGCTGAACCTCTCCTCGGCCACTTGCAGATGCCCTGTGGACCGCACTCATTGACCTCCTGGTGGCATTTAAGCTAGTGCTGGCCGTGTGCACTGTGATCCTTGCATACTGTCAACAGTAGGAGAAATGTTATTAGGAGAGGCCGAACAGCAAGAACACCAGAGTGAGGGTCAGTAGATCTCAATTCTCATCCTGGCTCCCTATCAGCTATGTGGCCATGAGCAGATCCGGTTTTCTAAGTAAAGTTTTGAAGGAACACAGGCATGCCCCGTTCATTTACTTATTATCAATAGCTGCTTTCACATGCCAATAGCAGAGCTAAGTGGTTTTAAGAGATTGTCTGGCCTGTAAAGTTGAAGATATTTATCATTTGGCCCTTTACATAAAAACTTTGCTGGCCCCTGATCTCAGTTAATGGGATTATAGTCCTCAATTATTTAGGCCCCAAACCAGAGCCACTCTTGACTCTTCTCTCTCTCTCTCTCTCTCTCTCTCTCTCTCTCTCACACACACACACACACACACACACACACACACACTGTCATCCTTATGGCTCTGTCCTAGAGAAAGGTTCTGATGTCTTCTCATGATCACCACTGGTCCAAGTCACCGTCAGCTCTGTTTCTACCTTTGTCCCTTGCCTGGATCAGTAGGCCAGCTTTTAATCTTGTCTTGTTTCCAGACTATTTTCAACATAGCAGGTGGAGTGATCCTTTAAAAATGCCAGATTGTGTCACTGTCTTGTCCAAAACCTAAGATGGTTTCCCACTGCATTCAGAATGAGAAGGAGAATTCGTAGCATGGCCTCTGAGGCCCTACCTTTTTTGCCCGGTCCCCAGGCTGCCCCCATCATGTGACTCATCTCCTTCCACTCTTCCCTTCCTTCTCTCTGCTCAGCCACCCTGGCTTTCCTGCTGCCTACCTCTGCTAGTGCCGGGGCGTTCCTGCCTCAGAGCCATTGCACTTGTGGCTCCCTCTAACTGGAATACACTTGCCTCGCATATCCATGAGCTAACTCCCTCCCTGCCTCCTGGGCTCTGCTGAAGGCATCCTAGAGATGTCTTCCTTGACTGCTGTCTCTAAAGCAGCACCTCCATCCCTCCCTATCCCCTTCCCCTGCTTTTTCCTCAGAGCAGTTATGTGGCTATTGTCTACTTCCCTCATTAGAATGCAACTCTCGATACTATAGTGCAAGCACAGTGTTCAATAAATATTTGAGTGAAGGGACTCAGTTTCCTCATGTGTAAAATGAATGAGAGGGCCATCTGGCCAGAGCATCTGTTACTGAACTGGTTGCCAGGATTGTTTCCACTGATCTGACTGGCTAAGTGGGAGTCCCTTTCCTCCTTATGTCAGTCCCTCCCAAAGCCTGTGGGTGGAATGGCGTCTTCCTTTTCTTTGGTCAAGGGTATCTGAGTCCTGACGCATGCTTGCTGGAAGCTCAAAGCCAGCTCCACATCTTGTAAGTATGGTGCAAATCAAATACAATAATAGACTTGACACTCTAAAGCTCTATGTAAGTGGAAAGAAATAAAGAAAAAGCAACACAGGTGTGAGGACTGAGTCTCTTTCCACACAGGATCCCCCGCCCCGCCCTCACCGGACCGCTTTCACGGGCTACCCGAGACAACAAAGCAGGGATTGAAAACAAAATAGAGAAGCGGCAGGAACTTGAGGTTAATAAGATATTTGTTAAAATGTTGAAAAAATGAATTAAAGAAAGGAAAACCCAAGTATTTCCATCCTCGAGTTCTGACTAATCCCCCTACCTTACTGGGCACTAGCACTGAAGGCAGAAACTCCCTGCCTCCCCTAAAAGAAACCACTTGAATCATTTTAGGATTTCAGACAATAAGTTAACTGGTTACTTAGACACTTAAATAGCAATAATTCAAACGCCTAAAATCCTCATAAGATATTGAGACTCCTGAAACACTCAGTTCACATCTAAGTTGTGAAGCACTCAGAGGTAACTTTGACCTGTTCCTTCTCCGTCTCTTGCCCCTGATGGACTGTCAGGGGCACACATGATGAAGGTTTGTCTCTGGGTTTTGCAGGAGCTCCAAAGAGACAATTGAGTAAAACTACAGAAGTCCTTCCAAGCCAGCTTTCTGGCCTGCAGCTAGTGCAGGTGGCTAATGACACTTTAACTCAGGCATTTGTCACCTGGGCAACAGTACTGTATGTTTTGGATCATATTTTTTGGCCTTATCTTGGTCCTCATAAGGATAAAAGACTGAGTATTTTGAGTATCTAATGGGATAGTGCCAACCCCAAGCTATTTTAGGTTCTCCTGGGAGGTGAGGTGCGTTCGGAAACAATGAAGAGACACCAGTGAGTGAGCTGTGGACTTCTAAGTACCCCGGGTCCCCAGTCTTCCAGGGCCCTGGCTTCTGCTGCCTTCTGGCTGGGAAATGATACAAATCCATGTGACGAGTGACAGCTGGACATGCACCAGTGAAAAATCCTGGTCAAAATATGATGCTACTTTCACCCTGAACTTCATAGCATGGCCACGAAGTGCATGGCTGTGGGATCAGACAGATGCATTCGATCCCGCTCTGCTACTTACTAACTTGATAAATTTATACAAGGTCCTTGATGTCGCTAAACTTCAGTTTTTGATCTGTAGAATGGGGAACTAAGTTATCTAATTTAGAGGATTGTTTGAAGACTAGGCAATTTCATGTAAAGTACTCAGTCTAGTGCCTTGCACATAATAAACACTCCATAAATGTGAACTAGTAATCATCATCATGTTACTCCTTTTGAATTTAGGTTGGGAGGGCTGCCTAGTAGTTTCCCAGGACTGTTGTAACAAAGCTCCACGAACTTCGTGGCTTAAAACAATAAAAATTTATCCTTGCACATTTCTGGAGGCTGGAACTCAGAAATCAAGGCAAGGCTCTGAAGGCTCTAGGGGAAGATCCCTCCGTCTCTTCGTAGCTTCTGGCGCTCACTGGCAGTCCTTAGCATTTCTCGACTTGCAGACACCTCACTCCAATCTCTGCCTTCGTCTTCACTGGGCCTTCTCCCCATGCGCATGTCTGCATCCACAGTTCTCTCGCCCTACAAGGACACCAGTCCTAATGGGTTTTGGGCTCACCCTATTCCAGCAGGACTTCATCTTAACCTTACTGCATCTGTAAAGACCCTATTTCTAAATAAGGTTGGATTTTGAGGTTCTGGGTGAACATGAACTTTGGAGGGACACTATTTACACCAGTCCACCTGGTACGGGCAAGTACAAAGTCCTGCAAAAGATTAAGAGCAGACTTGCAGAGCTCAGTCTAAATGAAGCAGAATCTGGGCAGGAAGGGATGTGACCAGGATGAGTCACAGGGGGCACTCTCTCTCTTCCTCCCCTTCAGGAGAACCGTGCGTATTTAGTGGGTGACTGCTTCTGTGTACAATAGCACCTCTTCTGAACTCACTCCCCTGCTCAACTCTGGAGTTGAAAACTGGGAGCTGCCAGGAGCAGTTAGAAGAGGAGAGTGATGGTGGCAGATGGGTTAACTAGAGGCTGAATCCTGTGGGCTCAGGGGCTAAGTCTTGATACACTTTGGGGTGCAATCAAGCACATTCTAGGGCACACAGGGAGCTGGAGGCCGAAGCAATTCACAACTTTGTTACAGCATTCTTCAATGTTTCATTATGTAGCAAGATCAGGCCCTACAACCATACTTCTCAAACTGCCGGGTGTGGAGGAATCCCAAGGGGATCTTGTGGACATGTACACTGATTCAGTAGGTCTGGGTGATGACTGAGTTTGCATTTCCAGCATGTTCCCAGATGTCCGCAGACCACACTTAGTTCTAGGCTTGGCTTCTGCTGCACACCAATCAAAAGAAGCTACTAAATATGCTCCTTAAAAAATACCTTTGGCAAAGTAACATCATCACACTTGAAGTTACAATTATGCTTATTTAAAATAAGATCTAATATCCAGTGGATATTCAGATTTCCCCAATGGTTTCCAAAATGTCCCTTAATCAACCAGAATGTACTCTAGGACCATCCAGTACGGGTACTTATTTCCTTTAAGTTTCTTTTATTCCAAAAGAGTGTCTTTTTCATGACCCTGATTTACTGATGGGCAAATTGTCCATACAAAATTATTTCACTCTCTGGATTTGTGTGGTTGATTCCTTGTGGAGTCACTGCTATATTTAGTTCTATTTCCTGTAAACTGCAAGTCGGCTCTAAAAGCCTGATGGGTTCTCATTAAATATTTGCCACAAGAATTGGTCACAGATGTTGGGTACATTATAATGCATTACAACAGGTGACATGTGATATCTGCTTGTTCTACCATTAGTGGTACAAAGATTGAGCCCTGGACTAGGGTGATAACAGCTTGACCCCCTCTGCCATACCCTTGAGTTTGAGTCTTTGAGCTCAGAGTTCTAAGACTGATTGGTTTTTCTCTGGACCCACTGTGAATGCCTCATTCCTCATTTACCATTCCCCTGGTAGCTGTTTATCTTTCTTTCTTTCTTTCTTTCTTTCTTTCTTTCTTTCTTTCTTTCTTTCTTTTTCTTCCTTCCTTCCTTCCTTCCTTCCTTCCTTCCTTCCTTCCTTTCCTTCTCTTTCTTTTTTTTTTTTTTAACACCAACTGATAATCCTGGCCTGAATCAATTTCTCTGGGGGCTGCAAAATGATGATTGTATAATTTACCATTCCTTTTACATTTACTAACTGGCATTGCTCTGGAATGAAGAGCTATTTGGTTGCTTTTCCAGGATAAATGTTTAACTCCTTTCCTTTAATCACTAACTTGCAAAGGAAGGAGTCATGTTAAGAGCTGCCCTGAATTATGCCAAGTGAGTTTTCCCCTGGCTTTCTCTCTTTTTTTTTATTTATGGATTTTCAGAGATTTAATACATTTCAAACAACTACATTGTTCTCTTTGATGTTCGTTTGTCACAACTTTCGCCAGTAGGAGGGGCACTTTCAATCTGGCTCCTGTGTCCTTTTGACATGACCCAATTAATCTTGAAAAGCTCCCTTTTTTTCCTGCCCACAAGGTGTCTCAGACTGTAATTGTACCTTCTCTGCCCCAGGCCTGGAATCTGCCATTTCTCCAAGGAGCCCTGGTTCCTTGGAATGAGAAGTATCAGAGGAAAAATAATTTCAAGGTTATGTATTATGATTGGGGTGACATTGCTTCTAGGGCATTTTAAATCAGAACTAGAAAAAATAATATATATATACACTGTTTTTTTTTACAAATGACTTTATATTGATATTGTCAATTAACTTTAACATCACTATTTTTTACTTAATTTCTTTGATTTTATAATTCTCTTTTATTCTCAAAGTCTTGAGTCTTAATATCATTACTTGCTTTATCTTACAATATTTAAAAAATGGTTTCTGAATAAGGATACCTCTATTATGTATAACAATATTACTGATTTAAAATTTTTATCACTTAAGGTAAAAATTTCCCCTTTAGACTGAGCTCAAGACTAAAAGCCACATCTCAGTTAGATATTATAAACTCTGTAAATGTTACTTGAAAGAATAGCTTGTTGAGTTAAAAAAAAAAGGTTTCAATTCCTAAATACTCCATACAACAGAACAGAAATATGGGGGGACAGAGGCGAGTCATTAAGTGGACTTTGAAAAGTCAGGTTCATTTGGTAAGTAATCAGTAGCTACTTGAAATCCAAACGCCTGTTTGCATAAAATTTTCATTTCCCATTTCAAATACGTGGACAGAATTTAAGAAGATGGTTTACACAGAGTCCTGAATTTGGACCGAATCCTCATTAATAGGATTTTTTTTCTTCCTCTTTTCTGTTACCATTAAAAGGCAGGAGGAAAAGAGCAGGGATGCATGGGAGGCTGTGAAAGACTAGGGCGGGGTTTGTCCCGTCCAAGTATTAATGTTGTGAGTGATGCGCAGCCTGGATATGCTTCGGCTGTCCATCTGCAACTTCAGAAGTGAGCTCGTTCTCATCTTAACCTTCCTCTCAAATGGATCGCAAGCATTTCATCAGCAGCCTCACATTGCAATATTAGCTTTCATGTGGTAGAAGAGAAACAGAGAGAAATGGCGGTACGAGAAAAGAATCTCCAGGGGCTCTTCAGATATTGCTGGGCTGTCAGGGGTTTTTCTTCCTATCCTATAAGAGGTCAATAATCTAGAAATTGTTTTTTATTTTACTCTGTTCTGAGTCAGGGAAGATTTTCATAGTCATATCACATGTGCTTCATTTGGCGATGAAGTTTGAGAAAGCAATGCCAATCTAAACATGTAATTTACCTATTCCTGACGATAACCAATGGGTGCAATTTATTCATCACATGTCAGTACTCCTAACTCATAACAACAGGAAGGTTGCCGAAGACAGTCATTTGGGAATTAAAGAAGTCTATACATGCTGACAGGACAAGTGGCTTGAAGCATTTTTTATCAATTTATTATTGACCCGATGGTTCTTTTGAAAACCCTCCACACAGCAAAAGAAAATAGGGAGATGTGAAAAAGAAATTGTTCATGGAATCAATACAGAGGCTCTTTCACACTGGGATATTTTTTTTTTTTTTTTTGTGGACTTGCTGGCTTGAAACATCCATCCCTCTGCAAATTTCGACTCTCCTCGCCTCCTTTGTAAGCATAACCTTGGGTCAGGAGCTGTGTGGCTGATTGGAGAATAAGAATTCATGTTATGTATCCTGGCGTAAATGTCAGAGCCTGACAAGGATAAAAATACCCATTGCTTTTTTTTTTTTTTTAAAACAACGTCTTTATTGTGTCCCAGGGTTGTTGCTCTTTGATTAAGTACATTGCTTGTCAAAGGCAGGAAATCTGTCTGTCCTCATGCTTTGAGTCGTTAGCATGATGACAAGTGATGTGGTGCACTTTCACAGGCCCAAAGGCTCAAAAGTGAGAGGCATCTGTCAAAATCTAAGGGTAGAAAGACCGAGGGCTACCTTGCTACCTTCCTTTCTTGAGACAATTGTTCACTCATGGTAGAATTCCTGATCTCTAAGACTTTCTTCAGGAAACCCATCCTGCAGTGGGATTTGAACATAATCTACTGATGAGACTCCATCCAGCACATCACTACGTATTGTGACCATATTTCCTCAATGAAAAGTCAGCACCGGATCTGGCAAGATGATAAAATATTTAAAATTGGGACCACTCTAGAAATCATCCACATATGGCTGCCATACCTTGATGTCTTCAGAAAAATCCATACTTGATTTGTGTTTGATGTCATCTGGATATCATATGATATCATATTCTTTGAATCATCTGAAAGGAAGTTGGGCTTTTTATGATTTGAGGGTTAACCACCATCATACAGAATTTGCAGTAAGTGGAATATGAGCATCAGTAGTGTCCTTAAGTTGTTTAGTTTTGGTGGTTTATATATATATATATTTTTTTGTTTGTTTTTGTTTAATGTTTTCAGTTAGATCTTAAACTCCCTGAAGGCAGGTCATTTTGGACTTGCCATGGAACCTAGAACGGTAGACTTACTGTTTATCGATTTAATACACATATTTTTCAGTACCTACCCTCCATCCTCAAATCCTCAGTGAGTGAAATTTCCAGCCAGATCTGTGTTTGGGCAATCACTGCTTCCTGATGGAACTTCACTAGGACCTATGCAAGCAGCATACTGAGCTCATCAGAGTAAGGTGGCTATCAAGTGCAGGCTGAAACGTTACTTCTTTTACAGAAAAGAATCTCTGTGCAGAAAATTAGGGCTTTGGGGCAGGTGGTCTTTGAATAAATGTCCTTGTCATCCCCGGTGAATGTATTGCTCTCATAATAATGCGGAGATGGGAGAAATGGGTGAAAGCTCTTAGTCATCCATTTAATGCTTTAGGCATTTTAGAAATGGCAACAAATTGGGTCCTGCTAGTGCACAATTTTTCTATTAGGTGTTTGAAAATGTGAGACACGAGCTGGAAGGTAAGGTGCTGTACACCTGCCTCCTTTTATGCGAGACACCATTCACTGCTTGCTTTCTTCACAAGAATCTGAACAATGAACCAAGACAGCAGCATAAAATACCTTTCTGTTAATGCTTTGAGGCTGGATGGGGCAGGAGATGAGAGACAGGAGTCGAATGTCTGAAAAACCCAAGTGTCTGTGATGTAAGAAAGAAGGTTCTGCATGTATGGGGAGAATTCACTTGAGCACAAATGCCAGCTTAATGTTTCTATTAAACCTTGACTGAAAGAGATGTGACTTGGGCTTACTTTGCCTTCTATTCCTTGTTTCTTGGAGTATGCAGGGAATTTGCTTGGGGGGGGGGTACAGATGGAGCCTGGTGATTTAAATGGGTCTGTTCAAATTCTGCTCTATAGTGAAAAAGTGAAAATTAATAGACTTTTCTGGCTATTACACCGAAAAGGAAAACAATTCGTGCTTTTTAAACATTGAGGAGGCATGAAAATACTCATCATCTTAACCTGTCATTAGCCTTTGAAACAAGAAGTCCTGTCCCTTCACAGAGGTGGCACATTTGCTTTGCTTTGCCTCGAGCTGGGTGATGTTTCCATGGAGAACATTGATTGATCTTTGTGTGATCTTGAGAAAGCAGCGTGGGTTTTATTTGCCCCATAAAAAGTACCAAATGTGGAAAATGTACTTAGCATATGCGGATGAGCGTGAGGTCTTGCAGCGCCTTGGTTTTCAAGTCAGAGCAATCGTATGTGGTGCGTAGCTTCCTGTGGTGATCAGCAGCTCCATCTGTGAAGTTGAGAAGCCCAACCAGACCCCAGCCACATCACACATGTGCTAGAAAAAAACCTCTAATGAGTAAAAGTTATTTCAGGCAAAGGTGGTATGTAAATTAAGTAATGGAAAAATTTCAAGTATTATTAGAACATTTGGAGCAGGGTTTTTCAATCCTGGCACTACCGACATTTGGGGCCGGGTAATTCTTTGTTGTGGGGGCTGTTCTGTGCAATGCAGGGTGTTTAGCAGCAGCCCTGGCCTCCACCACCCCCCCC
>NW_024423319.1:108601976-108619681 GCF_017311325.1 Ursus maritimus | reverse complement strand
CCCCCCCCGCCCCACGTGTCTAGTAGCATTCTCTCCTGAGTTGTGACAGCCAAAACTGTCTCCAGTGTCCACGGAGGGCATAACTATCCCTGGTTGAGAATCACCGACTTAGATAACGAATAAACGTGTGCTCCCAAAGGCAACGAGGCACCTAACAGACGTAAAGTTCGGAAGGCTCATTAACTGATTACTCGTCTTTGTCAAAATCGCCTCTTGCCAAAGCATCAGTAAATAGACAATTTTCTTTCAAGGGCTGAGAATTGACCAGATGCCGTACGGGTCGCAAGGGTAGGAGCGAATGTCCATTCGCTTAGGCAGGTGATGGAGACACTCCGTTTGAAAGACTGTGAACTCCTCTCCACTCCGTGCTCCACGTGGAAAGCCCAGTTCCTGGCGGAAGTACTTAGGGGAACAAAGTCTCTTCTCCTTTTGTTCATCTCCCCCACCCCCCTTTTTAGTCACCTCTGTCTTCTTCTCAGCCTCTATCTCTTGCAGCACAAAAATTGGGGGCTGCACAATCAGTTTTAAAAAGTGTTATCTCCCCTGCTCAACTTTTGGAATTGGTGCTGTTAAGGGTCTGAGTCCTAGAGATGTTCCATGGTTTCCTAGACCCCATGTTCTTTGTCCTTTACCCTTCCTTCTTCACTCACTCCTTTCCTCCGCCACCCGTTATATCCTCTGCAAATTCACCACCAGGTGCCCCAAATGCCTTCTTAATCTCCTTCCTTCTCAGTCTATATAAATCAGATTTTGAGGGGGGAAGCAGATTACCCTTCCACTTGTAGCTAAATATACATCTCTGTTTTTCATTTTGAGACTGCCATGCATGGTCTTCAATTTTTTTTAATCGATAGACTGTAAATTTATTTTTTTGATACATAGTTCTCAGAGTTTTAACATGTGTATAGGTTTGTGTAACCACCACCGCAATCAGGATATAGAACAGTTCCATCACTTAAACAACCCCCCCCCCAACAACAACAGCAAAAACCACCTCTGGGCTGCTCCTTTGCAAAACTCTGCCCTCACTCCTGAACCCTGGCAATCAGAGATCTGTTATCCATCACTACACTTTTGCCTTTTCCAGAAGGTCGCGTAAATGGAATTATACACAATGTGACCTTTGAGAGCGGCTTCTTTCACTCAGCATAATGCCTTTGAGATTCATCCATGCTGTTGTTTGCACTGTTAGTCATTTCTTCTTCTTGCTGGGTAGTATTCCGTGGGGTAGGTGTACTACAGCGTGTTTATCCAGTCCCCCGTTGGAGGAAATTTGGGTTGTTTGAGCTCTTGGCAGTTATGAGTAGAGCTGCTATAAACATTCCTGTATGGGTCTTTGTGGGAATGTAAGTTTTCACTTCTCTAGGAATGGCATTGCTGGATCATACAGTTAACAGGTTTTTTAATTTTCTAGTGGAGTTTTTACTTTCATTGGATCCAGGAATGAATTCAACACTTAAACTGTAACAATTCTTTTTTTTTTAAGATTTATTTGAGAGAGAGAGAGCGCACAGAGAGTGAGGGAGAAGCAGACTCGCTGCTGAGCAGGGAGGCCAATACGGGGCTCGAGCCCACGTAGGATTCTGAGATAATGACCTGAGTTGAAGGCAGACGCTTAACAGACTGAGCCACCCAGGCACTCCTGTAATAATTTTTTTAAAAGATTTTATTTATTTATTTATTTGACAGAGAGAGAGAGGCAGTGAGAGAGGGAACACAAGCAGGGGGAGTGGGAGAGGGAGAAGCAGGCTCCCTGTTGAGCAGGGAGCCCGATGCCGGGCTGGATCCCAGGATCCTGGGATCATGACCTGAGCCAAAGGCAGATGCTTAACGACTGAACCACCCAGACGTCCCTCCTGTAATAATTTTTTAAGTGTGGGATTTTGGGCTGTGATTTTGAGATTTAGAGTAAGACTGTGTATGTGAATGAGTGTGTATGAGTGTGTGAGTGCACATGCTGGGCGTGTAAAATGTTGGGAGCCCCGAAATCACGTTAGCTCAAATGGGTAACCTACTCTTGCTCACATTGTGCTTGTGGGTCGACATGCCAATTTTTCTCCCAAATGCTTTAATCCTGACCTATGGTATCATACAGGAAGAGCTATTTAAATTGGATGACTGTTTGACAAACAACCGTCTGTTCCTGATGAGTGGATTTCCTTCCATCTCTAAATCCCATGACTATGACTGCAACTCTTACGCTTGAATCATTCTCTAGCTACATCAATTTCATGGTTGTCAGCAAGGCCTAATCCATCTTCCATAGTCTGGAGCTACTCAGGCGGCAGACTCCCTGGAGGTGGGAGTGCTCCTTGTGTTCACTAATGTACCTGCCATCCTTGGGGGGCCTACAGTTTGCATGTCTTCAACAATCATTTAATTTTAATTTTTGCTGCAAGAAATCTTTGCCAAAAGAAAACATGAGCAATGCATCAAACAATTCTATTGATATCATTTTTCTTTTTTTAAAAATAGCTTTCATTGCCAGCAGTTTTGTTGTAAAGTTCTAAAATTCAGTTTGCACACGCAACTATTCATCTTAAATATCATTGCCATGTGTGGCTTATTTATGTTAAGTGTTCAGTACTGTTTGTTGAATTGAATGAGAATATAATTTGATGGACAACAATAAGGTCTATATAATGATAATTTTCTTCCTTCTTTTATCACTATATCTACCCTTTTTTTTCTGAGCAAGAATTGACTTTAGATGCCAAAAATGTTTATTAACTATGTTTTTATATTGGAAACTTCAGAACTCATTTGTCTTAGGAAATAGTGATCCCTCTGAATTTTGAAAGATGGATTCACCAATTATTCTGTAAATTGGGATAATTAACTACTCCAGTTAGCAGACAATGTATACTCATCCCTTCCACTTTGATAAAATGCCACCTTCTCAATGACATTATCCCACACCACCCCATGCAACACAGTTCTGTTAGCCACATGCCACAGTTCTATTGTCATTTATTTGAATAGAGATCCATCTCTGCCAATGGTCTGCGAGCAAACTGAGAGCAGGACCCACGTCTCATTCAGAGCAGGACCCACGTCTCATTCTCCTTTGCAATCTTAGCATTTAGCACAGCGTCTGGCACATTTGTGCTAAATAAATATTTGTCTCATTGAATCAGATACCTGAGGTATAACAATAACCATGGCCATCATTTCATTTTTTTGCATGTATTTACATATGTATGTATGTGTGTGTGTATGAGAAACTCATAGGTGGTGAAATTGAATGAAAGCAGAGATCTTCCCTGGAGTTGTATAGACTGGGCGGGTGGATTTTTCTTTTCTTTTCTTTTTTTTTTTTTATGGGACTGACAAGTCATCAGCAAGGGAAAAAGTTTTGGAATATTTTATTATAGCGGGGAAGCGGGTCTTTGATCAGTTTGTAAAGACAAGGGCCCCAATTCACTCTGTTAATTTGATTTCAAGAGCTCTCTGACCATGCCTTGAGCCAAAATGTGTTCATGAAATAGCTTTTCAAACTGCACAAATAATCCTGTTGCCATAACTTGAAACCACTCGGTAAAGTGACGGCAATCTTGCTACACAGGAAATGCTGCATGAAAACCGTGGACCCCAGTGAGGCTAGCAGTGCAAATCACACTGCCTTCAGTTTTATTTTGCAGAACAAGTTCACAAAATTCCTAATGAGATCAAAGCGCTAAGGGCTACATCAAATTATTTCAGCTGAAATGAGGTGGGAGCAGTAAACTTTTAGGCTGACACTGCATGTTACTGCTTTCTATTCTAGGTGGAGATGCAGCTTTTAGCACAGTCTTCCCCAGGTGGCTCGCTATGATGCAGACATCGGTGTGATAATGACCTTAGTCCAGCAGTGAGGCTTCATGGGTGGCTATGCCAGGCACCTGGCCAAACTGTCTTAGAGAAAAGTGGTCTAGTTGGATTCCTTCTGAAGGAGAAGGCCACACAGAAAAGCAGATTTTCTTACTGGAGGGTGAGTCCAGGTAGCACACTGTGACAGGTTGTGGGTACCCACTCAGATGCTTCTTCCTGGGCTGGGGCAGCATACTGTGCGAACTCGCTGCTGACGGCTTGTAGCTGTACTCTTCTTTGAAGAATTACCCTTGGTCAATTGGAGCTGCTTCCCTGGGAAAAGCCTGGCAGATTATGCCCTTCCCCTGAGGGCTTACACGGCCTGCATTAGGGGGAGGGTACAAAGTTCTACCCCCCCCCACTTGCCTCAAGCTGGGACAACTATATGATGTCAGTTTCAAGCAGAGGCCGGACCTCAGCTGAAACCACATCTCTGCTTGGCTTTTTCTGTCCTTTCCTGTTTCCCTGTCTTCCTTAATCATGAGAGTCTTTCTTCAATAAATCACTTGTACAAAAATCTGTGTTTCAGGTTCTGTTTCTAGAGAAACCAACCTAAACCCCACGCTTCTGACTAAATGAGCTGGCACAGCAGGGTGCTAGAACCATCATCCACGTGGATACTGAAATTTCCAAGAATTATGACAGGAGTAACGTTGGAGGGGAAGACAGTTACCTGGGTATTACAATCACTGAGGCTGAGGCCAAGAGACCTGGGGCTCAAAACAGGACTCGGTTTACTCCACATCTGCACTGAGAAGCTGAACACAGTTGGAAAGAAACGCACCATCACCCAATGACCTGCACTTTGAGTGAGTGATCGCAGAAGTCCTGTCAGTTCTGCACGCAGCTTGGTCATCGCACTACATTGCCCAGCGCGCGTGCTATCTGAATTGACTAACCTCATTGATGTTATTTTGCCTATTGAAAAGATAAACTCCCAACATCAGTGGCTTCATCTGTTAACAGTTTCTTTCTTTCTTCTGGCATAAATCCCAAACAAGAATTCCTGATCGGCAGGTAAGGTTCTAACTCTAGGTGATGATTCAGGGATCCCAGGCTCTTACCCTCTTGTCACCTTGCCATCTTTGTCTCTTGGTTGTCAAGGTTGCAGCTTGGAGAAGAAACATGGAGGATCACATGTGGGAGGACATCATTATCACATTTCATTGGGTCTATGATGACTGTACACCCAATCTTCCACGGACCATGTGACAGTATATAAGTCCCCCATGCTTCTGACACAACTGTGGGGAAGGGGTGGTACAGAACTGACAGGGATTAATTTTCTACCACTGACTGAACAGGGGCCTAAAAAAGGAAATTAAGTTTATCTGTAGAAGGTAAGTTAAATGCTTTTCAACTTGGGTTTGTGTGCTGAGATCCATACATACCACATGTCTGAAATGCTATCTGGAGGAGGTGATTTTGGAATAGAAGGGGGTAAATGAAGTGGAAGAGCATGGAACTGAAAAACCTGATGAGAAAGTTTAAAATTGCATCCAGTGGGAGGACAGTGATACAGTTTTTGAAGCCTTTAATGGTGAACTGCAAACAGGGCTCCATTCACCCATGCGACACTTTCGTTAGAGAAAGGCCACAGCCCCATGCCAGGGCGCATGACTGTGGGCAGTGCAGCGTGGGCTGGATTCTACCCCCTACCACGCCTTTGCCACATAACATTGTGCATAATACATCCGCACATCGATATGTGGCAGTCCTGATATCAAAGCAACTATATATGCTCCTTCCCGGTGGGAGACTGAATTAATGACCCTGGTTTTGTTTGTTAGTTTATTTACTTCTTCCTGTACCCATACCCTTTGCCATATGACTTTTCAGTTCTTTCCACTAAAAAAGTGGGCTTTATTTCTCTGATGCTTGACTTTGAGTTTGGCTATGTAATGAGCTTTGGCCAGTGGAATGTTAACGAATGTGAGATGACCCAAAAGTAGAAGCACTTGCATGACTGGACTTGCCCTCTTATACCTCTGGCAACACCTTGAGAAGCATGTGTCCAGGCTAGCCCACTGGTCCCAAAAAGAGGATGAGAAACATGTGGAGCAGAGCCAAGTCACTCAAGCCAAGCCCAGACTAGACCCATTGATCTTCAGTGAACCCTACAGATGCATGAGTAAGCCCAGCAGAGATCAGCAGAACCACTCAGCCAAAGCCCTGCCTCGATCAGCTAGACTCTTGTTGACTCATAGACTCATGGGCTAAATAAATGCTTATTGTTGTTTACCACTGGGATTTTGTGGTTGGTTGTTACACAGCATCACTGCAGCCATAATTAATTGGTACATCCTCTTTCTTCCCAAGAAGCACAAGGATTATGGAGCATATAGATTGTTGCTTCTGCCATGACTGCTCCATCCCATCAGAAATTAGCATTCCTTTTCAGAATGAATGCCTTCCCACTTTTTCATTAGAATCAGTTAAAAACACACCTCAGAAAAGATTTAGGGATGCTGGATTTAAATGGTTCTGATAAGAAATCATCAAAGCTAGTAGTAGATCTGAGACCCAGAGGAAGAAAGCAATCAGAACTTACCATCAGAGAATTCTGATAAAAGAAGTATGGATGGTGCAGAGCAGATGGAGGGGAAACGAGTTAACCTCTTTATTCTTGGTGAGAAAGATTTCTCAGAGCAACAGCATTTCAATTCATAACTTTCCTTCTATTTATAATTCCTTTCATGGAGAATTTGGATATATAGTGTAATTTTAGCAGGCTATAATTTTCTATTTATAGATAGGAGAGATGTCATTTTTCACCTTGATAGAATATGGGAAATGAATATATCTGATGTCCTTATACATAATGAGAAAAAATAAAGGGACTCAGAGATTCTTGACATGTGATACATTACAATGTTTTTATTTCCTTTCTATTTTCTTTGTTTGCCTCTCCTTGCAAGTGAAACCACTGATGACACTTTTCATATCACTCTTCACATTAAAATATATCTCTATCATTATATCTAGTGAGTTGAATAATTTTAGCAGCTAAATAAACATTTTAGTCATCAGTAAAACTCTTCTAGCAACAATCAGCTAGATTAGATTGTTAGGTCAAAAGACAGCACAGTGTGATAGCTGTCACCACTATGGAAAATTTCAAATAATTTTTTCTTTTTCAGTCTTGAATGCTTTGGGGACCAAGTCACAAGTCCACCCACAGCTATTGTCAAGCATATTTCTTTTTTCATTAGTAATGAGGAGTGATCCTTACTTTGCCTAAATTTATCATCTTGGAAAAAGATCTAGAGATTTGTGTTGCAATGATGAACTCCTGGTGTCTTATTCTTCTTTTTGACATCTCCCAGTTTCTAATTTAGTCAGAACCTCTAATCTTAATATTAAATGGGAAGGTCCAGATCTTCTAAACCTAAATATGTTTACTACATTGAACATCCCCTACAAGATTTGATTGTTAGGATTTTATTTTCTTAAAAAAAATTCCCATTTTCCCATCTTTTCTGGTTATCAGCCAGTGTAGCTCATGAGAAGAAATGGTTATATTCATAAAGGCCATTGTGCTCTTCTTGGCTAGTGGGCATTTTGGGTTAAATCTCCCTGAGCCCAAGGTCTGACCATACTCAGATGAAATCATATTTAAGCTCAACGGGTATAAACAGTTTTATTTCCTTACGTGAAGTGCTGTAATGTATAGCACCACTCTTGCAGGTTGGGATTCCCAGGAAGCAGATCCTGAGACGGGGTTTAGGTGGCAAGATATTTATTAAGTAGTGTCCGTGGGAATCACATTACAACTCAACTTTTCTCTCTGCTTAATTCTGCTTCCTTCCCTCCCTAGTAATCGCGTTTCATTAGTTTGCATAATATGCAAAATTAACTAACATACCTACAATTACAATTGGAATAAACATATTTGAGAACGAAAACCCAAATTATCTTTTTAAAGCATACAACTTAAAAGACGGAAGCTGAGTTGTGTGGGTGGACTGGAAGGGAGCTTGGTATCTGGGTATTCCAAGTGTCAAGAGCTTTGGTCGCCTTGTTTTACAGAAAAAATGATAGGGTCAGTTTGTCAGTTAAGCAGAAGACTTGTAAGGGAACTTCTAGTCTACCTTCACTTCAGAGGCAAACTGCCCTTAGCTGTATTCATGCTTGGATATAATATAAAGCACTTGTGATACAATTCTGCATGTTTTAAAGCAGTAATTCAACACATTAAGAAATTGAAGATGACACCAATGAATGGAAAGACATTCTGTCCTCATGGAAATAAAGAACTAATATTGTTAAAATATCCATACTACCCAAAGCAATACACAGTTTAATGCAATCCCTATCAAAATTCCAAAGGCATTTTTCACAGGAACAGAACAAACAATCCTAAAATTTGTATAGAACCACAAAAGACTCTGAATAGCTAAAGCATTCTTTAGAAAGAGGAACAAAATTGGAAGTATCATGCTCCCTGATTTCCAACTATACTACAAAGCTATTGTAACCTAAACAGTATGGTATTGGCATAAAAACAGACATGTAAACCAGTGAAACAGAATAGAGATCCCAGAAATAAACCCACACATATATGGTCAATTAATTTATGACAAAGGAGCCATGAGTATACAGTGCAGGGGAAGGGTGGGCTTTTCAATAAATGCTGTTGGGAAAACTGGACAGCCACATGCAGAAGAAAGAAAATGGACCACCCTCTAACACCACACATAAGAATTAACTCAGAAAGGATTAAAGACTTGACTGTAAGACCTGAAATCATAAAACTCCCAAAAGAAATCATACACAGCCCCTTAACATCAATCTTGGTGATCATTTTCTGGATAGGACACTAAAAGCGAAGGCAACAAAAGCAAAAACAAACAGATGGCGCTATATCAAACTAAAAAGCTTTCGCGCAGCAAAGGAAACTATGAACAAAATGAAAATGCAGCCTACTGAATGGGAGAAAATATTTGTAGACCATGTATCTGATAAGGTGTTAATATCCAAAATATATGAAGAACTCATACAACTCAATAGCAAGAAAAAATCCAATTAAAAATGGGTAAATCTGTGGGGCGCCTGGGTGGCTCAGTCGTTAAGCATCTGCCTTTGGCTCAGGGCCTGATCCCGGAGTCCTGGGATCGAGCCCTGCATCGGGCTCTCTGCTGGGAGCCTGCTTCTTCCTCTCCCACTCCCCCTGCTTGTGTTCCCCCTCTCGCTGGCTGTCTTTCTCTCTGTCAAATAAATAAATAAAAAATCTTAAAAAAAAAAAGGGTAAATCTGAGTAGACTTTTTTCCAAAGAGGTCGTATAGATGGCCAACAGGTCTATTACAAGGTGCTCAACATTACAAACCAGGAAAATGCAAATCAAAACCACAATGAAATATCACTCCACACCCATTAGAATGGCTATTATTAAAAAAGCAAGAAACAACAAGGATTGGCGAGGATGTGGAATACACTGCTGGTGGGAATGTAAATTGGTGCAGCCACTAGAAAACAGTATGTAAGTAAAAAAAAAATTAAAAATAGAACTACCCTATGACCCAGCAATTCTACTTTTTGGTATCTGAAGAAAGAGAAAACACTAACTGAAACAGACATCTGTGCCCCCATGTTCACTGCAGCATTATCTACAAGAGCCAAGACACAGAAGCAACTTAAGGGCTGGAAAGACCATGGCAGGGATGTAGGACAGTGTTGTGTTTGTGGGTGTGACTGGGGAACTGGTTTGGTGTAGGGGCAACTTTAATTTTTTTTTTTATTAAGACAGCTTTTTGAGAGTAGTTTTTGGTTCACAGTAAAATTGAGGGACCAGTATTGAGACTTTCCATTTACCCCCGTCCCCACACATGCACAGGCTCCTCCATTGCCAACATCCCCTATCAGAGTGGTATGTTTGTTAAAACTAATGAACCTATATTGACACATTATCATCCAGACTTCAGAGTTTATAATAGGGTTCACTCTTGGTGTTGTACACAGTATGGATTCAGACAAATAAATAGTGACATGTATCTATCGTTATGGTATCATACAGAGAATTTTCACTGCCCTAAAATCCTCTCTGTTCTGCCTAGTCACCCCTCCCTAACACCTCCCACCCCAACGGCGGCCCCTGGCAACCACTGACCTTTTTATCATCTTCGGAGTTTTGCCTTTTCTAAACTCTTTCCAGATAGTTGGAACCATACAGGGTGTTATCTTTTCAGAGGGACTTCTTTCACTTAGTAATATGCACTTAAGTTTCCTCCAGGTCTTTTCATGGCTTGATAGCTCATTTCTTTTTAGTGCTGAATAATATTCCATTGTCTGGATGAACCACTATTTATTTATCCATTCACCTACATGTCTGTTGCTTTTAAGTCCTGGCAATTATAAATAAAGCTGCTATAAATGTATGTGTGCAGAGGTAATTGTAGACCTCAGTTTTCAACCCTTCTGGGTAGATATCGAGGAGTGGACAACTTTAATTTTTAATTTCATTTACTTCTAAATTGTTTGAGACTTATAGTAATGATCTACATTAATTTTATAACTAAATTTAATTAAACACTTAGTAGCTCTATTTAATTAAATTGACTGGAAAATGTACATGAACTTGTGAACCCACCAGACCCAGAGTGTGGGACAGAATGATTGCACTGGGGTTAGCATGGCAGTGTTGGTTTAGGAAAATGCCCAGAAAGCACGGATTGTGCCTTACAATAGGCAATGATGCACTATGAGCACACTGATTTGATTTGTTAAATGTAGTCTCTCAAACACACGTTTAAATTAAATGATTATGAGCGGAATCATTCTAGTACTGAGCTATTATCTTATCGATCACTTTTCACAGGAAACAAAACACCCAAGAAAGCATAAACTTCCACTAAAAGAATTTCCTAAGATCATGGAGATCTTCACATTTAATAGGCCAGCAAATAGTTTTCCAAGAAGCGAAATACGCAGAGATCAAATGGTCTCCTGAAAGTGCAGTGTGGTTCAGGCAATGATGCTTGTCAGCAAGATGGGGAGGGAATATGGCAAGGTGGCCCCATAGATGGACGAGCACGCATTGCTCAGTTTTGCTGCATTTTTAATATTCTGAGAGAGTCACTTTCAAACAGCGCTGCCCCTCAGAGCTTTCCTTTTCACTTAGTACCCCCTTTGAGTCATCTTTTTTTCCAGGTGGCAAAGCTCAAGTATCAGCGTTGGCTTTTCTTGTGCTTAGTAAAGGTGTATTTTTGAGGAGTTCGTTTATCCTTCTTTTCAGCAGAGTGAAGCAGTAGACTCACCAAAGGGAAAATACCAAAGGTGAAAAGAGCAGGGGCAGAGGTGGGGTGAGGGGAACTGACACTGGGGCAGGTAGACACAGAGGGGAAGTAAGACTACTGTGTGCTCAACTATAGACACCAGGCATTGCATTTGCTTCGCCTGGCTTAGCCTTCCCAAGACCCTGGCACCTAAGTAGTAACTACATTTGACAGATGAGGACGATGAGTCTCGAGCACTTAAACAACTTGTCTGGGTCACACAGGAAGCACTGTGAGAATCTGCTTCAGGTTCAAAATTCTAACCAAGGTGCATCTGGTCTCTGGTACGTGTTTTGCGTTACAGCGGGTTGCTCTGGGGAAGAAGTCGAAGGCAGAGAGCTGGGTAACGGGTATCTGGGGCTGGGCGTGTGCCAATGCCTCAGCTAAAGGCATCTAAAGTCTGATGCTTTAAGAACACCACGGAGGTGACACTGAACCCATCTGCAGACCTGAACTAGCACCAAGAATAAGCCTGCCACGTCTGCAGATAAGGGCAGGAGAAAAATCACACACACACATATATATGCCACGTCCAATACTTCCTTTCTTAAATTCTTTAAGCAACAAGATGGGGACTGGCGGTGGTTTAAGAAAAATACCCAAGCAAATGAGAGAAGACAGCTTCCACTTCACATAAGTTATTTAGTGCAGAATGACGTGTCCTATTTTGAACATGCATTAGATGATATTGCACAGGTTAATGGAAAAGGGGTGGTGACTTCTAAGTCACTGCCAATGGCTCTCTTATTTCAAGGAACATTTGCCACGAAATTTAAACAAATAATTTTCCCTATGGCATGTGCAGTAAAAGTGACTTAGACCAACCAAGGTTACTCATTGTGTGGTCCCTGAACCAGCCCCAGTCCACAAACTGTTACCGGTCTCTGTTAAGGACAGCAATTGGGAATAAGCGTGTAGAAACATCTGTAAAAATTCGACACTACTGTAACATTGTGTGATCACTGGGCTTGCATTTTGTATGCTTTAAAATTGTTTTCAAATAATTTATTTTCATCGTATTTTATAAAGGTATTGGTCTGTGGCAACAATAGCTTGACAAGCAATGATCTAGGTGACATGTGAATTAAGAGGATGTGAAGTTCAGTCCTAGTGCATGTAAAACCGTAGGAACATGCATGGCTTCTGTCTCTGATTTTTTATTTTTTTATTTTGTTTTGATACTTATTTTGCTTTAATCTTTAAAGAAAAACGAGGGATCCTATACACTTTTCTGTTGTGTCTTCTTTTTGTTGACTGATTCAGTTTCAGTGATAATACAAGTACAGCCATGATGGCACATTACAAGCAAATCTGATGGGTAAATTGGTACTCTACGGGTGGCTCAGTGTCTTTCAGAAAAGAGAAATAACAGCTCTATGCATATTCTAACAAATACAATCACGATAGCTTTAAGAAATATGATAATACTTGCAAGGGAAACAAAATAAAAAATAAACTATTGGGACTTCAACGAGATTAAAAGCTTCTGCACAGCAAAGGAAACAATCAACACAACTAAAAAGCAGTCCATGGAATAGGAGAAGATATTTGCACATGACATATCTGATAAAGGGCTAGTATCCAAAATCTATAAAAAACTTACCAAACTCAACACCCAAAAACCAAATAACCCAGTTAAGAAATGGGCAGAAGACGTAAAGAGACATTTTTCCAAAGAAGACATCCAGACGCCTAACAGACGCCTGAAAAGATGCCCAACAGCACTCACCAGCAGGGAAACGCAAAACGACGCCGAGCTAACACCTCACACCTGTCAGAATGGGTAAAATTAACACAGCAAACGGCAGATGTTGGTGAGGATGCAGAGAGAGGGGACCCCTCTTACACTGTTGGTGGGAATGCAAACTGGTGCAGCCACTCCGGAAAACAGCATGGAGGTTCCTCAAAAAGATAAAAATTGAGCTACCCTAGGATCCAGCAATTGCACTACTATTTACCCAAAAGATACAAAAATACAGATTAGAAGGGGCACATGCACCCTGTTTTTTACCACAGCATTATCAACAATAGCCAAACTATGGAAAGAGTCTCAAGTGTCCATCGACTGGTGAATGGATAAAGAAGAAGTGGTGTGTGTGTGTACACACACACACACACACACACACACACACAATGGAATACTGCTCAGCCATCCAAAAGAACGAAATCTTGCCATTTGCAGTGATGTGGACGGAGCTAGAGTGTATTATACTAAGTGAAATAAGGCAGAGAAAGACAAATACCATACGATTTCACTCATATGTGGAATTTAGGAAACAAAACAGATGAACATATGGGAAGGGGGAAAAAAAGGAGAGAGGAAAGCAAACCACAAGAGACTCTTAACTATAGGGAACAAAGTGAGGGTTACTTGAGGGGAGGTGGGGGATGGGCTAAATGGGTGACAGGGATTAAAGAGGGCACTTGTTGGGATGAGCCCTGGGTGTTATACGTCAGTGATGAATTGCTAAATTCTATTCCTGAAACCAGTATTATACTATATGCTAACTAACTAGAATTTAAATAAAAACTTGAAACAAAAAAACCCCCAAATCAACAAAAAACCCAACCCAACCCAACCCAACCAAACAAAAAAACAAAGCTAAACTTTTCAACCCAGAAAACTCACAAGTTTTAAAAAGCTTTATTGTGGTGTGATGTGTATAGAATAAATTCAACTGTTTTAAGGTTATAAAAAATAGAAAATAAAAATACTTTATAAAAGTGGAAAAAAAGAAATATAATAATACTTGAATATTCTGACTCTTAAACAGCTCTTCGTTAAATGCCTTGAATGTGTTATTGCATTTCCCTTAAATTTGTAAAATGAGTTTTATTTTTATCTCAAGGCTGCCTATGCACACTTCACATTTACTTCTCTAATTTCTCATGTACCAATGAACGATCTCAGTATCCACAAATGAAGCCCTTTGCTGCTCAACTGTAACACAGCACTTGATTTCAAATGTTTATTTCAACCCATAGCCAAGTGGTCCCTAATTAGGTTAAAAATCTCAGATGTTGCTCTGAAACGTCTGTGCTATGGAAGGGCCTAGCATCAACCATTTCTTTTTCCATAAAGTTCTAGAATTCTTGGCTGCTGTGACATTCTGGCAGTGAGACGGCCAGTCCAGGGTGGGGGCTGAGGAAAATGGCTCACCAACAGGCCACAGGATCACAGCAAGCCCTGTGGTATTTCTTGACCTGGAACCCATTGTAGGGCATTACCCAGAAGCCTCAACCGCCCCTTCTTAAATCCCCACCCACCCTCAGTCCCTATCCCCGTCTGGTCTGAGGGGGGTGATCCCTTCCTTTGTAAACCTATTAGTGCCTTCAATGTTTTCTAATTAAACACATATGTTTTCTAACTAAAGAAACTGATGTTCAATTCACACAGAATCAGTTTTGATCAGTGATAATAGCATTATTTCAAAATAGACGTTTTTCTGAAAGTAGTGTACTATTAATTTTGTTTCTTTTGAGTGACAACAGTATAATTTAATTTTGCACGACCTGTTTTCATAGTAATCCTTTCTAGCCAGCTTTCTAGTCTCTGTTAACATTTTAATGATGCGATCATGGTAAATTTACAGGACATGAGCAAATTAATGAATACTGTGGTACCTGCAGTATTTTATAAACAGCTCTAACTGCTAAGAGTCCATGGACATATTTTTTAAAAAATTCTCTGGACAGGAGCATATTAAACGTGACTATACACTGAACTCTGGTGAATCATCAGAATAAAGGACACAATTGTATAGAAGATGTATGTCAATCACGGGTCCCACTTTTAGTAGTCAGAGCCCCCTAGTAAAACAGTTTCTGACCTTCAGATTGTCATGTTTTATTTACAGGATGAGAGTGTGGCGTACTTAGCTAATATTGCTTCAGGGACTCTGGGATCTGAACACATGAAGCCACAGCACAAAGAATATTTTAACCAATGATCTCTGTACTCTCAGTAAGTTTGCCTGGTGCTCAAAGCCATTGCAATTTCTATGGAATTTATAAAACAAATCAATTCCATAATTTAATTCAGCAAAGAGGAAAAATGTGTGCTTGACATGTGGGGATTCAAGTCAGATTAGAACATTCATCTTTGTGGAAAAGCCCAGAGTCATGTTCCTTTCTTCTCACAATGAAAGGTCCAGCATATTAGAATCGAAATTCCTGAGTTTCCTCGAACAATCCTTATATATAGTGTAAATAATTGATTTCAAGGATTTACACAGTTAGACGACATATCCCATGAGTTCAACCAACGTGCATAGTTCTAATAGTTCAGAGGTCTGAAAAACACTCAACATATGATATGAAAATCATGTGGTTTTTTTAAGAACAGAAAATATCTACACTTTCAATGCCATCCCGATCAAAATACCAATGACATTTTTCAAAGAGCTGGAACAAACAGCCCTTAAATTTGTGTGGAACCAGAAAAGGCCCCAAATTGCCAAGGAATTGTTGAAAAGGAAAAACAAAGCTGGGGGCATCACAATGCCAGAAATCCAGCTATACTACAAAGCTGTGATCACAAAGACAGCATGGTACTGGCACAAAAACAGACACATAGACCAATAGAACAGAATAGAGACCCCAGAAATGGACCCTCGGCTCTATGGGAAACTAATCTTTGACGAAGCAGGAAAAAACATCCAGTGGAAAAAAGACAGTCTCTTCAATAAATGGTGCTGGGAAAATTGGACAGTTATATGCAAAAGAATGAAACTTGACCACTCTCTCACACCATACACAAAGATAAACTCTAAATGGATGAAAGACCTACATGTGAGACAGGAATCCATCAAAATCATAGAGGAGAACATAGGCTGTCACCTCTTTGACATCAGCCACAGTAACTTCTTTCACAACACATCTCCAAAGGCAAGAGAAACAAATGAAAAAATGAACTTGTGGGACTTCATCAAGATAAAAAGCTTCTGCACAGCCAAGGAAACAGTAAAAAAAACTAAGAGGCAGCCCACGGAATGGGAGAAGGTATTTGCAAATGACACTACAGATAAACGACTGGTATCCAAGATCTACAAAGAAATTCTGAAACTCAATACACGAGAAACAAATAATCAAATCAAAAAATGGGCAGAAGATATGAACAGACACTTTTCCAATGATGACATACAAATGGCTAACAGACACATGAAAAAATGTTCAAAATCATTAGCCATCAGGGAAATTCAAATCAAAACCACATTGAGATACCACCTTACTCCAGTTAGAATGGCAAAAATTGACAAGGCAAGAAACAATAAATGTTGGAGAGGATGTGGAGAAAGGAGAACCCTCTTACACTGTTGGTGGGAATGCAAGTTGGTACAGCCACTCTGGAAACAGTGTGGAGGTCCCTTAAAGTGTTAAAAATAGAGCTACCCTATGACCCAGCAACTGCACTACTGGGTATTTATTGCAAAGATAGGGATGTAGTGAAGAGAAGGGCCACATGCACCCCAATTTTCATAGCAGCATTGTCCACAATAGCTAAATTGTGGAAGGAGCCGAGATGCCCTTCAACAGACGAAAGGATTAAGAAGATGTGGTCCATATATACAATGGAATATTACTCAGCCATCAGAAAGGATGAATACCCACCATTTGCAGCAACATGAACGGGACTGGAGGAGATAATGCTAAGTGAAATAAGTCAAGCAGAGAAAGACAATTATCATATGGTTTCACTCATTTATGGAACATAAGAAATAGCAGGAAGATCAGTAGGAGAAGGAAGGGAAGAATGAAGGGGGGGTTAACAGAAGGGGGAATGAACCATGAGAGACTATGGACTCTGGGAAACAAACTGATGGCTTCAGAGGGGAGGGGGTACAGGATTGGGCTAGGCCGGTGATGGGTATTAAAGAGGGCACATATTGCATGGTGCACTGGGTGTTATATGCAAATAATGAATCATGGAACACTACATCAAAAACTAAGGATATACTGTATGGTGACTAATATAACATAATAAAAAATTATTTAAAAAAAAAAGAACAGAAAAAAATCAAAGTTGTCACCAAAGTATTTGTTCAAAGTAATTGATCATAAGGAGACTTTTTTTCGTGGCCTTTTCGAGGAGCTGCATTCTGTGATCACTCTTAAAAGCTTCTACTGTGAGCGTTGTTACTTTAAATGGGCTGCTTGCTATGTTTAGCTACAAGATGCCTGACAAAGAACAGTGCACACACTTCATAAACTCTTCATAAATTTATTATAAGCAATATCTACTTGTCAGTCCTTGAGCCATTACTTTCAACATCAAGCTAAGATTCAAATGGAAGGTGAACATAGAGCCTCTGCAATTATTTTAAATGACTAATATATATCATGAGGAGCAGTTAATGAGAGTAAATGAAATAAACATTTGCTGGCAATATGATGGCTGCTTTTATCAAACCAAGAAGTGGTTGAAATTTGAAGCTGATTGGGATCTACTAAACCAAAGGTGAGCAAGTGATGTCAAAATAAATCCAGATTAAGAACTATTTTTACCGAATTTTTGTATGTATTATGAATCTTTTATACAAAATGTCATCAAGTTTCTCTTTTGCAGTTGCTGTTAAAATGACATT
>NW_024423319.1:108583825-108601966 GCF_017311325.1 Ursus maritimus | reverse complement strand
ACATACAAATGGCTAACAGACACATGAAAAAATGTTCAAAATCATTAGCCATCAGGGAAATTCAAATCAAAACCACATTGAGATACCACCTTACTCCAGTTAGAATGGCAAAAATTGACAAGGCAAGAAACAATAAATGTTGGAGAGGATGTGGAGAAAGGAGAACCCTCTTACACTGTTGGTGGGAATGCAAGTTGGTACAGCCACTCTGGAAACAGTGTGGAGGTCCCTTAAAGTGTTAAAAATAGAGCTACCCTATGACCCAGCAACTGCACTACTGGGTATTTATTGCAAAGATAGGGATGTAGTGAAGAGAAGGGCCACATGCACCCCAATTTTCATAGCAGCATTGTCCACAATAGCTAAATTGTGGAAGGAGCCGAGATGCCCTTCAACAGACGAAAGGATTAAGAAGATGTGGTCCATATATACAATGGAATATTACTCAGCCATCAGAAAGGATGAATACCCACCATTTGCAGCAACATGAACGGGACTGGAGGAGATAATGCTAAGTGAAATAAGTCAAGCAGAGAAAGACAATTATCATATGGTTTCACTCATTTATGGAACATAAGAAATAGCAGGAAGATCAGTAGGAGAAGGAAGGGAAGAATGAAGGGGGGGTTAACAGAAGGGGGAATGAACCATGAGAGACTATGGACTCTGGGAAACAAACTGATGGCTTCAGAGGGGAGGGGGTACAGGATTGGGCTAGGCCGGTGATGGGTATTAAAGAGGGCACATATTGCATGGTGCACTGGGTGTTATATGCAAATAATGAATCATGGAACACTACATCAAAAACTAAGGATATACTGTATGGTGACTAATATAACATAATAAAAAATTATTTAAAAAAAAAAGAACAGAAAAAAATCAAAGTTGTCACCAAAGTATTTGTTCAAAGTAATTGATCATAAGGAGACTTTTTTTCGTGGCCTTTTCGAGGAGCTGCATTCTGTGATCACTCTTAAAAGCTTCTACTGTGAGCGTTGTTACTTTAAATGGGCTGCTTGCTATGTTTAGCTACAAGATGCCTGACAAAGAACAGTGCACACACTTCATAAACTCTTCATAAATTTATTATAAGCAATATCTACTTGTCAGTCCTTGAGCCATTACTTTCAACATCAAGCTAAGATTCAAATGGAAGGTGAACATAGAGCCTCTGCAATTATTTTAAATGACTAATATATATCATGAGGAGCAGTTAATGAGAGTAAATGAAATAAACATTTGCTGGCAATATGATGGCTGCTTTTATCAAACCAAGAAGTGGTTGAAATTTGAAGCTGATTGGGATCTACTAAACCAAAGGTGAGCAAGTGATGTCAAAATAAATCCAGATTAAGAACTATTTTTACCGAATTTTTGTATGTATTATGAATCTTTTATACAAAATGTCATCAAGTTTCTCTTTTGCAGTTGCTGTTAAAATGACATTCAAATGATATTCATTGACTACCCTTGTGCTAGGTACCACTGAGGATACGATCTAATGCTTCACCATGAGAATCTTAAACACATGGCTGTGATCGCAGGTTTAGTGATGTAGGGAAGGGACTGAGTTCCTATTAAAATTCAACTCCCATTAAGATTAATTTGGTGGTTCCAATAAATCACTTTACATATTATTGAGCTAATGTGGTCACAAATCACAGATCATCTACCTCCACTGGTCTCTGCCCTCCAGGATCTTAAATATAATTGGGAAGACAAGATATACAGACATGAAAAGTTAAATAATCATCCTAGACAGTGATCTAAGAGCTCTCAAAAGGAAATACATGATTCAATATCAAATGATGCCACCTGCATACAGAAGAGATCAAGCCAAGAGGTGCACAGGCGTTCAGAGGGGAGAGAGGGCGGAATGTGGCCTGAGGGGCACAGGGACAACGTCATGAAGGAGGCAAGGACTAGAGATGGCCTGTTAGGGTGGGTGGACGTGACAAAGACGGATAGAAGGGCAAAGTATGTCCAGTAGCTCTATGCTTTGAACCTGGGTTTTCAATGCTATTTCTGCTTGATTTTATTCTGGTTATTATTCTGTCTATTCCTGTGGAACGGTCTGCTGACTGCTTAACAAAATCCATGTTCTCCTCTTCTTGGTGGGCAAGACTGCATGTCCCAGCTTCCTATGCACGTGGCTGATTTCTTTTTTTTTTTTTTTTTTAAGATTTTATTTATTTATTTAACAGAGACAGAGACAGCCAGTGAGAGAGGGAACACAAGCAGGGGGAGTGGGAGAGGAAGAAGCAGGCTCATAGCAGAGGAGCCTGATGTGGGGCTCGAACCCAGAACGCCGGGATCACGCCCTGAGCCGAAGGCAGACGCTTAACCGCTGTGCCACCCAGGTGCCCCACGTGGCTGATTTCTAGCTAATGAGTGGAAATGTATTAATAATCTGTTGTTGCTTAACCAATTACCCTGAAACTTAGCAGCTATAAACAAGAGATATATGTTATCTCATAGTTCTTGAGGGTCAGGCAGTCAGGAGTATACTAATTAGGTGTTCTGACTCACGCTGTCTTGTGAGGTTGCAAGGAGGTGTGGGCTGGGACTACAGCCATCTGAAGGTTTGCTTAGGGCCGGTTTCCATTTCCAAGCTGGCCCACTCACATGGCTGTTGGTGGGAGGCCCATGGGCCTCTCCACGGGGATACACGAATGGCCTCTTAATATGGCAGCTAGCTTCCTTCAGAATGAGTGAGTCAACAGAGTAAGACTCAGCCTTGGAAGCCACACACTGTCATTTCTGCAGTATCTTATTTGGTACATAGATCAACCCCGTTCAGTGTGGGAGGGGGCTACATGTGATCGTGAATACCAGGAGGCAGGGCTTGTCGGGGCTATCCGGAAGGCTGGTTACCAAAGAAACTGATAGCTGCTACTTTCACGCTTGGTACAGGAAAGACTCTCAAGTGCCCCTTTAGTCTCTTTCCCCTTCCAGCTGGCTGAAATGAAAGGACTCCCAGGGCAACCTGGGACCCACATGGTGAAAGTAGAAACGCCTCCATCAGCCTGGGTCCTGAATGACCGCGTGGAGGAGAGTGCCCTATTGATCTGTTTACCTGCTGAGTACTAGCAAGTGAGCAAGAAATACAGTGCCACTGTATTTGAGCCATTGTACAGTTTCACATCTACCTGGTTCAGCAGTAAGTCCATCCTAACTAGGAAGCAAAGTCAAGCACCACAGCATGGCAAGCCAGTGAGTGACCATCTGTATTCCGTTCATTTGTCCCATGGCACTTTTTCTTACGCTTTTTAAAAATTTTCAGCAAGTAGCTAATGAGTGCCTACCACATGTCAGGGCTGGTTCTAGCTGCTAGGGACACAGGTGTAATAAGATATGTCTTTGCTTCATGGAGCTCACATTCTAATGGATTATCTAGTGAATGTCTCAGCGAATGCACCAAACAAGTTTGCTAATGTTCCTATTCAGGGGTTCAAAAACTATAAAGGTGTTTGCTCAATCTTCTGATTTGATGGGGGGGGGGGCGACGTCCTAGGGTGAGAATAAAGTGGGATGATGACCATAAAGCAACTATCCATTTGCTGGCACTCAAGCAGTGCTAGCTACTGGGAACCCAGCTGGATTTAAGAGAAAAAGATTCAATAAAAATTTCCCCCAGATGGGTGAGACCTGGCATGTTGAAAATAGAAGTGAAGAAATATCCCTGGGGAGGAAGTGAAGGTCACTGATGGAGCCTGCGGGAGGGAGTCCAGGTTGATGGAAGGAACAAGGTTTGCCACATCCCATCTTAAAGCCAGCATCCTGAACACTGTGAAAAAGATGATTCCCAAAGGAATAGCCCACCTTAACTAAATAGCAGTTGCTTACCAAGAAGAAAGTTATTCTTAAAACGTGTGTTCACATTATTACATAATAAAATTTGTCAATTCCTGACAGTTCAAACTTCCAGGTAAATATTGCAATTTTCAAATATTAGCCATTTTCTGGCTTTGTACCTAAAAGAAACCACTCAATATCGAGACATTATGTTTGGTAAAGATTATCATATAGTGGTTTATCTACTATAACTTAAACCCCCAAGCAAAGATTATTTCAGGTTCCGGTCAGCAAAGAGAGAGAAAAGGGTCTAATAAGGTGTTCTCAAGGGCGCATCCTTGCGGCAAGAGAAGCGATCTGGGCACTGATGGTGGTGGAGGTAGCCTGACTATGTGTGTTTGTCAAAAAGCAAAGAACTGTACACGGAAAAAGGGTGACTTTTACTCTGTGAAAATGATACCTCCATTAACCTAATTTAACCGAAAGCCAAAACAAAGAACAGCCCCTCGAACACAAAGTCTGATGTAAGACGGCACATAAGCAAATTTCAAAAACCTCATTTTATGAGTGAACCAGGAAAGAAAAGCTCCAGCGTTGTAATCCAAATTCCCACAAAGGAGACTCCCCTGGCCCACCACATTTCAGCTGGTGGGATCGGCCACAGCCCTGGGCGCACCTGGCCCTGACTGGCAAGGCGAAACATAACACAAGGGCCCTCCATTAGAACCTTCTGGGCGAGAGGAGACACAGAAGGAATACCTCCTTTAACCACGGGGGCCATGGTAGGTCTGCTCAAACACAATCCCACGAAACATGATGCTTTCAAAATAGTCGCTTTGATTTCAAGACTCTTTTGGATGCGCCTGACAATAGTTCAACTCCTCCCCAGGTTCTCGCCTCGCCCACACCCTCACTTCATTCAGGTCTCGTCTCCAAGGTCCCCCTGCAGAAAGGCCTCCCTTGTCGGTCCTATTATTACAAACATTTTCTCACTCTTCACTCTGCTTACTCAGATTGGCTTTTTTTTTTCACCTTAGCTCTTGTCCCTATGGGACACTGCATTATTTTTACATATATATTAAAAAATGGAGCTTACAGTCTAGGGTGGGAGAGATAACGAATTCCCAAATATAGTTGGCTGTCTGCCCCCTGAGATTGTAAGCTCTATAGGGCAGAGGGCTTTGTCCTATTAACTTCCATAGCCTCAGCCCTCGAGCAGGGCTTGGTATATAGTGGGTGCTCAGGAAATGTTTGTAGAATAAAGCCAAAAGGAAAACCAACTGGCGTCTGAATCTAAAATCATAGCGAAACAGAGGAATAACTAGAATGAGGGACTCGAATACACGCACTTTGATCGTCTGACATATTGTCTGGTGTCCCCTTTGTTCTCCCGATGTTGCCCATCATGGCTGCCTTTGACGCTTCAGCTTACCTTATCTCAACTGCACGTCCAGAGGGTGAAGGGTTTCTCTCTCTGCTCCAGGCCACAGCTGCAGTGCGTCTCATTTGTCACTCTCTGATCCTGCTTGCTCTATCGATTGTGGATTTGTTGCCCCAGTTTTAACAATGAGGCTTCCAGGCTCTGTAGCAGACCCTGTTAGAGCTGGGCCTCTTACCCCCTTGGGTCGCCTGAGCACTGCTGCGCATGCCTGCTCCCAGGGTGCACGCTCTCTCAACAGTAGCACCTGCATCTCCTTGCGGAAGGACCACCCAGCCTGCTGGCACCTGCTTTGCTTGTGCAGAGAGAGAGCTGGACATACCCTCACAGGTAGACCTTGACCGATGACTAACAGTCCAAGAGTTGCAAACACTCCAGTCCCTGTGTTCCCAATGGGGACAACTCTGAGGTGTGACCTGCGCTATCCCCAGAGTGTCCTCGGGACGGAGGCCAAGTTACCCTCCCTGGGGCTTTGCTGGCTGCCACACCCCTGCTTGGTCTTCTGCCCTTCCCAGGCCTCCTTCCGACCGGCCTACTTTGGAATGCCTCCTCATAAACCGCTTTCACGTGAATTCTCATGTCAGGGTTTACATCTGGGAGGCCCAATCTACAACAAGCTCCATCTGGGCCCTTAGCTCCCCACCCATTTGTCATAAATTGGTTTTCCTTTCTTTTTCTGGGTGGGGGGTAGTAGGCGTCTTTTCACAGATTCGTGTCTCTCCTCCACACACGTGCACTACAGAGAGGTTTACTTATTTCCTTTTAATATGTTCCTATTCATAGAGTTCCTTCCCATTTTCCCTGTTTTAACTTGGGATCCTTTCAGTGTTCCTCAGATATGCTGCTAATTTTCCCATTTTGTTTATTGCTGGTGGCTTGTCTAGCCAATTCTCTCTAATTCAACATGTTAAAGAAACATTACTTGTTTTTTTCCCATACCTTTTGTCTCTATCTCTTTTATATAAGGTGCTTGCTCAAGCTATCTCAAGGTCATACTTGACTTGACCTTAATTTAACAGTCATTATTAATCATACCACCTTTTCCTAGTTTACAGCTCCAAAATACAGAAATGTCAAAGAGGGAATACACTGAAGCCACCAGAACACCCAGTGGTGTCTTTACTTCTTAACTATTTCCTAAAACATTATTTAATTCAGTTCAATTCAGCGAAACTTTTAGGATTTATCAGATGAATTTACATATACATGATGGTGGACAATAAAACAAATCATAAGCATCTTTGATTCAGCTTCACCTAACATAAACATTGAAACCAGATGCTCCGAGTTGCAAATAGCAGTACGTAGAAAAACCTGGGGAGAAAGCTTCCAACGCCGACATAAGCATTTTGACAATGCATTTCGCTGGATTAGCCATAACCCTTTGCTGAGACAGATAAGGAAGACATTTAGCAAATATTTACATATCAGTGTTCACAACCTTTAAGCTAAATCTTGACCTCTGTACATTGTCAGAATAAAGGTGAACTTCTAAGGCTATTGACTAAGAAAGAGCAAAGAGCATTTCTATACTATTGCAATGTTTGTTTTACTAACTCTAAAGCCTGCTGACTTTTGAGACTGAATGTTTATGACAGGAAACTGCCTGTTAGAACGTTTGGGGTAGAAAATTGTACTTGTTCGCTTCAACTTGTAAACTACATTTGTCCTAGACGGTTGATTTTACTCCTCAAACCTTTGATAATTGATCTGCCATTTTTGACCTTAGTGATCCAGCTCTAATTAACTCGGCAAGTAAAAAAAAGAATGTGCAATTAGCTTGGAATTGAGGCCTTAGCTGAAGGCATTCCTTGGAAAAAGTGATTCCAGCAACAAAATAAGTGACTTAACAGAAGAACTTTAAAATACGAATACAAATCACAGCACTCTGTACAAGCCCCAAACCGTAAACTATCCAAATGGTGCGTGACGATAGTAGGTTGGATAAACTGTGGTATATTCACACCATGGAACACTGTACGGAAATGGGAACGAACAAACGACAGTGACGACAGAGTGGAGCTCATAAATGAAATGCTGAGCGAAAGAAGCCAGACACAAAGACAGCATATGATTTGCTTTCATTCATTTGAAGTTCAGAAACAGGCAAAACTAATTTATTGTGCTTATCTTGGGGCAGTAATGCCTGAGAGGGGGCACACCAAGGCGATTCTGGGGAGCTGATATTTTTCTATTTCTTGAGTTTTAGGTTTATTTGAGTAGTCTTCTATATACCACACCACAATCAATATTTTTAAAACTCTGCATAATATGAGATGCCTATTTTCAATAGCACTTTCTCCATTTCCCAAATAAATCTGATTAGTTGTTCATGTCCAGGAAGGATGCTAGACACTGGAAACATTAAGGTGAGAAAGAGACTCTGTCCTCAAGATCTCGAAGTATTATGAGGGAGTGGCTCTGACACAGGGTGAGTGACATAAGCAGAGAGGGTTCTCGAATGGTACAGAGGTGGGTCCCTCTCTCATTCTGGAGATGGGAGGGGTCATGGAAGGCTTCCAGTAAGAGGTGATGCTTGAGCCACCTCTTAAAGATTGTATAGGCATTAGGCAGGCAGGGAAGGGAGCAAAGAAGGATCTCAGAAGGAGGAATTGTCAATGGGCAAATCATAAGAGAACATGCCCTTAATTGCTATGGTGTGAGTACAGCATACAAATAAAGTAGTAAAGGGATAAGCAAGAGCCTGATCCCTGAGCTCATGAGCTAAGGGGGTTTGGATTTATTTTGGGATCAATAGGAAGTCATTGAAAGGTTTTAAGCAGGGGGATGCTGTGACTGTTGTGGTCCTATTGGGTTTCTTTCAGCTTTACTGAGATATAATTGACAGATAAAGTTGTAATACATTTAGTGTACAATGTGGTGATTTATGTATAGTATGTATACATTGTGAAAGAATTCCCACAATTGAGTTAACTAACACATCTATCACCTCACATACTTAGCTTTTTTGGGGGGGAGAACACTTAATATCTCTCTTAGCATATTTTGGTATATACTTCAAAATTGCTGAGAGACTAGATCTTAAATGTTCTTTCCACAAGAAGAAAAGAAAAGATAATTATGTGATGTGATAGAGGTGTTAGCTAATGCTTTGGTGGTAATCTTACCACAACACATAAATGTGTCACATCAACGCACCGCACGCCTTAAACTTACACAATATCATGTGTCAATTACATCTCAATAAAAAAACTATACAATACGGTATTATCAACCATAGTCACCACGCTGTACATTAAACACTCAGACATTTTCCATCTTCTAACCGAAAGTTTGTACCTTTTTACCAGCCTCGCCTCATTCCTCCCCCAGCCCCCAGGCTCTGGCAACCACCATTCTACTCTCTCTTACTATGAGTTTGATGTTTTGCTTTTAATTTTTTTTAGATTTCACATATAAGTGACACTATGCAGTATTTGTCTTTGCTCTGACTGGCTTATTTCACTTCACATAATGCCCTCCATTTTCATCTGTGTTGTTGCAAATAGCAAGATATATGTATCACATTTTCTTTATCCATTCGTCCATCGACAGACACTTAGGCTTTTCCCATACCTTGGCTATTATAAATACTACTTCAATGAAGATAGGAGTGCAGATATCTCTTCAAGATAATGATTTCATTTTCTTTGAATATATACCCAAAAGTGGGCTTGCTGGATCGCATGATAGTTCTATTTTTAATTTCTTGAGGCATCTCCATAATGTTTTCCACAGTAGCCGCACCAATTTACATTCCCACCAACAGTGCACGAGGATTCCTTTTTCTCCACAGCCTTGCCAACGCTTATCTCTTGTCGTTTTGATAATAGCTATCCTAGCAGGTGTGAGGTGATATCTCATGATGGTTTTGATTTGCATTTCCCTGATGACTAGTGATGTTGAGCACCTTTTCATATACCTATTGCCATTTGCACGTCTTCTTTGGAAAAATGTCTATTCAGGTCCTTTGCCCATTTTTAGATTGGGTTATTTGTTTGCTTGTGGTTATTATTGTTTTGCTTTTGAGTTGTATGAGTTGCTTGTATATTTTTTATATTAACCCTTTATTGGGTATGTGGTTTGCAAATATTTTCTCCCATTCCAGAGGTTGCCTTTTTATTTTGTTGATGGTTTCCTTTGCTATGCAGAAGCTTTTTAGTTTGATGTGGTCCAACTTATTTTTGCTTTTGTTGTCTTTGATGTCAGATCCAAACAATCACTGCCAAGACCAATGTCAAGAAGCTTTTGCCCTATGTTTTCTTATAGGAGTTTTATGGTTTTAGGTCTTATGTTCAAGTCCGTAATCAATTTTGAGTTGATTTTTGTGTATGGTATAAGATAGGGGTCCAGTTTTTCCAGCACCATTTATTGAAGACACTATCCTTTCCATACTGTATACTCTTGGCACTTTTGTTGAAAATTAATTGACCATATATGGGTATATGGCTCAGTCGGTTAGGCGTCTGACTCTTGATTTCAGCTCAGGTCATGATCTCAGGGTTGTGAGACTGAGCCCCGCATCCAGCTCCCTGCTCGGAGGGGAGTCTGCTTTTCTCCCTCTCCCTCTCTCTCTGCCCCTCTCCCTGCGCATGATCCCCCACCCTAAAATCAATCAATCAATCAATCAATCAATCAATCTTTAAAAAGATTTTATGCATGGGTATACTTCTGGGCTCACAATTCTGTTCCACTGATTTATGTGCCTGTTTTTATGCCAATACCATACTGTTTTAATTATTATAGCTTTGTAATATAGTTTGAAATCAGAAAGTGTTATGGATGCCTCCAGCTTTGTTATTCTAAGATTGCATTAGTCACTTGTGATCTTTTGTGGTTCTATACAAATTTTCTATTTCTGTGAAAAATGCCACTGGAATTTTGATAGTGATTGCATTGAATCTATACATGGCTTTGGAGAGTATGGATATTTTGATAGTATTAATTCTTCCAATTCATGAACACAGAACAGCTTTCCATTTATTTGTTTCCTCTTCAATTTCCTTCATCATTGTCTTATAGTTTTCAATCTACAGATCTTTCATCTTGGTTAAATTTATCCCTAAATATTTAATTCTTTTTGATGCTACTGTAAATGGGATTGTTTTCTTAATTCCTCTTTTCAATAGTTCATCGTTAACGTATAAGAATGCAACACATTTTTCTATGTTGATTTTGTATCCTGCAACTTTACTGGATTCTTTTATTAGTTCTAACAGGTTTTTTGTGTGTGGAATTTTTAGGATTTTCCATATATAAGATCATGTCATCTGCAAACAGGGACAATTTTACTTCTTCCTTTCCAATTTGGGTGCTTTTTATTTCTTTTTCTTGTTTAATTGTTCTTGTTTGGACTTGCAGTACTATGTTGAATAAAAGTGGTGAGAATGGGCATGCCTGTTTTGTTCCTGATCTTGGCAAAAAAGCTTTCATCTTTTCACTGTTGAGTATGATGTTAGCTGTGGGCTTGTCATGTCTGACTTTTATTATGTTGAGGTACGTTCCATCTAAACCTAACTTGCTGAGTTTTGTTTTGTTTTGGTTTGGTTTTTTTTTTGGTCAAGAAAGGGTGTTGAGTTTTGTCAGATGCTTTTTCTGCATCTGTTGAACCAGTCATATCATTTTTATCTTTCATTTTGTTAATGTGGCGTATCATATTTACTAGCATGTATGCTGAACTGTCCTTGCATCCCAGGATGCAGGCCCATTTGATCATGGTATATGAGCCTTGTAATGTACTGTTGCATTCAGTTTGCTAATATTTTGTTGAGGATTTTTATACCAATGTTCAACAGGGATAGTGACCTGTAATTTCTTTTCTTGTAGTGGCCTTGTCTGACTTTGGTATCAGTGTACTGCTGACCTGGTAAAATGAGTTTGGAAGTGTTCCATCTTCTTCAATTTCCTGTCGGTATTTTTGAATGATTATTCTGGCTGCTGTGGGGAACCTGGTGGGTTTGCCTAGGTCAGTGGGTGAACCTGGGCAGATACAATAACAACAATGGCAAACATTCAAACAAAAATAAAAACACGAGATCTGGGGTGTAACAGGGTATCTAGGGTGAGGCAGGGAAAGATCAGAAACAATTATTTAGAGTCTTGTATGATCGGAAAACACCACTCCTGGACCCTATCAAAGATATTAGCAGTCCAAATAAGCCCACTGGTGGCCACTCAGTACCACAGTGTTGCAACAGTCCTTTTGCTTTGCCTTAAACCCATAATCATTTTCTGAACTATATCCATGGGAGTTTTCATTGCACAATCCTCCCATAGATGCATCCAAAAATTCTGACCATTGGAACTGTGAATAATTTTAGTTGTCTTCAGTGTCTTCAGTTGTTTCAGGTTCCCAGCCCACGAACCTGTGATTCAGTAGAGAGATGTGCTGAGCACCTCAGGAGCCAACAAAAGCATGTCATCAAGTATTTGCCCGCCTTCCAGTTCAGTGGGTGAAGTATCAACCCACAAAGCCTGGGCCGTGAGTCCAGAAGGCTTGGAATCAGTCTAATTATCTTTGTTTCAACAGTATTTACTAAGTTGTTATCTGTCAATAAATGTCTAGATGAAGGTGATTCCTGCTTTAAATAGGAGAGGAAGGGCAGAATAGGGAACAACTTCTTACCCAAAAGCAATGTTAGAATTTACAGTTGGGTCACATTTATCAAAGTGTTTTGTTGTTTGTTTTTTTTTTTTAACAGCAAAACAAAGGCTAGCCCACAGGGTTTTAGCTAAGCACAATAAAGCAAAACAGAAATTATGGTTTTGAAATCCAAGGCAAATGATGTTTTGACTTTAATGCTTTTGCTTACTTCTACAGAAAAAAACTGCAGAAAAATTAGAGGGGAAAGAAGCATTCCCTAGGTGTTAGAGGAGGCACAAAATAGCCCTTCTAAGATGCTTTGTTCCTCCAAAACCCAGACACTCCATATGCTTTATAAACGAAGAACTTCTGCTCATTTTTAGTATACTAAAAGTGAAACCTGCATGGAGAAGTGTGGCATGAATCAATGTCTGAGAAGATAGCCCATGAAGCCATTTTTAACCAAGCTTTGAATGTAGTCAGTGTTTAGTATGCAGGATGAGAAATGCTCCATGACTTAAAGAAGTTGATTCACAGAGTGGAATCCTGGAGCTAGATATTTATTGACAGATAACAGCTGGCTAAATACTGTTGGAACGAAGAATTAGGCTGATTCCAAGCCTCCTGGACTCACAACCCAGGCTTGGTGGGCTGACACTTGACCCACTGAACTGGAAGGTGGACAAGTACTAGATGCCATGACATTAGGATGTTACCTTCCCCCACCCCCTTTCCTCCACATGTGTGCCCAAGCTGGATATATCCTGCCAATCTTGGGGTTAGAGCTTCAATTGCTAACGCCACTTGGCAAAGTGTTAACTGTGTAACTGGAATTGCAACATCTGTGCAATTGTTTTGTCTTTCCCAAACTCATTTTCTAAATTAGTTTATCCTTGCAAAATGGAATATTTAATATTTCTGAGGTCTTCAAAAGATGCTGCTGAAGACTTCAAGTTGACATTTTCTACAATCCCTTCGTTGCAACACATTTTCTTCTTGATCGTTATAAAATAAAGGCATCAGTGATCCAAAGTATCTGAGCAGAATAATGTTTCCCATGGACACACAGGGACTAGAATTTAGGATTGTTCCACCTGGCACATAGCAGGCACAAACATGTAATGTATCCCAGACTTCCTAACACCTAAATGAGCGTAGCAGTGCCTCGTGAAAGAAGTTCAGCGTCCTGGTTTCATAGATCCACACGAGGTCGTGATACTGTTGGCTGGTTGGCATGGCGCACATCTGTGTGTAAGCTAGCCAAAGCGCCTGCCTCCAGAGGGATTAGGATGGGGAAAATTTTGTCCCCTCTTTCCAGGGGCGAGCCAGTTTATCATCCCATTTTTGACAAATAGAGTTGAAAAATGGAAGCAATCTGAGTGTTTAGAATAAGAGAAGAGGTTTTTTTCCCACCAGGTTTAAGGGTGTGCAAACGGCAATAAGCAGGGAGTTTCTGGGCATTTAAAGAAGCCAAGGAAACCGCTTAAGCTTGGAGTCATAACTTTGGAGCCAAAAGATGGTGGTTCAAGGCAGAGGAACACTGCAGGCAGGAAACTAGGGTGAGGGTGGGAGTGGGGGAGGGGGTGTACAACAGATGGGAAAGCTGTAAGAGGTGGAGGTATTTACAAGACTGGGGGTGAAGGGATCTGATCCTTAGACAATTTGCAGATTTAAAGTTTATGATATTTTTGTCTGTGAATTAACTCTCTCGGTAGTTTGGAACTGAAGAGGCATTTTCTAGGAGCTGGGCACCTGCCTGAAGAAAGTAAAGCATAAGCTAAACTCCTTCTCCCACAAAAATAACCCAGACCTCTGGGTGCCAGAGGATCGGCAAAGCCAAGGGTTACACTGGTAGGCAGTTTCAGCCCCTGGAAATGAGTTCTGAGTTTTCAGTGCTTTTCTTAAAACAGATGCACTATTTCTAAGTCATTTGCCCCAGCTTTACTATTTGACCTAAATCAATCTTCTGGCTTTTGGGGATCTCAGCCATTCTCTTCATCTATAGAACAGACTTACTGGCTCATCTTGAAGAGATTCAGACGGGATGAATAATTGCCTTGAAAAAACAGAAGCAATGACTCATCATTCTAAAAATCCATACTGCTTGGCATTTACAGCACTCCTACTCTGTATCATAGGAGATGAAAAAAGAATTTGCTGTTGGTGCCCTCTGAAGAATGAATCTCCTTCCCATCTCCGGAAGAGAAGGTGCAGTATCAATGGAGCAGGTCATTTCAGACAAAACCTCCAGTCCTTTCAAGGACATTGGGGACAGGAAGTACACACCCCTACGGGCTTGAGGTCTTGGGCCCACGAGAATCTGTGCCTTCGGGTACAACGCTAGGAACTGGGAATGGCTCCCGTAGCAGTGCCATGAGTAGGATCCACAGCATTTGCTTTCTGTCCCTTACCATTGGACTGTCCTCACGCTCTTCCCAGAAACCAGAGATATTAGCAGAATTTAAAAAGCAAGAGAAAAGGCAAAGAAGTTAGAACCTGAGTCTTAAAGGGATCCGGTAGGGACGCATTGCCCCCACCAGGTCACAAGGGCTTTTCCATACCTTAGTTGTGGTGGAGAAAGGTCAGCGGAGAAGAGGAAAAGAGGTGGACCTCAAATGGCATTTGTGGCAGAAACTAACTAGCTGTTCAACCGACCTTTTTCTTTTTTTCCTGGCCCTTTACTAGACTACATTTCCCAGCCTCCTCTGCCGTTAGGTCATGCCACATGACTGAGCTCTGGCCAATGCAATGTGTAGAAAAGCCACATATGCCACTTCCAGGCCTGGGATTTTTGAAACCTCCTGTGTAAGCAATTTCTGTTACTCTCTTTTTCTCTCCTTCTATCTCACCCCTCCCCACCATCTGCTGATTGAATTGGTGCTCAGAGTAATCTTGGAAGCCACATTTTGAAGATTTTTAGAGCCTTTGCTGCCTGAGGTCCTGAATGACTGTGAGAACAGAGACCCCCACCTCAACTTCCTGTACCAACTGTACTTTTTATGATTAAGAAATAGACTGCTATTTTTTAAAGCTACCAAAATCACGGGGCTGATCTATCATAACAACTAGATTGACCTTAACTAGGGCAGAATTCAACATAATAGAAGAAACACTTCTGTATGGCTGTTGAAATTATTATTCACATCTCCTTGCAGACCTGTTTAGATTTCCCCCCCTAGTTTTCCACTGTGATGACATCGTTTTAAAGACTTATGACTCCCCAGGAAGAAGGGATTTCAGACACAGGCTAGGCCCAGAGCCTAAGCACCTGAAGAATGGGCAGAGTTCCTTTGAGCACAGAAACATGCCAGAAAGAAAGAAGAGGTGACCTCATTTCTCCTGATTACAGAGATGTGGGAAGAAAGGGTGGTAACCTCTTAAATTTTTTAAAAAGATCATTCCCAACTGAAGCGGCCTATGTTTAGAAAGTTTGAAAAACATGTATTTTTAAAAAGGTCTTTTAAAAGGTACATAATTAGAAACATATGATCTTGACTGATCTTCTCCAAAATTAGACTGATATTTAGCATTGAGGCTTTGTATTGAATTCCCAGAGAGTTTTTGGTATATAGTATAGTTTTCTCCATCTCGCGCCATCCGTGACAAGCTGGAGTCCTGCAGCTTTGAATCGTCATATTCAGACTCACTTGTCCAGACTGCTTCAAGGTGCTGGCCAGCATGCCGAAGCCAGCCAGTACGAACTGCTTCGGCAACCACCCGAGGCACCTGGAGCCCCTTTGGAACTTCTCCAGGCCACCAAGATTGGTCTCTCATACATCCTTATCTGTTTTCTTGGTTTCTTGATCACTTTTAAATTTAATTTCTCAGTTCCCACTTTCTGCCTTGCCCTCTTGAGTCAGTCATCTAATATGTTCCTGGCCTCTGGCATGATCCTAAAATAATGCTCAATTGTCAACTAATATTCAATTGTCAAAGCCAGAACATGGACTGGCCAGTGGGGATATTTCCATGTGGTCACAGCAGGACATGTGCCAGCAATTCCGGTCACCATAAGCTTGAAGAGCATGGTCAGGCAGCGTGACCTGAGGCACATTTCAGTGTACAGGACACTTGTCATTTACAGATAGGCCCAGGTCTCCCTTTTGGCCCCTAACTTCATCTGACAGCCATCACCAGCCTTTACCAATGCTGTTACCGAGGAGCAGAGTTTGAGTTTCCCGTGTTCAGCCTTGCCAGGCATCCCTGTAGCACATGCTCCTGGTGCCCTGCCCGTATCTCCTCGGCACTGCTGCTGTTCGCTGCAAACACCTGTGACTCTCTGCCTGAGGGCAGGTTTTTATGGTCACAAGGCAAACCCAGTCTGAAGTGCCCCCAAAGTAGCCCTCAACCCACAACTATCGGGGAAGTGGTGGCGAAGTGCCCCGCCTTCCTTAACCCTCAAGGGGACGAACTCTGAAGCATATTTTACATGGTTTCCTAGAGTTTCCCGGTAGGACTGAACTCCGGTTGCCCACAGTGGCAACTGGCTTGTTAACACACCATTAACTGCCTTTCTTCCCTTCTTTCTCTCATTTCCCCACTCTCCCAGTAATGCTTCCTGGGATCACCTTTCAAATAAACCCCTCACACCCAAATCCTTGTGTCAGGGTCTGCTTACAGAAGTACCCAAGCTAAGAAATCTATTCTTTTCCAATTATACAATGAAGCAGAGACATTACCCCTAAAAAGTTAGCAAAAGAAGAAAGATGCAACGGCAGATGTCTATGTCTCCCATGGAACAAACAGTGGAGCACCATGCTAGGGATGATTTATTATTCTAGACTTGTGCTGTCCGATATGGGGGCCATTAGCCACATGTGGCCATTGAGCACTTGAAATGTGGCTAGAGGAACTGAGGAAATGCATTTTAAATTTTATTTAATTTTAGTTAGTTAAAACAGCCACACATGGCTAGTGGCTACTGGTCTGGGCAGTACAGATTATGGAACACTTCCGTCATTGCAGAAAGTTCTACTGGGTGGCACTGGCGTGGAGCAAGCATAGGAAAACTTTTTCTGTAAAGGGCCAGATAGCATTTTAGACGTTGTTAATTATATGATCTCTAATACAACTACTCAGCTCCACTCTTGTAGTGTGAAAGTAGCCACAGACAACATGCAAATGAATGAGCATGCCTGTGTCCCAATAAAACTTTATGGACACTGAAATTTGAATTTCATGTAGTCAATTTCATTAAATTTTCACATGTCACAATATATATTATTCTTCCTTTGGTTTTTTTCCCCCAACCATTTGAAAGTATAAAATCATTCTTAGCTAATGGCACTGTGCAAAGGGGTGGTGTGCCATTGTTTTCTGGCCCTTATTCTAGATACCAGGATTGTTAACCATTACAGAGGGAATTAGTATTAAGAAGCCCCAATAATACAATGTAGATGTGACATCATTGACCAAAATATCAAATGAGCCGATCACTCTAAATTAAATCAGCCTTTGAAGCTTAATTCAGAGTGTGTATTACTGTCAACTGAAGTCAGCAAAGAGAAATTTTTTTCCTAACATTTCCAAGGTTCCTTCCATGGTGGTCAGAGTCATCGGGGCTGCTCTTGAGAAAACCGTGGAAGCCCCGGGTGTCCCTGTATCACTCCCCTCGCCCATTTTGCTCCTCACAATAGCACTCTCCTCACACAGAGGAACGCAGCGGTGTTCTCTGACCTCCTGGTTCCCATTCATTTGCCCTGTCTGCTACATTTCTTTCTCTACCTCCTGCCCTTGCCACAAAGATCAATACTTAGGCCTGGCAAAGATTCACTCAAAGCTTTCAAATGGCTCCCAGCATGATAAAAGGTTACTTTTCAAAAACACAGTGTTCTCAGAATATGAGGCCATCAAAATAGCTAATTTAATCTTGAGACACCAGGATTTAAAGAAGTGTTATCTGTATGCCACAGACAATTCTTTATTTTTGAGACCTGTTTCGGAGCCAGCTGAAAGCAAGCTGGGGAGGCGATGGGAGTGGGACCGGGAGTGTTTCCAGCTGGACAATTTAACACAACAGTTCTTCGCTGTAACTCAGCGGAGAATTGGCCACATCAAGCTAAAGGATCAAAAAGGAGGTACCTGGCAGGGATCAACAAAGCAGTAGGGGAGAACCGTTTCTGGAAAAGACCGAGCTATCTGCTCACTCAGCTCTCAAGAGCTCCCAGAAGAAATGATGGGCACTGACATTTTGTCAGCGCTGCCAACAGAGCCCAGAAACCCAGCTGGTGCCTCTGATGCTAGCTCGTGCTGCAGAGGCAAAGGTCTTGAGGCAAGGAGAAGCAGGCTTTTTTGCTTCCTTTTTAAAAAATGATGCATGGTGTTA
>NW_024423319.1:108507434-108583817 GCF_017311325.1 Ursus maritimus | reverse complement strand
GCAGCAAAAAAAAAAAAAAAAAAAAAAAAAGTAAAAGTAATATCCTCTTCAGCCGGGGTTTAAAACAGCCACTGAAAGCTCTTTGTAATCAATAATATAGATCTCATTATGGGGCCTGCATTAAAGAGGTCGGTGCTATGTTAACTTTACAACTTCCTTGCGGGAAGAGCAAGCAGAGCTTAGCCATGTATGCTTCTGTCTCTCCTACCGAACGCACACACTCCCACTACACCTGTAGAGTACTTGACCCATCGTGACTCGGCCACTCACCCTTCACAACTATGCTAGGCTCCTTTGAGAGGTGGGGAAATGGAGCCTCGGAGAGGCCGGTTTGGCCGAGCCTCTTGGTGAATGGATGGGAGAGGCAGGCTGCTGTCCAAGTTTTCCTCCCAACTCCACGCCAGCCCCAGGCTGCTCTTCCACGCTCGGGGAGAGATTCTACTGCGGGCAGTGCTGCAGAACGAGCCTCACTTTGGTGCAGGTGCTGGTGAAGTCCACAGGCCGACCCAGAGAGCCCGGCCCGCGTGCTCCTCAGCTCAACCCTCAAAACGTTACAGAGAATCCATAAACAAATGATGTTGCTTTCTTTGAAGGCCTTACCAAGGCCAGATGCCCAGAGTGACTGCTCCGTTAGCTGCCAGCCAATCGGTTTACCCCATACACACGCAAACGAGATCCCCTAGTCCCCAACTAGCCACAGGTTTTCCGTCCTCTCCCTCCAGGCTCTTATAAATCCTGTTGAGGCCTTCCTCAGCTCAGTCCACCAACAGATTCCCTCACACTTAATAGTCTGCATGCAAAAGAATTAAGTATCTCTGGGTTTTTCTTCAAAATAGGTAAAGCAGGCTATAGAGAGTGGGACTGTACATAGTCTAGAAGTAGGTAGTGTTTAAATTCTATTACACTGAGCATGTGTTTTTTTAAAAAATTGAACTTGTTATTTTGAGATAATTGCAGATTCACATGCATTGCAAGAAATAATACAGAAATCCCGTGTGCCCTTTACCTAATTTCCCTAATGGTGCATCTTGCAAAACTACAGTACAATCGTATTTACTTTTTGAAAAGTTCTTTTTTTTCTTTTTTCACATTGCAGTGATTTGATATACCTGAACATTATGAAAGGATTCCCTCCATTTTATTAAGTAACACACCCATCACCTCATCTATTTATCTTTTTTCTTTCTTGGTAAGGACATTTAAGTTCCACTCTCTTGGCTAATTGCAGTTATACAATACAGTATTATCAATGACAGTTACCGTGTTTCACATCAGATCCTCAGACCTTATTTATCTTAAAGCTGAAAGTTTGTATCCTTTGTCCAAACTCTCCCTATTTCCCTCATCCCCCAGCCCCTGGAAACTACTTTCATCTTCCGTTTGTATGAGTTTGACATTTTTTAGACTCCACGTATAAGTGATGTCAAGCAGTATTTGTCTCTCTCTGGCTGACTTCACGTAGCATAATACCCTTGAGGTCCATCTGTGTTGTCATAAATGGCAGGAGCTCCTTCTTTCTGTATTAACTTTTATAGTAAACGAAAAATTGTTTCATTGCCAGGGGAGGAAAGAGACAAGGGGAGCAGCTGGGGGTGAAGACGAAGTCACGGGGCTGGGACTGCTTCCTCCCGGAAAGGCAAAGAGAGCCTGGGAGTAAGGAGAGGTGAGAGAAGACGGAGACCCTGGGCCAGGCCCTGCGCTCTGCCCCATGGCTTCCTGCCACTGAGCACCGTGCACGTGCTCTGCTCCAGGAGCAGAAAGAGAGGGGTATTTTATTTCATTCCCATTTGGGGAAAGAGAGTCTTCCTGGTTGGGGCCCTGTAAATGGATTCCCCCACTGGACAGAAGCATGAATGGGATCATATTTCCAGTGTGCTACCTTCGCCATCTCTCTTTCCGGTCTTCCCTCCACATTCTAGCTCATGGGTGAGTTCCTGTAACTACATCAAGCCCAAATGGGGGACAAACTTGGTGGCAGGCCAAACTTTATGCCACTGAGCTGTTCATTACTCTCAGTTATCTTCTAAACTATATCTCAAAAAAAAGAAAGAAAGAAAGAAAGAAAGAAAGAAAGAAGAAAGACGAAAGGGGGAAAGGCCTACTTTCTGTAATTTCCTTTTCTCCTTCATCTTCCCATAGAATATTTCATTAAGTTCCTTTATCATTGTGATATAAGAGGAACCAAAGTTAATGCAGCAGCAATTTCTATCTTAATTTTCAAAGAAGACATGCTTTTGTGTATCATTTGCTCATCTTTAGTCCTAAAGCAAGAAAACGTTTTAAGAGACTATAAAGGATAACTTTACTTTCAGATGCTACTTGAAGTATGACTCATCTCTGATAGCATTTTCTTGTTTATAAGGCAGGTAAATATCCCCTCTTGGCATATAAATATGCTGAATAAATATTCCGTCTTACAGGAGGGAACACTGGTTAAGAGTCAGTCGAGAAGCTTTATTCTGATCGATTTTTGTGGATTTATTCTACATATTGTACATTCATTTTAATGTGATAATTCCCCTGTGGTTGAAAATAGGATATGCTTGCTCTTCCTAGAATTGAGGGACACTAAAATAAATTTGACTTAAATAGATCCACCTGAAAAAAATGCACTAAGCTATCCAGGGATAGCACCATAAGAATAAGATTTTAAAGCAAATCATACTACATACCTTTTTCTACCAAAATCCAATACAGACAACATAATAGAAGACATCAGGGCATTCCACCCCAGGCTCCGGAAATATCACCCCTGCTCAATAATCATGAGTGCAGGAACCCACCCCTCTCTCTTCACTCATCCCCGTTTGCCTTTCCCCAGTTCAGGCGCATGGTCACCCACAGCACTGGGGTGGAGGGAGGCACAATTTAATTTTGGGTTGAGGGGTAGAGAGAAAGCACAAGACCCAGGGCAACTATCTTAATTTATAGTATCCTGTGAACAAGTCTGATGTGAATTCCCAAATTAAGGCTTTGAATCCACTCTTTTTATTATTATTATTATTATTATTATTATTATTATTATTATTATTTATTATTTTCAGTTAGCCAACGAATCCACTCTTCTTAACCATGGCCTGGAGCTTATAGACAAACTAAAGGGAAATAAGGAGAAAATAGTTGTTTTAGTTAGGATTACACTGGACTGTATATAATAGTAACTTTTTATAATGTAAGAAAAATAGTAACTCTAGGTAGCAGAGCAAGATGCCCCCAGGGACACAGGTTTCTTTTATCTTTCCATTCTGCCATCCTTGGTCTCTAGCTGTTGTTTTGAAGGTTGCAAGATGGCTGCTCCACCTGCAGACATCATGCCCCCATTCCAGGGATGGAGAAGGTGAAGGGCAAAGAGAAAGGCACTGAGTTTGCCCCTTACTATCAGGAGAGCAATAGCTTTTGGAGAAGCCTCACTCAGGTGACATCTGCTTACATTTCACTGGACAAAACTGGGACACATGACCACTAGCTGTAAAGGAGTCTAAGGAGGTATTTTTAATGGGACACGTTATAGCCCTGAACAATAATAGGCTCCTATCAGTAGAAAAGTACAGAGAATGGAATGACAGCCATCAGTATCTGGCAAAAAAGTTAAGACAGTATCTGTCCTATGTCTACAAATTTGGAGGGTTAAAAGAGAGACGTTGGACTCATTCTCTACAACTTTGAGGAGACATGAGGAGCATTATAATGCACAGTGTCTAGAACTAAGGCTTTAGATTATGGAACATGTGTACTTGAATCTTAGCTTCGCTAGTTATCAACTGTGACCTTGAATAGATCATTTTGTTTCTGTTTTCTCTGGAGTACATTGCTCATGCCTACAGGAGAGGGCTATTTAAGGATCAAATGAAATCATGTTTTCACAATGCCTTTCCTCCATTCCTCTACATTACAAATCCCAGCACACAGATCCCAGCAGGCACACTTCCATGCTTTCAAAGTGGAGAGTGAAATTATCAGCAGCGCATAAACAAGAGACAATTTAGATAAAGCAAAGCAATTCACCTCTTAGTTTACATTCTCATGTCGTGTGAAGTCGATTAAGTAATGAGACATAAAGAAATGGCAACAGCATCTACCCTGCAATGTCTGGTCTCTGTGTGTTTTGATGACATGTAGAAAATGTTCACCCGAAGATGATGAGTGTGCTGACCCCCAAACGGGCTCAGATACTGTGAAGTTCAGAACTTTCCAGCAAATAATATAGACCTCAGTTTCTAACAAAACTGGTTCTAACAAATATAACATAATACACTGCCCAAGTTAAGGGAACAAACAATCCTCAGCAGCTTCTACGCAATTTTTGAGAATGACGATGAATGTACTGACAGAGGAACACTGCCTAGGGAAACCAAAAAATTAACATGAGCTCAGAAATGGTCCCAATGGCTTTGATCCTCAGTAATGCGTTCTGTACTCAAATACACATGAAACCTTACTTATACTGCTTAGATATTTGACCATTTCTAAGTTCCATATATTTTTACATCTCTATTAATCTTTTAAAAGATGTTTTATTTATTCATTTGAGAGAGAGCGAGAACAAGCAAGGGGGAGGGGCAAAGGCAGAGGGAGAAGCAGGCTCCCCACTGAGCAGGGAGCCCGACGTGGGGCTCCATCCCAGGACCCTGGGATCACGACCTGAGCTGAAGGCAGATGCTTAACCAACTGAGCCACCCAGACGTCCCTCTATTAAAGTAATCTTATTCTATATCACAGTTCAGGAGATAAGCTTGCTATGCATTTTAAGGAACAAACATTCTTTGACCGTATTGTTGTTAAATGATTAAAATAGATTTATAATTTTGAATAGTCTTGGCAAAGTTTCCCATGGCTAAAGAATTGCATCTCTGGGCTGTGAACGCTGTAATCCTTCCACAGTAAAGAACAATTATGCCAGAGCAGCTATCTGTGGTCAGCCACAAGCTAAACACTGTTAAGCCGCTCTAATGGAAGTGTTGTTATAGCGTGTGTTCTGTGTGTCTGTCACGCCAATAAATTACGCTGTTGTTCAAGGATTGGATGGGTCACTTTGAATGTATCCTGAGCCGGATCCAAAAACTGCATCAAGGAGCAGTGATTGAAGAAAGTAGGGATGTTTAAACTAGGGAAGCAGAAATGAACGGGAAATATGATCACTGTCTTCAGATAGTTAAATGGCTCTCAGACTAAAAAGAAACAATTTTACTCTATATTGCTTCAAAGGTCAGAAGTAAGACCAATGAATACAAGTTGCCCAGGGAGGGCATTCAGTTCAGAGTAAGAAGAAACAGTTCCAACAAGGAAATGAGCAGCCTCAGAAGAAATGAGTTCCTGTGTATTAAATATCCATCTAGAGGCATGGTGATCATCTGTCAGGGATATTGCATTAGGTGGGAGGATAGAATAGATTAATCTAAACATCTCTTCCAGCCCTGAGTTGATTCTAACACTCACAGTGCTTGGTGAGTCTGACTTTCCAAATTCAGAAAGAAAACATCTCTAAATCTAAATCTGAGACAGAAGCCATAATGATATTCTTTTGTTTTTAGTACATTTCAGGCTTTGAGGATTTTAGAGGATTACTGTCAGGGTTATTGTATTCTAGTAGCACAAATAAGCTCTCTTACAGAAGTACCCAGAGCCCTTTAAGAAGGGCTACTCTGTTTTGATGAGTTTTTGGTAAGTGTTCCTCTTTATTATGTGCTCCAGAGACATCAAGGTCAAAGTCACAGTTCCAAAGGTGTGTGAACCAAGAAACAAAGGATTTCTTCCATCCACTGCTCACTTTTCCCTGCGTACTTTTCTGTCTGCTGCTCTGTGCTCTGAAGAGGGTTCCCATATCTTACCCCCTGGCTTGTAGCTCCCTGTCCCAGGTGTATGGCATTCCCTTCTGATCTAGAACATGATCTACAATGGGCCACGAAGGACTGGGTGAAATAGAGGCTAGAGGCTGTCAGCTCAGGATCCAGACTGTGGTCTGACTCTCTCTTCGCCTCCAGGCTCAAAATGTTTTTGCAGAAACAGAAAGGATACATCTTATCAGTGACATTAACGTAGAATGCCAAGCACAACATGTCTTATAGGTGCATTTATTGCATGTGAGTTATGGAATCAGCACAATACAAAAGGCCTAAGTAACCTTGTCTCCTGCCACCAAAGAAGTGAAGAAGGCTAAAAATCCTTTAGTGGTCTGAGACAGATCAATACTGAACTCTCAGGCAGGAAATTGTGGTGCTCTGACACAGACAGCTCCTCAGACATCACCCGCACCAGACTTGGAGCCAGACATCCTGACACAGGCTAACACAATGGCTCATAAGCGGTGAATGGCTCCTTAAATTGCAGCCTAAATTATCCCACAATATCTCCAACTCAGAAGCCCCTTTGCAGAGGAAGCCTGAAATGAAAGAACACTCAATATTTCCAAACAAGTTTTAAATTTCCTGATTTGGGTGAATTACATTCCAGAGAACTAAGAGCATACAAATGAGATGACAGAATCATTGTTTATTTCTTTGGGGAATTGGCAACATAAAAAGTCACAGAAAACTGCTACAGGAACGAAGAATTCCCATTTTCAAAGGATGGAAGAGGATAGCTTTCACATAGTATGGTTGGGTGAACTCGATATTGATTTTTAGAAACGTTCTAGAACACATTATTAAAAGGATAATTTGCAGGTACTTAGAAAATAATGTAGCAGTCTCTAGGACCCAGCAGGAGTTCATGAAGAAGTCGAATGAGACTAATTTAATTCTTTCTTTAATCAAGTCATCATGATAAATCAGGGAATGAGATAAGCAATATATATATATTTAAAAACCCATCTCTATGGAGATGTAATTTACATAAAATAAATCACACCCATTAAAGTATATAGCCTGTTAAATTCCACATATGAGTGAAATCATATGGTATTTGTCTTTCTCTGACAGACTTATTTTGCTTAGCATTTACTCTCTAGCTCCATTCATGTCATTGCAAATAGCAAGATTTCATTCTTCTTTTAATGGCTGAATAATATTCCTCTGTGTGTGTATGTGTGTATGTGTGTGTGTGTGTGTGTGTGTGTGTGTGCCACATTTTCTTCATCCATTCATCAGTTGATGGATGCTTGGGCTGCTTCCATATCTTTGCTATTGTAAATAATGTTGCTGTAAACATAAGGGTGCATGACAAATAAGCAAGGGGAAAAATAAGGGGGGAGGAGGGAGAGAGAAATCAAGAAACAGACTCAACTCTAGAGAACAAACTGATGGTTACCAGACAGGATGTGGATGGTGGGGATGGGGGAAACAGGTGATAGGGATGAAGGAGTGCACTTGTCATGATGAGCACTGGGTGATGCACGGAAGTGTTGAAACACTATACTGTACACCTGAAACTAATCTAATGCTGTATATTAACTAACTGGAATTAAAATAAAAATTTAAAATAAAAAATAATAAGGTATACAGTCTGAAGAGTTTTGACAAACGTGTATACCCATGTAGCCATCACTATGATCAAGATATAGAACATTCTATTCCCCAAAGCTTCCTTTGTGTCCCTTTGCAGGCAAATCTCCCCCAACTCTTGGTCCCAGGCAAGAATTAATCTGCTTTTTGTCACTACAGATTGGTTTCATTTCTCTAGAATTACATATAAACATAACTACATGGTATATCAATTTTTGTATCAGACTTCTATCACCCTATTGTTTTTGAAATTTGTCCACGCTTTTGGATATTACTTCTATTTCAAGTCATGGTCCATTGTGTGATATATCACATTTTGTTTATCTATTCACCTGTTGATGGACATTTAGGATTGTTTTTCATTTTGAGGTATTATGGATAAAGCTACGAAGAACATTCATGTGTAAGTTTTGCGTGGATGTATGTTTTAATTTCTCTTAGTAAGCAATGATCTCAATGCCAAAGACATTTTAACAGGTCTTATATGCAACTGTGAACAAGACAGAGATATGTGAGCCAAGTACAAGAATTTTATGTGTGTGTGTGCGTGTGTGTGTACTCACTTTGTGAGTGACTATACTTAGAGAATGCTAATTAATGGATCAATGCCAACACAATGAGAGGTTTCTGCTATGGCACAGGGTTCTATCCTCAGTATTCTTGTATTCAGTAGTCTCATAATGACTCACAGGTCCAGGATCATAAAATTCATATATTCTGTGAAGCTAGAAGGATTAGCTCATAAATAGCAGATTCAGGCTCCAGAAAAATCTTATGATGAGTAAGTAATGCTTTTAAACAACTAAAATTAAATTTGACAGGGATAAAAGGGAGGTATTTGTTATGATTGCCAAGAAACAACTGTCCAAATTCAGAGTGAAGGAAACGTGACTCAGTAGCATATGTGTGAAAAAAAAATTGAAGTTTTCAGTGGATAATAGCTTCAGTGTCAGTTGACAGTCATACTACCAGAGAAACCAAGCTGATTTAGGACTGCAGTAATAAATGTAATGTCCAAACGAAAAAGTAGTCTCTCTTCTTTAGCCTGTTTTTGTCTGAGCACATGCAGAGTATTGGGTGGAATTCTGAAACAACATAAATTGAAGAACATACGGAGGAAAGCGGCGGCAATGGTGGTTGTTCAGGTCTGTGTTGTATGAAGACACTTTGAAAGAATTGGAGATTCCTGTCTGGATAAAAAGGACTTATGGTGGTGGGGGCGGGGAGGGTATGGTTACAACAGTCTTCAAAACTCTGAGGGACTATCTCATGTAAAAGGAATCAGACTCACTGTACGGCTCTGAGGGCTAAAGTCATGGTTTGGGAGAAGCTACTAGAAGACATAAGAAATAGCACTCCAGCTATTAAACTGGTTCAAAGATAAATGTTTATGTTTTTTAAAAAAGATTTTATTTATATATTTGAGAGAGAGAAAGAGAGAGAGTGACAGAGAGCACAAGCCGGGGGGAGAGACAGAGGGAGAGGGAGAAGCAGACTCTCCACTGAGCAGGGAGCCCGATGTGGGGCTCCATCCCAGGACACTGAGATCATGACCTGAGCCCAAAACAGACGTTTAACCGACTGAGCAACCCAGGCACCCAGCATCTGATTCTTGATCTCAACTCAGGTCTTGATCTCAGCGTCGTGAGTTCAAGCCCTGCACTGGGCTCCATGCTAGGCATGGAGCCTACCATAAAAAACAAAAGAAAAAACAAGCAAAAAAATGTATCCTTGACATATGGCTTTACTGGTGAGTTCCTTCCATCTAGTAAGAAACAGATCATTTTCATGTTATATAAACTGTTCAGGAATAGAAAAAAAAAAGAGAAAATCTTTCCCATGTATTATTATTACCAAATTTATTTTACAAAATTAGCATTAAACTGATAACTAAAACTTGATAAAAACTCAAAAACAAAAATTATAGTCTCACCCCAGTATGAGTATAATACAACAAAATAATAAAGTACTAAATCAAATTTAATAGCATATTAAAAGAATAACTCACCAGGTAATATTATCTCAGGGATATAAGGGCAATATAATATTAGCAAATATATTAAAATAATGCATCATATTAGGATGACAAATAAGAAATCACTTGATTACTATAATAGATGCTGAAAAAAGGAGTTGGTAATTCAATAGCCATCTCTGATTTAAAAAAAACTTGAAAAAGGAAAGAAAAACTAGCATAGTGTTCATAACAATATTAATCTCAGAATAGCAGTAAATACCCAACTAATTGTGATACCAAAAGAATCATTATTTAACATTGTTTTAGTAATCTGGAAAACCAAAACCACAAACAACAAATATAAAAGAGACGTAGTAGAAATCAGTATGAAAGAAAGGAAGAAACCCAAATGAATCAACTAAAAATTACTATAATTAGCATAATGGCTAGATAAAAGCACGAATGTACAACAATAAATAGATCTACTCTCTAACAGAAATAACCAGTCAGAAGAGATTATGGAACAAAAGAATCCATTTGAAATAGGAACAGGAATATAAATACTAGCATAAACTTAATAAGAAAAGTTTAGGAGATTTTGTAGGATATAAAAGAAGAGATTAATGAATTGAGAGACCATCATCTTAATAGATGGAAACACTCAATATTTTAAATATATTCTTTCTTCTCTAATTAATATTGAAATTTTATATAAACACAATAGACACACATTGGAATTTTTTGTAACCTGACCAGATGATTCTAAAGCTCATACGGAATAATAAATGATGAGAAGAGCTGAGAAAATATTTGGGGGGAAGATCATAGTACCATTCCCATGACAGATGTTAAAACCTATTGCAAAGCTTCAATTACTTAAAACATTGTGATTCGTTACAAACGAGACATATGACAATGGGGACAGGAACTCAATAAATAAGAAAGTTGGCTAATAGGGACTATATTTGGGGGAGCAGGGACATCAGTTTCATGTCACACTTTACTGGATTTAAAAGAAATGTAATGCAGAAATACAAACCATAAGATATTAGAAGAAAATTTGGATGGGGAATTACATAATACCTAGGTGGGAAAAGCCTTTCAAAGCTCAAATGTAACAGGAATAATCTCAAAGATAGAAAGGTTAGATTTGATTTCAGAAAACATGGAAACTGGTTGTTGTTGTTGTTTCTTTTTTTGATTTTTTAAAACCCTTGTGTGGAGGGCTGACATTCAATAGATCACAGCAAGGAAGCTGCTCTGCTATATCACTTAAGCTGTTTTAGGTCAAAAATTTAAAGGACCAATGGCAAGATGAGAATTTTTCCCATAAATATAATAAAAGACTTATCGGTAATTTGTAAAAGTGATAAGAAATACCACAAGAACCAGAAGAAAAAGTGGTAAATGGTGTGGACAGTTTACAAAAAGGCAAGACAAGTAGTCAGCAAAGAGGTAGAAAAAAGTTAACCTCACTGGAAATTGAGGTAATGAAAATGGAACCAGCAAGTGCAATTTTCTCTTAGGGATTTACCAGGTTTCTAAAAGCATGAAAATACTCATTGTCAGCAAGGGTGTAGTGGAAGACACTCTTGCACTCTCCTGCTATGAGTATGTAGAGCCTTTCTGCAAGCAAGAGGTATTAAAACCCTAGAAATGTTGTCGTCCTTTAAAAAAGTGATTCCTCTTCTAGAAATAATCCAAAATGCATATAAAGACTTAGGTACAGAAGTATTTTTTAAACGATTTTCTTTCTTTATTTGAGAGAGAGGAAAAAAGAGCAAGTGAGAAAGCACAAGCAGGGGGAGGGGCAGAGGTAGAGGGAGAAGCAGGCTCCCCACTGAGCAGGCAGAACGATGTGGGGCTCAATCCCAGGACCCTGAGATCATGACCTGAGCCAAGGCAGATGCTTAACCGACTGAGCCACCCAGGCGCCACAGACTTAGGTACAGAAGTATTGATTTCAGCAGCTGTTCCAAGGGTAAAGGAAGCAATACAAATGTTCAATAACAAGGGAAGAGTTAAGCAAATTTTGGTAGGTCCGTATGTCAGGAACATCATGTAGCCTTTAAAATGTGTTTATAAAGATTTTTTTAATGGTGTGGAGAAATGCTTATAATGTAAAAAAAGCGAGATGCAAATTAATATATACACACACAGAGTATGTGTATCTTAAACATCTTAAAATGACATACACAATTGGGCAAAAGAAGATGCCCACAGTGTCAACTCTGTGTAGCAGAATTATGGAGTATTTTGTTGCAATCTTTATACTTCCCCATTTTTTCCAAAATCTTTATAATGCATACATATTTCTCCAATTATCAGAAAAAATATTTTAAGATAAAAATTATTTTTCAATGAAGCTTTAAAAATCTGTCCAAAGGAAAAAGATAAGAATCATAATGTATCAAGGTTTTTTCACACTTTCTGACAGGTTCATTTTGAACATGTTGCATTTGAGATGCCAGTAGAAGCCTGGTGAGCACAGCCAGTTGGCAAACAGAAATACTAGTTAGAGCTTGGAGGAGCAATATGGGTTGTAAATAAGTGCAGAGACATCAGCATCGACATGTAACCTGAAACAATTTGGCTCCTCTGATTCTGTTTCCTCCTCAATAAAATGTGGATAATAATGGTAGCTAACAGGGCTGTTGTAAGGATGAAATGAGCTAATATAGGTACACCACCTAACCTGGTACATACGTGTTTGCTACTATCATTGTTCGTTTTATTCTCACTGACGAGAGTAACCCCGAGATAATGGCTAAGGTGAGGAAAGAAGGCAGCAGTTACTGTCACTGTCCTGCCCATATCCCTCAGCCCTTCACATCTGGTGCACACCAGCTTGACTTCCAACTGTTGGCACCCTGTGATGCTTCGCTGGCGGGCAGGCGAGAAGTGCCAGGGAATTACTACAGCCCTCAACCAATAACTGATAGGATTGGTAGATAAAGCTTTAGCTCTCTCCCTCTACCAACAGGGTAATTCTGAGGCATGTGTTCCACAGTGGGATTATGCCCCAGTTGCCTACGGTGGTAACTGGCTTGGTAGGACACTCTTTGTCGGTGGCCTTCCCTTACCGGTTCATCTCACCTCCCTACTCCCCTACTGGGATCATCTTCCTAATGAATGATTTGCATGGTAATCCTTGTCTCAGGGTCTGCTTCTGGGAGAACTAAAATCAGGACAGCCAAGGATGAAACCTGGTCTACAATAACATTCAAGGGATGATCAGTGGAAGAGAACCCCATGATGAACCTAGAGAAGGAATAGATTGGGAGAGCACTGGAAAACTTTGGAAAGTATAGTCTAAAAACCCAAAGTAAAGGAGAGTTTCCCAAGTGAGGTAGGAGGAAAGCATCAAATGCTATGGAGATGAGATGTAAAAAGAACTGGAAACTGTCCATCTGAGTTGGCATCTATGAGGTGTTAGGTGACCTCTGCCAGGAGATTTTTGGTATAGTGGTGGAAGAAACCAGATGGCAGTGGGTTGAGGAAGTGAATGGGAGGTGAAAAGCAGAGGCAGCAAGTGTAGGCTATTCATTTAGGCTGTGAAGGGGGGTGGGGGAGAAAGAGACGGGGGTAGATAACTAGAGGCACGCTAGGAAATCTTTAATCTCCCATCTTTAAGATGGAGAACTTGGGCACACTCTAGTTTGATGATGAGAAAAAGAATCAACTGAAATGTGGTTGAAAAACCATATCATTCTTGGTATAATGCTTTAACCATCACCATATTCCAAGAGTTTCCCAATATTCTCATCTTCATCAGCACCCTTTTTATTGAGCACCTACTGTCTGAACAGCTCTGCTCAATATTGAAAACAAAGAAGTATAAGACGTAATTCTTGATCTCAAAGTGATTAGACTCTAGTAGGGGAAGCGACATATCAACATATGAAAAGGATATTAAAAATATAAGATAGGCCATGATGATGATAATACGAGAGGTGTAGTTAATTGCTTTAGTGATTCAGAAGAAGATAGGTCAGGTGGGGAAAGCTTCTTGGGTTTGTGGTGTAGATGATCTGGCAGAAAAACTCACTGGGGAGAAGGGTTCAAAGAGGGAAACTTAAGAGAGAGGTAGAAATTGGTAACAATAAATCTGGAAGGGGTTTGAATGCTAAACTAAATTTAAAACTTTGGATTTTACTCAGTATGCAAAAAAGGAGCCATTTTGAGTTTGTGAATAAGTGAAAAGCAGTGTCTTGGATAAAGTAATTTGAAAAAGGTGTACAGCATGGTTTGGAAAAGAAGACAAAAGGAGGAGGGCTAGCCAAGTAGGGATGAGAATCAAGCTCAGACTAGATTAGGGGAGAATGGAGGAAAGGGACAGACAAGGGACTTTTATATCTTGGATATTAGGTTTGCCTTATTCCATCCTTTAGATTATAGGTTTCCTGTACTGTGCCTTCATCATAACTGGAGCCCATATCCTGCCTCGAAAAAGGCCTATTACATACATGTACCTAAATAATTGACTAAATGAAGTAATAGATGAATAAATCAATGTACATCAAATGAATGAGCATTACAAGAGATGAACTACCAAGTGGATTTTGGAGGAAAAAGAAATCAAAGAAGCAGTGGGGTTTTCCAAAAGTGCTTGACGGGGCAGGGTGGGGCAGAGAAACAAGAGCATCATTGATTAAGTTGAATGACACCGAGTGACCGTCAGTTAGTATAACTTTATGTATTTATATACTGTAGTCCTTTCTATTTATGATATATATCATGTTTATCTTATATATTTATAGCCATTATATAGTTAAGATATTTATAATATTGAAAGGAGACGAATCTGGAAGGCACTTCACCCTTTTGGTAGTTTAGCAGAGAGCTAGCCCAGCAGGTCTGAGTTAACAAATGTTAGCTGCTAAGTTCCAGAGGCTCTGCCTTTCTAACTAGGCTACTTTCTTGGACTCAACCTTCTATTGTCGCATAGTTCCAGAGAATTCCCTACTCCACATGTTTTACAAATACATAGGGTATAATGGGAGATGGAATCTCTCTTTTGGAATCCTGTCTGTCCAACCCTGCAATGGCCAACCCGCGTCTATCTCTCTATGGGGTGATGAGAGCCACAGGGATTGTGTGCACTCTCTACTTCTCCGATGTAAGTTTTCCTTCAAAAACCCTTATGATATATTTACATCATATGGTCTTAGTGTGTGTGGGACTGAACAATCTAACATATCATGAATAATACATAACAGACACATCTAGTTGAGATTTTAGAGGGAAAATGTTTTTGAGGCAGATTTTAATTTTAGACATGATCCAGAGAACTGTCATTTGTAAAAATAAACATCAACCCAATAGAAATAATGAAGTCCTATTTAAATCCATTTGTAAATACTTAAATTTTTTAACAGAGAAGTTCCATAAAACTTTTGGATGAAAATTAGTCATTACATATGAACTCCAGATCAAATCAGTTGCCTCTTTATTGAGTGCAAGCTTATGCTTGGCACTGTTTCATAGCTGATAAATACAGAAAGAATAGAATGAGAAAATTACCAATTTTCAAATTCAAATGAAATAATAGGTCTAGAAAAAAATGACAATCAATGGATGCTGAAATCTTTAGGTCTGGCCTTCTCAACTTTGGTTGCTCATTGGAATCACTTAGAAGATTAAAAAAACCTGAAAGCCCATATCACACTTCCAGTGATTCTGATTTAAATGTGATGGGTGTGAGTGCGACACCATGATTTTGTAAATCTCCGCAGGTGATTCTTTTTCTTCTTTTTTCTTTAGAGTAATCTCTACACCCAATGTGGGGCTCAAACTCACGATCCCGAGATCAAGAGGCACATGTTCTACAAACTGAGCCCGCCAGGCACCCCATCCACGTGTGATTCTAATGTGTAGCCAAAGTTAGGTAAATAGGTTATATGTTAGGTTATGTGTCTCACAAAGTGGCGCAGTGGGATGTTTCCAGCACCATGTAGGAAGTCTTCTTGATGAAAAATTATTGAACCTAAATCTAATCAAGTCTCTAGATAGAACTCCCATTTTATCAGAAATAGCAGTTTAATAGAAATCATAAATAGCATTTAAAAGCATCTGTAGATACGTGAATCGTTGTTATACAGAAATTATATAGGGGATAAAGGAACAGCTCAAATGGCACCAAAACAATCAACCAAATCCCAAATGTGGGACATTCTACAAGACCCAAAACTCAGCTTCTCCATTAATGTCATGTTCAAACATACAGATAAAAGAAAGGTGGGGACTGTTATAGAATCAAAGAGCCTTAAGAAACATAACAACCAAATCCAATGTTGGATCCTAGGTCAGAGATCTTCTCTTTTCTCCTCCAGATGGGTCTACCCTTCTTTCTGGCCTGGGAAGTTGACCTGTATGGACTGTGCCTTTAGGCTCCCTTGAGCTCTGGCTTCTGGTTGGGTTTGGCCAATGGGAAGCCTCAGTGGGAGATCAGAGTAGGGGAAGAAAGGGTGTCTGGGGCTGCATCCCATTGGCTTTCTGTCTGTAAGGTCACCGGGGCTGGGTGGATCCCTCCACAAAAGGACACTGTTGCTCTCAAGGAGGCCTTCTCTACAGACTCTTTCCTTCCAGGTTCGGTAACCTAGACCTTGTTCCCCTTACTCCTTCACACCTAGCAGTGGTAACAGCTTCGCCATTGCGAAGATTACTGCACCATCCTCTGTGACCCCCCCACACCCCATAATGCTTTTATAAATAAACCCTCCTGAATCAACCTAGTCTAAGAGTGCTGTTTCTTGATGGGATTCATACAGATCCTCACTGAACCAATTCAGAAATTTTGAATATGAAGTAAACATTAAAAGCTATTAACGAGTTATTGTTAATTTTATGAGGTGTGATAATGGCATAGTGGTTGTGTAAAAAAAATAAACCTTACTACTTAGAGATACATACTAAAGTATTTATTGATGAAATAATATGCCTGGGAATTGTTTTAAACATACTGCACTGGAGAGCTGGTCAGTGGGGAGGAAAGAAGGGAAGAAAAAAATGGAGGTGGGTAGATGAAACAAGGTTATCAAAATGTTGATGTTTGGAGCAGGGTCATGGGTGCGTGAGGGTTCATTATACCATTCTCTTGATTGTGTGAACAACTGAAAATTTCTATAATAGAATGTTAAAACAGAGCAACCAGTCTCTCTTCTTTTTTTCTTAAATGAGATCCAGTTTGTGATTTTTCATTAGAGAGACAGGGGCACAAAATCGGAATTTACAGCAAATGAGGACTCTAAGGGTGTGTTGAAGGCATGGCAACATAAGGATGTTCCCGCATTTTATTCTTCCCCTGCAGAGAAGAATCCATGAGAAAGCTGCATACATTTATTGGATGTGTTTTTTTTCTCTTTGGATGTTCAGAGAGTCACCACCTTCTGTCAAACTGCCCGTGAGCGTCTGCGGAGGGTGGGGCAGTGCAGAGGGTCTGGGGAGAGGGGAGGGGCCCTGAGGGGCCACACGCGCTAGGCCTGAGCTCCCGCTGCCTGAGTCTTGTGCGCTACCCAGAGCCAGTCTGCGATCTGGGACACACTGTGTTTCTGCTTGGAGCTTCCTCTTTGTTTTGTTGTGACTTTCTCGGCTAATAGATACTAGTAATGGAGCAAATTTATGTATTAAAAACTGTCATTGCTGATAATCCTTTCAGGGGATTTAGTCGCTCCGGGGGGTAGCTCAGGAAGCAAACATAATTTCTTCTGCAACAGATTTTGCCCTAACCAAAGGAAGCAAGGTGCCGGATTGGTTCTACTTCAGTAGCCTTTCTGCTTCTCAAGCACCACAGATAAGGGAATTTTGCAGATATTTGAGAAGAATGAATGAATACAAATTGAAAGACATACATATCTTGCCACTAAAATAAACTTTCTTTTATACGAACCAAGCAGCACACAACAATAAGGAAAAACCAAGTGCAAAGAATGCTACTGCATGCTCAAAAGTACAACAAAATTAGAAGGCCAAGTATAATGTCTGTTGGGTTAATAAAGTTGCTTTGTTTTCTTATAATAATAAAAGTTGGCAGGATGCCACTTACATTAAAGTATTTCCTGGCATAATGTTCTTCATTCTGCTTTCCCCACCCTCACTTTGCTAAGCTTATTTTATTGACATTACTGTTAATTGATGGTTACTATATATAACCACGAGGCAGACAGATTAGGAAGGAAAAGTTGAAGCTTGTTTATAAAACAGGAAAATGCTGCTTTTAAATTGTAGTGTTAATATAGGAACATCAATTCTCCAAAATAAATATAATATTAGCACAAGAACCTCAATTCACCAAGGATAAAAGCTGTACTTACTACAACTACAACAATGTAAGTTGTAGTAAATATTGACAGTAAGGATCATTACCGGGGAAAATAAGTTGATTCAAAGGTGTTTTAAAACACTGGCCCTTCTAGAATATATCTGAAAGAAAGCCTCTATCTCCAGATTATTTCTCTCCTAGGTATCATTTGCAAATGTTGACTAAGATATGGCACTGGATAATTTGGATTGAGGCATCTGAAGTTAGTAGTGTAAAGGTTCTAAGAGCAAGGACTTTGGAGTCAGTCTCCCTGGGTTCAAATCCTGGCTCCATGACTTTATAACTATATCACAGTTGTTGAGTTTCTGGATCTCTCTGAAACGCTGACTTAAATTCCTCATATGAGAAACAGGGAGGGTGATAAGGGGGTGTTGGAAGGATTAAATGAAATAAATAACTTAGATGATGTGACTTTAGATCTTTATGAAGGGACACAACCCAGGAAGGAAAGAGCTGAAACAAATTAAAGAGATGGTCGTTTTGTTGTTCACAGGATAAAACTATTATTTTGTCATCTGAGATAATTTATGGAACAAGTTGAGGAGTAGGTAAATAGCTGACAAACTAGCAGGACAAGAGAGATCAATCAGAACGATCAATACGTCGAAACTAGCAGTAACTCTAGAGGCTGATCCCATGAGAAGATCTGCTCCTCTCTCCAAAAGAAAATGGTCAATAGCACTGATTTTGAAGTCGTTTTGGCATCAAGAATTATGGAATCTCATCAATTCAGTTAGTCATTATTTGGGATCAGCAGCTGACTTGAAATTAATGTTCGATATAAAAAATGCTGGACATTCAGGCTGATTCTGAATCAGGAATGAAGTCATCAGAGCAACTCTGAATGTCCTGCTATCATTATTTCATTAAACTCAAAGGAGGGTTAACATTGAGTCAAATTACACTAATATTTAAGTACAAATCCCAAATGAATCCTAATTCACATTAATTTTCAAGTGCTGCATTCACTCTGCCTTTCCACATCACGACCAAGCCGTGATGCAGAGGCAGTCCACTGATGAGTCATCCTCTGCTGAAATCTGGATGGGCCAGAACGCCCTGCATGGGTTGACAAGGAGGAGGTGCAGCGGCCAAGGGCTTCCTTTGGTGCAACAGGGCAGCACCTAGGGGCCAGGATCTGCAACCCAGGACCCAGGAGAGGGACCCAGCAAGCAACATTCCTGGTTCTCAGAGATCAGCTTCCATGTGGTCCCTGAATGAGGTTTCCATGTGTCCAAAGGATGTATCAGTCTTTTGACAAACATGAAGGCTTTGTGGGCAGAAAAAGATATCATTCCCAGTCAAGAGCAGTGTTCTCCCCAAATGGCTCTGGTCCTTGATGTCAGAGAAAAGAAACCGCAGAATGAAGGACACCCAAGACGCCACAGCTGAAAGCCCCTGCAAGATAATGTCTCCCACTTGGGAGCTAAAATATGTCCAAACAAACAAACAAATATAAAGGTCTTCTGAGAAAGAGTCCGGTTGTTGTCTCAGATTCCAGCTTGGCACTCCACCTTTCCTCTTCCTTCTCCCTTGAGCTCTGTCACATCTGCCCAGGGGCCCTGTTCTCTGGGATTATACCTCTGTCCATTCTAATGGTGAGCTCTTGCTTCCAAGTTCTAATGCCAGCCCACCATCTGAGTACACACTAAGCCAGTCTCTCTCTCACATTTATAGATACTGAGAGGCTTATGGCCTGTGGGAGTTTCCCAGTTCCTCCATGGGTCACAAATTGAGGTTAAACAAGTTACTTCCATAGTAATCAGGACAAGAGGTACTTCCTGGACTTCTAGTGAATCAGACAAGAGACAGCACTTGCCACATCGGGTTCACTGTTCAAAGGCCCAGATGTTATGATAGCTGGCTATAGGAAAGTGAACCCTGAAAAGTGAAAATCTTATAGCCTCCAATTTGGAGGCCTTCGGAGTTGTGGTTCTGGTTTTTCAGTTACTAGAAGCCATATACCAATGTTTGGGATGTAGGGGACTAAGTCTGTGTATTCTAGCCTATGTATCAGCACCCAGCAGAGTACTGAGCCCACCACAGATAGTTGGTAAATTATTTTTTGACGTAACATAGAGAAATAATCTATCATTGAGGTAAGAGTGGGAAAAGAACTTCCTCATTATAGAAACTAGACCAGCTCTACACTCTATGTATTTACAGGTGACAGCCCAGAACAGCTTAAGTCAGTAGCCTGTCACAGTATTATGTGACTTAACTACTGCTGTATCACAAGCCACCCCAAATATTGGTGGTTTAAACAACAAGTATTTATTATTGCTTGCAAATCCGCAGCTGCCTGGGGCCTGGCTGATTTGGGCTGGGTTCTGCTTGGGAGGCTCAGCTCCAAAAGTCTCTCATCCTCAGGCATGTTCTTATGGAAAGGCAGACCCACAAGCGGGCAAGCAGAAACATGCAAGTCTCTTAAGGCCGAGGTTTTGACTGCTACCCTGACACTTCTGCCCACATCCTTTGACTAAAGGATGTTACAAGGCCTACCTCAAAGATGAGGGGCGGCAATATATATACTCCACCTTTATGAAGGAGCTCCAAATTCATGTGCAAGAGGTATGATACAGGGAGGAATGAAAGCTTAGAGCTAATAATGCACTGCATCAGAATTGCAATTTCTGAGAATGTGGAAAATTTGACCACAGAGAAACAACTTTGTTGATGTTAAAGTAAGAATGACTTTTTGAATGACATCAGTTGCAACATACTCATTTTCTCCAAATGCTCATTCATTAAGTTCTTACAACTTCTGGGAGGATCCCAATGGTTGACACTAAAATTTGCTATGTTCAAGTAAATGCGTCTTAGGAGAGAGCAAAGAGGGACCTGGTTTTGTATTGCATTTCTCCCCTCCCCACACCACACACTGGGTAATGCAAAAGAAATTAACTTACTTGTCCAGAGAAGTGGGTATAGCTTGAAATCCCAAACCTTGTAAAAATTCCCACTGGTAAATTAACTGTACTAGCTTTTCTACGGACTTCAGAATTTGTTTGATCAGAAACACATGATAACCAAAACCTTGGCGATGTTTTAACTGATCATTTCCTTGTTTAATTAAGTCAATTTCCTCACGGTCATTCAAATGAACAAGTTTATGTTTCTCAAATCAACAATTCTATTGAATCTATAATTTTGATTTACAAGAATCTTTACCAAAGCATGTAACAACAAAGCATGAAGAAAGCTTATCCATAGAGCATTTTCAGGGTTGGTATTTTCACTTTCATAAGAAATACCGTGAATCAAACTCTAGTTAACACACCTTCAGAAACACCTTGTTTCGGCCCTGGCAATTATGTAGCTACGTTGCTTCTGGTGGCAATTAGAATTTTTATATATACAAAAGAAAATTTTTTCTCCTACTGCTCAAATTTGAAAGCTCTGTGTTCTACATGAAACAAGTGAGAGATGGCCTAGAGTGATTAATTAGGGGTTAGGATATTTAGAAATACTCCAAAACGAATTGCGAGAGCAACATTTCTGTGAGAAGAAAGTTTAAAAACCTCTTGTCTCATTTGTACACATAACAAAATCAGTACTTCAGCTCTGGCAGCGCCCACGGGCTTCCCTTGAGAAGAACGCTTTCTGCAATAGCACACCAATTTCACGTAATAGTAAAAGAACATCAGAGTCGTCCTTTAACAGAAAAACAAGCCAAATACCCACGCACTCAGCTCTTCTCAGGGCTCTTTACTTCAGGAAGATACACACGACGGCACTAAAGATCCTACTTATGTTACATTTCCAGCCAAACCCAGGGAGACAGCTAATGGTGCTCTAAAAATGGTCATTTTGTTGGAGCTTTGGTGTCGATTACTGATTACACACAGGAAACAGTGACATCAAAAACCCGGTGACAGCGCAGAAGCACCTGGCTGTGGCCTACGCGTGAGCACGGATGTTTGGTTCCTGTGATTAAAACTCCAGACATCATCAGCCAGCAGGGAGAATTAGAACTAGGCAGCTCTTTAACTTTTTTTTCCCAGTTCAATGTCTAAAAATCTATTCCCGCGAGCATAGCTGTGAGGGATGAGGCAAACAATGATTAAAATTCACGAGAGGTTTACACAGCCTGGCAGAGATATGAAAAGAATGCTGGTCTGAGAGTCAGAGCATAGCTAATAACAATAGCTAGAATACAATTAATCCTGTTGAATATTTACTGTATGCTAAGTGCTTTCGGGACAGCATCTCATTTGATCCTCTCAACAGCAGTTGGAGATCTTGTTTAAAAAATGAGGAATACCCAATTTCATGGAGGAAAAATCGAGGTTCAAGAAGTTTGGTAACTTGCCTTGATTGTAAAGGTTGGAGGTGGCAGATAGATCTGGGCTCAGGCATTTCTGACCACCAAGCCTGAGCCTTGCGTCCTGGAATGAATTACTCTCCCTGTTTCTAGGCTCATTCCCTTCTCATCTATCCTCCCCATTGTTTTGTAAATGCTCTACCCCTACCTTGCAATCTGACATGATGTCTTCAGAGCCTTCGGGATATTTTGATCTCCTTACTGCAGTGCACCAGGCACTTCAGGATCTGGTTAGTTTTCTGGTCTTATTTCCTCCCAGTGACCCGCCCCCTACTTTGTTCAGGCAAAGTGTGTCATACTGCTGTTTCTTCCCAGAATGTCCTTTTCCTCTTTTGTTTTCCCTCTCCTGGCTTAATTCCTACTCCTCCTAAGCTCAGTTTGAGCATCTCCTCTTTCTTGAAGTCTCCTCTGGCCACAGTGGGGACTGAGTTAGGCCACACTTGTTTGGCCCCACGGCACCCGGGGCTCTCTTGAAGGTAGTTGATTTGAAAGGTCACTTTCTTCTGAAGCATCTTCTAACCCTTCAATATGTAATTGACCCGTGTGTCTGATAGAACCAGAAGAGAGGGAGCTGGAAAGGTAGCAGGACCAGGTGATTTGCCCAGGGCTTACCACCTCTGCCTAGTAGAGGCTGGTCCCAGCCCCATCAGCTTACCCCTAGATCACAGCGATCACCTCCTGACTGCTCCCTCTTCTTCCATCCTACAGACCCTTCCCAACACACAGGCCACGGTGATACTTTTAAACATAAGGTAGATCATGTGACTCCTTTGCTCAAAACCCTGCAATGACTCCCATCTCCCTCGCAGTCAAAATCCAGGGGCTCCTAAGGGCCTTTAAAGCTTGACATCAGTACTTCTCAAACTTTCATGAGCACATGAATTACCTGGGGATCTTGTTAAAATGCAGACCATGGTCCAACGGGTTGGGGACTGGGACTGAGATTTTGTATTTCTACCCAACGTGCAAGTGAAGCTGATGCTGCTGGTCCTTGGGCCCCTCTCTGTGTAGCGAGGTTCTCGTTGGCCTGGCTTCCCCTCCCCTCTCTCCCCACCAGTCCTGTTCCCGTTCTTGCTTTTCCACTTTAGCCCTACTGGCCACCCTTCTGTTCAAAGAACATACCAGAAATGTTCTCTTGCCTCGGGGCCTGTGCATTAGCTATTCCTTTTGCCTGGAATGCTCTTGCCCTAGATATCCACTGTCTGACTCTCACTTTCTTCACATCTTCACTCCAATTTCACCTTTTCAGCGAGCTTCGCCCTGAACGCCAGATTTAATACTGCAATCTGCCCTCTGTTGTTCCCAACCCTGGGTCCTGCACTCTTGAAATCTTTATCTTGCTCTTCTGTCCTTTGTTTTGTCTTTTGCATAGATTTTATGGTCTTTCACACTTTAAAAATTTCCTTATGTATTGCATTCATTATTTTGTTATTTAGCTCTCCCTAATCCCCTAAAGCCAGTTCTTAAGGAGCTCCCTCTTTGTGTGTTGTGTTCACTGATGTTCCCCAAGAGTCTAAAACAGCTGCCAACAAATACTATTTGAATTTTGAAATTGAATGTGGTGGGCGAGCGAGAAGAAGAAATTAAGATAATGTGGCGTGACCGCGCATCCTCCACTTTTCCCCAAGTGCATTTCGCTTAGTGCGTGGCATGCGGATGTGAGATACTGCTTGGCACATTCCAAAGGCTTTTCTTGGTCAAGATGCAGCAAAGCGTGTTGGGCTTGAGACATTTCATGTTTCCTTTTATTTCTGGATGAGTTGAAATAAAATGTAATCTTTTTCTAATAAACTTGGCATTGTCTTCAGAGACAAGTTTCAGGAAGGAAATAAAAAATAGTATTTGCAATTATTGTCTTCCAGCTCACCTATGACTCAGACAGGTAAGTGCTTCTTCCGTACTTCATTGTCTTCAAATTTAGTAAAGCACTTAGGTGTGTCTTTTATGATGGCAGTTGATTCCTTTTTAATTCTATCAGTCACTTTATCCTCCTTCTCCCTTCATTTTTCTCAATCCTCCTACGTTACCAACCTTTAACCAGGCATTGTTTGACTGACATTATAGTCAGCGTTTTTGTATAACTAGGATTATATCATTGAATGGTGACACAAGCTAACTTCCCCACTGATTCAGCTCTTGAATTGATCTTGGGCAACACGCACAAGGATCAATAGATTGCCTTGACTCTTTGCTGGATTTTCTACTCCTCTATCCTCAAAAAACTAATCTCTTTCTTAAATATTAAACCAAATATTCACTCAACCAGTTTGACTTATAAAAATAGCTATTTCATATTCAAATTAAATATAATTACAGGAGTTTCTTCCTCCCTTCAGAGAACAATCAATTCCTTAAAGAAGAAGCAAGGTTTGTGGGTTCTAAAACAAACGTATTTCTGGAAAATAGGTCACTTAGCCTTGGTGAAGGGAGCTCACTCTTGTTCTTGTCTCCATGTAGAGTCTCCATCCTGACCATTATGGGCCCTCTGAGCAAGCTCAGGGCCGGGAATGAAGTATATTGGACAACAATGGATGAGTAAGGCTGTGGGGACCTTCTAGTGACCATTCACACTGGATAGACATATTCTCATTCTGTTAGCTCACTCAGAGAAATTCATCCATATGTCCTTTCCCCAAACCTTGTCACCAATCTTCTGATTTTATTTCCTTTAGGTCATGTTTACCCACTCAGATCTTTAGCCACTGCCAAGGAATTTGGGTAGATGCTGACCTCAGGCCATCTCCCTTTCCAGACAAAGTAGACAAAGAGAGGATGCTTGAAATTCTATTGTGAGAAGATTTCTCGTTTTCACCATCTTTTTGGGCTATACTTGAGTGAGGCGATGTTCTGGTTATCTACTGATGTGTAACAAATTATCCCAAAGAGCGGTGTCAAATGACTAGTTTATCGTGCTTATGGATTTTGTGGGTCAGGAATTCAGAGACGGCACCACAATGTCTGGGGCCTCAGCTGAACTACTCAAAGGCTGGGGTCTGTAATCTTTTGAGGCCATCTTCACTTGTGTGTCCTGAGGTTTCTGGTGGCTATTGGTAGGATCACATCCAGCCTATTAGCTAGAATATCTACACATGGCCTCTCCATGTGATCTCTCTGAGTATGGTGGTCTGTTTCCTCACAGCATGAGCAACTCAAGAGAACTAGGTTGAAGGTCTATCACCTTTTACGAACTAGCATCAGAGGTCACAAAGTATCACTTCTGCTCTAGTAACAAGCCAGTCCAGATTCAAGGGAAGAACACAGATTCCCCACTTCTCAGTAAGAGGAGTGTCAAAGGCACATCATAAAAGGAGTATGTGGGATGGGCAATATTATTGTTACTCACAAACACTAGCTGTTATTAATAGGAAGTCCTGGACTGTTTTATAGAATGCAAATTATTGAAATAATTACTTCCAACAATTGATTTTATCACTTATTGAACATTTTTAAGCACTGTGGGATGATTTTTTAAACTTCTATATGCCCTTAACCACTTTGGTTCATTTTTCAGAACTCGAGTGATTTTTACTCTATTTTTAAAATTTCTAATTATTTGAGGGCCTGTGAGTACAGGTATCAGTTGTGAGCTAAAAAAAGTGGCCTTTTAGCAAAGAAAATTAAGGTTTATTTTTCACTGAACTCAAAATACAGCCAACTACATTGATTACTGGTGGCCCAAAGCCCATGAAAATTATACGAGGATCAGTGTTTAGATACAGTTTTATTTTTTCAATCTTTCTTCAAATACGGGAAGAGATTTCTGTCTTCTGTGCAACAGAAAGGCAAATGTCCGATCACTCTGCCTCCGGGCCAGCAGCGTAAGCAACCTTAAGCTTGTCCTTGCATCCACATTGTGGCTGCACATGCTTTGTATTACAACTTCCGTCCTGACAGCAAACACTGTACAAATGCTGGCCACATAATGTCAAATACAGCGAAGAAAACTTGAAATATAAAATAAATGTTTATGCAAAGATAGTAAAAATATGTTAAGTCAAGTAAGTGAACAGTGATGGCTGAAAATGGAAAGGATGAAAAGGCAAAGGAGAAGGTTTAAGATTTGTGCAATTATCCAAGGTGGCACAGAAATTATAAAAACATGAACTGGATATTGCAAATATTAACTCTCACATGAATTTGCTTTTAGACAATTCATTTAGAGCTAAAGGCAAACATAACAATTGTTAAAGTATTTGCAAACCAGCATAGCAGGAATAAGTGGATGAGAATGATTTATAAATAAAAAAAAGAGTAGCGTTTGTATGAGGATTCAAACTTCTAGAGACGAAGTGGATAAATATACTTTAAAACACTGAAAGGGCTGTAAACCCACCCCATGCTGTCTTGTTCAATATTCTATCATGACACTATAAGTATTTCTGAAATTATTAATGATGTATCTAAATTATCAATATTTTAAAAAACAAACTTGGAATATTCAGCTTAATTTTTAATCAATTTGTTTCTTTGACTAATTGTGTTCAATCCAAACATTTTCAACCAATTTACTTTCTATCAACCTGGAGCCATGTTAGGAAACATAGTATCATAAATAAAAAGGACTGCAAGATACAATGCCTAGCTTCATTTTTTGTAATTTATTTTAGGAGAAAATATATGAAAAAATTTCTTAAGATTTAAATAATAGGTCAAGACACCAATAGGGGACTTGTGACAAGGCTCTCTATGATTTATTATTGAATCAATTGTAAACTTCCGTTTCTTATGTGATGTATAGGTATTATTACCATGATGATACAAAACACCAAGAAATAATGGATAAAACACAATAAACATTCTTTTTTTATACTAGCTGAGATAACAGGAAACTAAGACAATTCTCCCCAAGAACCAAAACTGAAGAGGAAAACTGAAAAAGGAAAGTTAAACAGGGGCTTGAAGCTCTTGCTGCTCAGGGATTGGGGGGGTGGTTTGCTGGTTTCTGTTACTAAGGGGATCAGGTTTTAACTACCAGGTGGGAATAAGCAGCTACACTTCAGGCTAGAACAAACCAGAAAGGAATGACCACATACAGCTATAACCTTTAAAGGGCTATGCTGCAATGACAGGATAGAACAGAAGCAAAATCTATGCACTGCCAGCAAGACAACCACCCTGTTCTCCAGGTCTCCTCACCCCCCAAAAGGTGGGACCTTAGATTTGCTCTCAGTTGAATTTCTGGTTCAAATACGTATTTCTTTGGTAGTTCAGTAAACCCAAACCCATAAAACGAATGGAAAAAGCGGTGCCCATCCAATCATTCTCTGGTAGAAGTAAATGCCAATCATGTCTGGAGAGTCACACCCTCCACCCAGACCACAAAGGATTCCTGAAGATAGAGCCTCACTAAACATGAGCTCACCTCCAAAGGAAAAGAAAAAGGCATTGAGATATAATGGCAGCCAACACAACCAACACTTTGATTAGACCCTCAAGTCCTTCAAATGATGAGATTATTAAATATGTGCTTTGAAGTATGACTAAACATATTTTAAAAAGGAGAAAAATATAATAAAATATCAAGATATTACCAAAATGACCAGGAAGGCTTAAAAATAAATCCAAAGATCTGCTTTGAAATGAAAAATGTAGTCATTAAAATACACAGTGGATAGATCAAATCACAGATTAGACAGGACTAAAGAGTAAATTAATGAAATGAAAGATAGAGCTGAGGAATTACTCAGAATATAACACATTCTGGGAGTGTGGGAGCAATCGCTTTAGATCGGCACAATCAGAGGAAGCATCGTGAAGGAGGCGGAGTTTAAGCTGAATCTCAAAGGCTGTGTAGGGATAGGCAAATGAAGGTATTTCATGGGGAGTGGCATGAGCCATGCCACATTTCAGAGACTACATTCAAAAACTTATTTAGCTCACAGTGAGCTGGCCACTTTGGCTGAAAGGGAGAGTTTGTATAGGGAGGTAGAAAGAGATCAAGGCTGACTAGGAAAGTTAGGACCTATGCCTAAAACCACATAGAAAATATGGCAATAATCACATACAATTAAACTGTTCAAGACTAAAGCAGATATATAGTATCTGCTATGCTGATATCGCGGTCCTTTTGACATGAAACACGCAGCTTGGCTAGCTTCGATCCACTGAGCGTGTACTGTGCATATCTACTTAAAATGGTGGGGTCTTGTACTCACCTTCTTCCTTGCCTTCCCTCACTCCACACAGAGGTCTTCAAAAGCTTTCAGGTTGAAATCTGAATGAAAAGAGAAAGTCCCTGAAACTTGTAGTTGTGCCAGCCTGAGAATGGTGCTAAGCAGTCTATAACACTTTTTCTCTTAAAAAAAAAAAAGGCTTTATGTTATCTCCTTAAATTAATCCCCCAAGTGTAGAAGTCTTTGTTATCTTTAAATCCCTTTCAAATGTGATGGTAAAATGGATCCCAGCACTGGAAATTTAATGAGGCCTCGGAGGAAAAAGCAGATTTCAGATTCCCTAGCAAAGGATGAACTCCGTTCCAGATGAATTCTCTCCATTGCCCTCTTCACCTGGTTTCCACCTACAAGACAGAAGACAACACCTAGTCCTGCAACAGGGAGAGAGAGATTCGCCCTGTGTAAAGTGGGCAACATGTCAATTAAAATTTACCCACACAACTTCTGAGCAGACAGATTTGCAAAAAGCTGCTCACGTTCAGCATTAGCAAGATGAAATTAAATGGCAGGGAAATAATGCGATCACGTATGATAGAAGGAGGGTAGCTAGCAACAAAGCAACACGGTAATAAATGAATAAATGAATGAATGAATGAATGAATAAAAGGCAAAAGACCCCCCTAAATCTGGAAGAATAAGGAAGGCATTTCTTAAGTGTACTAAAAGTTATAAAAGACTGAAGAATATAAATTCAACAAAACAAGTAGTAGACAAGATGCTAAGACGACAGAGTGAGAAGGGAGATTGTAGAGGTTAAGAAATTTGCTTACCCTTCTACTTTAAAAAAATCAATTTGAGACAGCAAAGAGAAGAATATTTAGGGCTGAAAATAAGCATGGAAAAATATTTGAGAGAGTCTCAGAATATGCAGAGGTGAAAAGATGAATAAGGGAGATGAGAGATATGGAAGACAGACAAGGTAATTCAACGTACTAGACAATTGTGTTCCTGAAATGTAGAAAGACAGAGTTATAATAAGGGAAAATGTATTTTAAAATGAAGGTAAATGAAGGTAAAAGGGAATATTAAGATTAAAAGTGATTCCTTTGTACTGGAGGAAAAAGACACAGAACTAACATCCAATATTAAATTTCAAGTTTAAAGAAAAAATTGTAGGTATGCAGATATATATTTTTTAAAGCAAGTCTTCTACATGGTGAGGAGAGGGGAGAGAAATCAGATTTTCCTTCAATTTTTATATAGCTTCATTAGGGTTGCCCAAATGCAGCAAATAAAAATACAGAATGCCCAGTTAAATTTTAAATTTAGATGCAACATTCGGAACAGACTTCTAAAAAATTCATTGTTCATCTAACATTCAAATTTAACTGGGTGGGCATCCTGTTTGTTACCTGATAGTCATAAGCTGTGTTTAATGTCAGAAAGCAATGGAACAATATCTGCAAAATTCTGCGGGAAAGAAAATGGTACTCAAGACTATTACACCCATTCAATTAAATAGGCAACAGCCAGATTTGAGACAATCAGGGAATAGAACTACTCCATGAGGAAATTCTGTTAACCATGTGGATGACTGAAATAAAGAGCTTAGGAATGGAGAAGCCACAGTAAAAAGGATGCTGAATCTGGAAAGTTCTAAGGCAGTTTGATTTAGTGGATCACACATTGCCATCCACTTTCAGTCTCTTCCTCTCTCAGTCTACCTTCCACTGGCAGCATTGGTTTCAGGATACTCTCTTCCCATTGTGGCCTCCGGAAGCTCTACACTGACCTTTTACCAGCTTGGCACCCTCTGTGGAAAGAGGGTGCTTTTTCTTCAAAGCATTTCAGAAAAACTCCCGGCCTGATCCTCATTTGCTTTGTTGGCTGGACTAAGGAATGAGCCCATCCATCGCTGGATCAATTATCATCACCGTATAAACAGGCTACTCTTCTTACGGGCTAGACAACCCCATGCAAATCACTGAGAGTGGAGGAGAAATGGCCCCCCAAAGAATTCAGGGTGCTGTGACCAAAAGAAGGGGAATGGATCCTGAGCAGACCAGTAGAGCAGCTATTTTGTACACTATATTATTTCCCCGACTAAAGTGTAAACATCTTGAGAATAAGAGCTCTGTGTTCTACTTCTTTTTATCTCACACAATGACTACCTCAGTTCCTTACTATAGTGAAGGTTCTCAAATATATTTATTAATTTCCCTTGACATGACTTCCTTTATTTGTGAAATGAAGAGGTTGGAATACTTGAATTTCAAGGTTTGTCCAGCTTTCATAATGTTCTATGAGAAATTCCATGGAAACGAATCATGTGGGGCCCTATATTGAGCTTTTTTGGGTATACTCTATAGTAAAACACTTGAATAGTTATGTGTAGGTATAGCTCACAATAGATGCTTTCAATTTCAGAAATGTCAAAAGTTTTACAAAGTCATATTGAATGACTGTATTCTTGTATGTTTTCTTCAAGTCAGTGATTCATGATATGAAGGAATAGTTTTCCTAATCATGCACAGGTCTTTTCCTAATGTTCACATTTTTTTTTGTTGAAATATGTTCATTTCCCATCACTTCTAAGGCTCTAAATAAGAAATGAGAGTCTTAACTTTATCCCTTCTCCTCCCACTGATGCCTACTTCAAAATTCAGTTTTGATTAATTACTATCTCCCATTTTGCTTAGCTGGAAACTCTACCACATTCCCTCCTTCTCTCCTCCCCCCCCAATTGTCCACCACATCCATTAGGTCTACTCCCTAGACACATTTTAGATTTCTCCCCTGTTCTAAATTCTTACTCCCATCCTCAGTGCCATGGCTCAATTCCTATAGTTACTTACTGCAACTCTCTTCTATCGTGCTTGTCATATGAATATATGGTGGTAAGAGAACGCGCTCCAGCCAGTTGGCCTCATTCAAAACCTGGCTCCCACACTTACTCTGTGTGACTCTGCAGGAGTTACATAACCTCTCTGAGTCTTAGCTCCCTCTTCTATAAAATGAGGCCAAAAAGTGTACCTCATGGGGTTATCAAGAACACGAGGTGAGATAAAACATGTAAAGCACTTAGATCAATATCTTGTAGTGACCAACTAGACAAATTTTAAACTATTATTATTATTATTATTGGTATTGGCTTTGTTTACAGCAATTTAAGTGGCTGATTCTTCCACTATGCCGAGCACTCATCAACAGCAGAGTCCTACCGTCATTAGCAGGGTTTTTAGTATTTGAATCACTAGCTCTCTGCACAGTGTAGCGGCATTTCAAAATCTAGTTCAATTAATTTCACTTGTCAGAATAAGACAGTTGTATACAACAACCACTAGATGGAAGCAAAACCTTTTCTAAAATCAATTCTTAATCAGAAATTGCTGCGGTGTACCAAGATCTACCCCTTTTGTCTCCTTATTTGTACAACCTCATCTTCGCCAACAACAAAATAACATCCTCTTCCTCCTCAATAACACGAGCTGCAACAAAGGTGGCTCAGAAAGAGGTCCAAAACTGTGTAAATTGAACTCAATTCAGAATTAAGATTTTGGAAAATCTTAGCTGCAGAATTTAGAAATCATTAGTCGAAAAATGCTGAAGATATCATTATTGAACCAAAAGCCAGCTACCACCCAGCCACATTTACATAATAAGAATCTCTGAAGACTCATCATGGGAAAGATGTGGATTCCCAGCTCTGTGCCCAGTGACAGCCACATAATGACCAACTGTCCCTGTGAATGACACAGCTCTGTTGATTAACAAAGAGTTGCTGTCTTACTATCTTGTCTGGGATGGAGGGATTACAGGTATTCAATGGCAATTACTGGGTTTACTTTCCTCTGACGGTTTCTATATTTCATCTTCAGATACGGACCTGCTGTCTTTCATTTGCAGTGAAGGGATTTCATTTCTTTCTCCCTCGCTCATTTCCAGGGGTCCTCAGCCTTTTCTTTCGCCACACAATTCTCATGTATGACATCCTCACATCAGTGACGCCTCCCATGACATCACTGTCATTATTGTCATTACATTATTGTCAGCCAAGATTCTCAATGGGGAGGGGGCTGTGCATAGTTGCAATAGCCTTAACCTCAGATTCTGTTGAGCTCCCATGAGCTCTTAGCTTTCTCTAGTTAGCCCTCTCTCACTGTCCATTAGCAGCAATGAATTGATATTCTCCTAGAGAAGGACTTGCTCTCCCTCATACTTGTAAATATTCCTGGACTCTTTCACTTTCCTACTTTTCTTTTTCTCTCTCTCTTTTTCCTCCCCTCCCCATCTCCCGTTCTCTCTCTTCCTTGTTTCCTCTCCCTCTTAAAATTCAAATTATGCCTTTCCTACAACGCAATACTATCTTAAACATCTAACAAGAGAACATCCGTAGAATATAAATGATCTCAAAAGTGAGAGAAGGGAGTTTTTTTTGCATACTAAATGTGTGTGATATCTTGATAGGAAAATATTATTTCCACTTAAAAACAATGCTCCGTCATTGCTATCAGTCGCCCCAAATTAAATGAGCATCAACTGAATGCACAGCAGAGACAAAGAGCAAAGACCCACTTAGGATCAACTCAAATCACGGGGATGAAAAATGACTTCGGTTCTGGTCTCTTTTTTTCTTATCACAGTCTCCTTCCAAGTGCAGAGAGTTTTCACTGGCCTGCTCATTTCTCAAACCGAATCTCCGTCTGAGATTTAGACTTCCCTAAATGTAGCACAGAATCTTAGCAGCTAGAAATCAGGTTATCGCAGAGGAATTCCATTTCTCACGATGCCCTCTTTTCTTCCCACAGAGCAGCCAACCGAGAAAGCTCAGGCAGGGAGCAGAAAGAATGAATTTGGGTTACCCTCCTGTGATCACAGCTGCTGTGTTCACCCCAGTCACTAAACAAACACGCGCGGACCAGGTAGTAGGACAAATGAGCTCAAGCCGTCCCCAGCACATGGTTATCCTTAATAGAGTTTAATGAATCTCAAAGGAGGACAAAGCATGTTTCTGTATTCCCCTGAGAAACATGAATTCCACGAAGTATTTCGATTTCAGAATACACAGATGTAGAGAGAGATTCTATTCTCTAGCCGTGTTCTCGCTACAGACGGCTGCGCTTGCTTCTCACAGGGGCTGGTGGAGATTCTCCAGGGACGTGGGTGAAGCTGTGGCGGTGTGATCTTCCTTCCTGGTCTCATTGCTGGCCCTGCTGCTGCCTTATGTAATATGGTCTGTTTGCTGATGGGCTCCTGCTGGATTGCCTCAGAGTGGCAACAGCAAAACCTGGGTGCAGCCCTGTGAGCGCTAGACTCAGGCAGCTGATCTGATTTTGTATTTCTCCTGCACCAAGAGGTTAAACTGAGCATCGCTAAGGAAATAAACGTGGGTGCTTGTGCACAGCGTGGTGAGGAATGATTTGCATGAATAATGGAGGCAGTTGAGGTGGTCTGAATTAGGAGTGGGTGGGTCGGTGGGGAGAGTGAAAAACAGGGAAGAAAGGGAATTGTGAGGGAAAAATTCTCTTGCTACTAGCAGCTAACGGTAGATCATTGGAATTCGTTCCTTATCAAATGCAAGCAGGAGCCAGGGGACAGAATATTGCTGAGTGGAATACCTAATAAAGGAGTTGGCTTTCTCTCACTGCCCTTTCCATCTAAATACTGAAGGAAAGATACGCAGCAGATTGCAGGGCTTTTATAAGGAGGCAAAAAGGTAGAAGGACAAGACTCTTCAATGGAGGATTTACCACAATAAGGCATAGCTTATTGTGCTGTATTTAAAAAAAAAAAAAATCTGCATTCGTGTTTAGTCAAATCACTTTTTAAAAGTATCTCTATTTGCTCTGGAATTCTTGTCCATTTTCCCAAATTAAAGGGACCTCATGCAACTTTGGACTCTTTTGGTAAGAGTTTAACATACATAGCCCAAATCTTTACACTGCTGCCCTGTGGAGTTGCTTTATTTTCGCTTCTCTATAAATATGCCCAGCAACAAGGTATCTGGAGAGCTCCCCAAGTAACAGAAGTATTTTGAATCTCTCTTGTGCAAATCTCCATAAGAACTAACGTCTCTCGGTGAGTTCTCCATAACCGCTAACTTATGACTATAAAGTTGAACATTAATGAGTTATCTATGGATCTTCTCCCCCTCCAATAAAAAATTCTTTTTGGTATGATAATTTTGTTTACTTCTCCCAAGAGCCAACCTTTACCTAAGTTCATCACCAGAGGGCGCACTTTCACAGAAAATACACCGGTTTCCTGCTCTGATTTCTCCCTTCCCCTCCCATTTGCAGGACGAAGAAACAGGTTTTTATTCGGAGGTTTTTTCAGTTCAAATTCAAGTTCTAGAACTTTGGTTTATTATTAGACTGTTCTCTTTCTTGCGTGGAAGGGAAGAGAGAAAAACAGGCCTGTCTGCAACCATTGTGTTCCACCCCAATTCAGGGACAGCCTCAGAAACTCTAAGTTTTCAAAGATTATCAAAATGAACCTGATTGGGTATGGATCTGAGAGCATAGGCTCTGGTCTCACTAAAATGACAAATCGCCTCATGTTACTCGGGAAACCACTAAAGATTCACACCCACCCTCGCCTCCCCCAGGTCTTGTCCTTTTGCAAGTGATTTGCAATCCCAGACAAGTATTATATAACGATGAAGCAGAGCCTGGAGCTTTGGCTTGTTATTTCTTTCGGAGAAAAGACATTAAAAAAACGGTTATTATAGCACTATCCTAAATGCCTGTGAGAAAAACATTTCTGAGAATTGTTAGAAATGCGGGGCAGTGGAACTGATCAAAATTTGCATCAGTGCTAAAAACTGTGACCATCTGCAATTGCCCAAGGGGGCAGTTTGAATGAAAAGACACAGTCTGGTGGGGTGAGTGAAAAAGCTACGGATCCAAAGTCAGAGAAACCAGGATCTCATCATAGCTGGCTGCTGACTAGTGAGCTGAGTGTCCTTAAGTTAGTTACTTCACTTCTCTGGGCCTCAGTTCTGCAAGCTGGTGATTAGATGAACTCAGATTTCCTTCCATTCTAACAAGCTGTCCTTCTAAGAACAAATATAGATGACGTTATTAGTTTGGCTTCTGATGGAGAATACAGCAGCACCCATTAATAAATCAACCGTTTTGCATGATATTTTCATATTTCAAACTTTCTGAAGTACTGTCTATTTCACATTTATGAAAGTAGCTCATTATTTACCAATTATTTCTTTAGTGTTTATATGGCAAGGGGCCCTGGGGCATTTCACTCCAGGGAATGCTATAAAGGGACCAGGCTTAGGTTTGGGTCCTGAATTGGCTTTTTATCTGCTACATGACCTTGGACAAGTTGTTTAACCATGTGGGCTTTTGATTTGTTTTTATTTGGCGGGGGGCAAAAGGATGGAAGGAGGAAAAATGTTGGAAGGCAAGTTTGAAGAAAATGATGAAAGTTGATGCAACAATAACTTGGGAGTCACAGGAAAGAGAAGAGAACTAATTTGAATCTCTCCTACCTGTCTGAGCCAGCCTAGAAGCCTCTTTCCCAGAGCCAGCTGTTGTCAATCTAACTCTGCACCACTTGTCATTCCATCTGTGTGACTGGTGTCTAAAGCCTATGAAACTTGGGGCAGGTGACAATAGGTGCTTCTGAAGTGCTGATGGACATACCCCTGGGCTTTTGATGTTTATTCTGCAATACTGTCTTAGGGTTATAGTGAGAAATAATGGGCTAGCCAGATGGCTGGGCACATAGTGAGCCATCAACATATTGGAACTCTTGAGTATTATTAATATTTATCATTACTACTAAAATGTCCAACCTATAACATTATTTAGAGAGTTATTTAATCCCAAAGAACAAGGTGATTTTTAGCAGTCTTGGTTATGTTTTTTAGTTTAGGAACTTTATAATTGTAAAATCTTGAATGAAGAAGTTTAAGGGGCTTTTTTCAGACATAGAAACCTGTCTTTGAAAATGACCTCATCTTGGTCTCCAAAGGTTGGAATTTGGAGGCTGTTAGAGTATTTGGTTTTTGCCACCTAGGGAGATGGTATGAAAAATCTTTTATCTTGGGGAGGGTACAGATTTCCACGGTGTGGGGTAGTGCTGGCAGGTAGAAAGTTCTTGGTGTGCTGTGGTGGGTCCCATCGTTTCTGGAGGTAGTGGCCCCATAGTCATTCCTATATCTCCTTGAAAGTTCAAATTGCTCAGCTGGAGATAGAAAAGGGAGAATTACTGAGAAAAAAATGGTGAAAACCAGGGCTGAGAAATCCCAGTTGGTTAAGCTGAATCCAGAGGATGGTGGGTAAGGCAGCGTAACTGAATGAGTGTGTCCAGGGAGTGGGGTTTTCTGTCTTTCCTTTTTGTTGGTCCCAGGGCCGTACGCATGTAGGCTCTTGGTGTCCTGCCCACATACCTCAGTACTTACCTCTGCTTGCTGTAGGCTGCTTTCTGTTGAACATCCGTGACTCTGTCTGAAGGCTTTTTCTGACAGGGGAGCATGCTTAGTCTGTGCTCGGAGCAAGCCGCAAGTGCTGCCAACAGCAGCTCTTAAGCAGCAACTAACGCAGGAGTTTGTGGAGAAACGTCTCAGTTGCCTTGCGTACTGGTTGGATTAACTCTGAGGCATTCTCTAGGCTGTCTCCTGGAGTTCCTCAGACGATACACATCCTTCATTGGCTTCCATCCCTTCCCTGTATACAGAGCACTGGCACCCTAATCCTTGTTTCTGGGTCTGCTTCTGAGAAAACCCAACCTAATAGACCAGGTACGGGCTTCTATTTCAAAATTTATATGGGATGTTCTGCATACAGAACATAAGATCTAAGTCTGAAAGTGGGTCCTTTGCTTACTTTGTGGTCACAAAGTTCTTTGACCCCTCCAACTCTTGATTTGCTTGTCTGAAAACTGAAGAGTGTAAGAATGCCTCGTTGGTGGAGTGATCTGATGATGGATTATGATTACACGCATGAAGTGCCCGGCACAGTGTCTGGCACATAGTAAGTCTTAGCTTTCAAATAAATATTGTCAACCACCAACGATCTTTGTTCTTCTTTTCCCTCCTCCTGTACATAGGAAAGCTCTTACATTAGTTGCCAAAGATGTCTCCTAAGGCTACTATGGAAATCAGAGGAGAAAAATGATTTGTAGCATTTTCATTCCCATGGCAGAAGAGAATTTCCTCAGGACCATTAAGCTTCATTTTAAAAAATGCTACATGAGCAGGAAGAAATGGACACACACACACACACACACACACACACACACAATGCCGATGAAAGCGATATGTCCCAGTTGGGCTCTGAACATGATAGGTGTGCAAGTGGCAACTAGAACAGTGAACAAAGCAGCATCTGAGGCATTATTTTTAGAAGCTGGAGAAATGCTGGGGAAGAAGTAAGAGGGGAAGTATGCAGCATTTACGTAACACATTTCCAAGTAGCTCTGAAAGGAAGTCTTATATTTAATGGAGTTGTTAACAATTGGGATTGAAAGCCTAAAATAGAAATAAGAACACTTAGCTATCTTGGGAGTATTTTGTTGGGTCTGCGGCAGAATATTAAGTTTGGAGAAGCTGTACACAGGGATGGTAATATACATGGAAATTAACATAGCATTGTTATTAAATTCATGTTTAATTTTGTTTTAAGACTCATACTAATGATTTTTCTCCATCCTATTGATTGAACTGTATCTCTCCCTACATGACAGTACCAGCCTTCCTTGCTTATCTCTTCTTTGGCTTCCCTTTAATAAAGTGGCGTTTTCAACTCGAGTGCTTTTGCTCACATTGCTTTCCTACTCAAGCATGCCTTTCTGTTTACTTTCCTCCTGCAGAAGTTCTATCTTTCTTCATATTTCTTCTACTACTGGAAGCCCCAGAAATTCTTTACTTTGACTTATGGGGCTAGAAAGAGAAATTTGGTCCATGTCATGAAGGGCTTTCAGTGCTATTGTCTTCACAACCTATTGAAATTGAAGCCAATGGAAGTCTTTCAGGAGGACCGTCACATTACCCACTGTGTGTCTTAGGAAGGTATTAATAACAGCAGCAGCACTGTGAATGACAGCTTCAGAGAAGAAGAGACTGGCACAAGATCAGGAGGCCGCTGGGACAGCTGAGGTGCAAGGAGGTCAGAATATAAACTAGGCGGAGTGGAGCCACAGGGGCAGAACGGATGACTGAGAGACGTCTGCAGTATTAATTTGAGAGAACCTGATGACCAGTTGGATGTGGGGAATGGAAAGAAGAGAGAGCAAGGTTTACCCTGGGGGGCTTGAGATGGCCACAGATTACAGAGAGCAGAAATAGAAAGCCAGGAGTGGGGGTGGAAGAGGTAATAATTCTATTTGTATGTGTGCCACCTGGCCATGTATTTGCAGCTATCCCAGTGTACAACCAGAGATGTGAGTCTGAACTCCCAGACAAGGACAGGAAGTAATGTAGATTTGATAGTCTTCTCCCCAGACTTGGTAATGAAATTGTTGGGAAAGGGAGTGAGTAAGAAAAGGAGAGGTTTTTGGCAAAATCAATAGGAAAATCCAACATTTAAAAGGCTGCAGATAAGACTGAGAAGCACTCTGAGAGGCTGAAGGAGAATGGGAGTGTGTAGACTCAAAGAAGAGGTGCTTCAAAAGGAAGGAGCTGCTGAACAGCATGAGAACTGCAAAGCCATCATGTGAGATGAGAACCAACCGTGAAAGCCTACTTGAGGTGACAGGCTGGTTACCAGCAAGAGTTGGTGGGTAGAGGTCAGTGTAGAAATCGGATTGCAGGAGGCTAAAGAGGGAATGAGATGTGAGAAGGGGAGAGAGTGGAGCTAAATAACCTCTCAGAGGACTTTGACAGTGAGGGGTCACAGCTGAACCCAAGCTAGAAACAAAACAGGATCGCTTCTATGTGTAGGACCGGCTTCTGTGTTGACCTCTGCTAAATGCTGATTTGGTCCTTTTGTCTAAATCTGCCAAGATCCGGAGAGGGGCACAAACAGGATCAAGAACCCCCGGGCATGAGTCCTGCCAGGTACTGTTATAATGAATTGGTTTAAAAAGTAGAAAGAGAATCCAAAGGTGTCTTCTACATTGTGTGAACAAAATTTCCTTTTTTTTTTCTCATCACAGAGGGGAAGAAAATACAATCCTGTCCTAAATGCTCAACTGTGTAAGCAGGGATATCATTTGCATACACAGCCCAGGTAATGCTGTTGGGAAAATTGCACCTGAAGTCTTAATGAGGAAATTCAAGCAGATGTGATGAAAGAATTGAAACTCATGTTAGCCTTGCAGCCACTCAATTGCAGGCATGGCAATTTTTTCTTTTATAAATGTGAGGAGAACTTAATGACGAAATTTTAAAAAACAGGCAGGTTAGGTGTTGGGGTGGTGGTGAAGTCCTTGATTCTCTAAGAGCTAATGATGAGAGTAGAAAAGCACACTCTTCTTTGGATAAATTACATTTTACAGGAAATACTGGTTTTCCAATTTAATTTGACCCACAGTTTTAGGGTGCCTGTGATGTCACCATGCTCTCAGCACCAGAGGCATAAAGAGGAATGAAATATATAGTCTCTTTCCTAAAATGGATAGATCCTGCCCTAGATGTCTAGCTCCTAATCAAGTCAAATCTAGCTTCTAAAAAGTTTTGGGAGAAATCATAGTAAAATCTTGTCTTAAAAAAGTTGCACCTGGACAATGATCATCGATGGCTAGCAGGAACCAGGCATATGCCCCCTAATGAAGGTACAAAATACCATCTATGCAGTTTCCTTGTCAAAATATCAAACCAGAATCTGATCAAGCCTCTAGATTTAACTACAAATTTACAGGGGACAGAGAAACACATTAAATGATACAATAGAGATGCAATTAGCAAAATCTAGACTATCAAAACTCTAAGGAACAAGCAGCAGGCTTTCTTCAACAACAAAAGTGCACGGAAAAATGTGTGTGTGCATGCGTGTGTGTGTATGTGTTTGTGTGAGAGAGAAAGAGGGAGAGGGGGAGAGAGAGAGAGACAGAATTAGAAGCTAGAAATTGCATCTCAAAAGACACATCTATTGTTAAAATTCAAAGGAAATGGAGACCAGTCTTGAGAATTCCCTGAGCAGACAAAACCAGTTCATTCACACAAACAAAGCTTAATTTAGCTTATTTTGCAAGGTGAACTTTACCCAGGTCATTTCTTGCTTACGCCTCTGGAAACCATAAGCAAAACTAAACTGTTTCCCAAGTTGATATGAGGTAACCACTGACCAGTTCCTCTATCATTTAAGAAAATGCTACTATCATTAGCAATCAGTGTGAAGAATAGTCTGCTTTCTCACCATATTAGCTGCTTTGTAACAATATACCCCTGAACCTCATTCCATGTTTACAAACTTTTTGGTGTGTGCACAATAAACTTTTACTAATTACTGCTTCAGTTATTTACTGCATTCACTTTTGTTATTTTTGAACTTTTGACACTACTATTTACAAAGTATGGACCTTATTTTGATACTAACTGAAATTGTAAAAAAAAAATACAAGATCGGGGGAATTTAAATACTGGATATTTGATCATATTAAGGAATAATTATTAATTTTTTTAGTGGGAATAATGACATTATGGTTATGTTTTAGAAAAAGAACTATTGCTTAGAGTCACCTGCTGAAATACTTAAGGATGAATGATACAATGTCCAGGAATTGTTTCAAAATAATCTAAAAGGAGCAGGGAAGTGGAGAGGGGCATATAAGAAACACATGGGTTGATAACGTTTTAAACTGTTATGGGTACATGGGGGTACCTTTTAACTTCTGTTTGTTTAAAAATTTTCCATAATAAAAAGTTTTTAAAAGTTGACAAAAAATAGGTCTAGCATCATTCAAGATGATCAAGTATTAAATTTAGACCATTTTCCCAATCAACATACTAGTCATAGGTCTACTATGTGGCAGGTAGAAGGCACTTTTCCTCACATGGGATGGGAAGGATGACGAACCTAGCTACATTTCCCATGGCTTGAATTGAGACATCACTGGCATCCTTTTATCTGTTTTTCCTTTCATCTTGAAGATGTTACTTCAGATGGTGATGTGAATTTTGGCATTGAGTGGGCTGAGAGCAGTGTTACTGTATGGCGAAACAAACTCAGAAACAGGGAGTATGGGGAAAAGAGGGGGATGTTCTGCCTTCCCATTACCCAAACCTCTCCTCTTGCCCCCTTTTCCCAGGAGACCATTAGATCCTTTAAATACAGTGAGAAGGGACATTCCAGCCACTCAATCTTGGGCTGAAGACGTTTACAAAATAGAATGAAATGATGATAATAGTAATGATGATCATTTATTAAGTGATTTCCCACACACTAGGATGTGCTAAATATTTTGCATGTAGAGTCTAGTTCATTCCTCACAAAACTCTTTAGATATTATGACAGTTATTATTTACATCTTACACACTTGAAGAAGACAAGTGTTCCGTGCAAGGCCATACTGTTGGTGGCAGAGCCAGGTTTCTAACTCCAAGGATTTTGCTCTTTACTACAACACCATATGCCTCTTACCCTTTCTTTTCTATATCTTAGGAGTTCTGATGACGACAATCCAACAGATTTAGAAGGTCACCATTGCTCTCATTTTTCTACTTTATATTATTTACAAGTTCTCCAAATGCTATTTCGGTAGGGACCCTGGCTCTTTGAATAGATGCCTCCAGAAGTTCTGTATGGTGTTTAGCCATTAGGCACAAATAGCTTGCCCTTTGGATGTGAATTTTCCAAACTTATCCTTAGCCCACCATGGGGCTCACTGCTCTGGAGAAACCTGTGAGTTGGTGGTCTGCTCAGTGTCCAGGTTTTGGAAATCTGGCCAGATCTAAATGGGTACAGAAGTATCAAGACACTGGGCACCTCTGTCGTGTAAAATTATCCCCCATCACCTGCTTGGATGTTTGATATATTTTACATACTTATGTTTATAGAATAAATCTAGTATGTTCTCATTAGAGTGATCCTGTATAAAAATGCCATGGGAGGCAATGGTAGAGTTTAAAATGGAAGCTTTAAAATCAGACAGGTGTGGTTAATACAGACAACTTAATAGGTCTACGGCCTTGAACAAAGTATTCAACTTTTCTGAGGTTTAGTCATTTTATCTGTACAATGGAGACAATAGTCTAGAGCATTATTGTTGTGAGGCTGAAAGGACACAGCATGGTGCCTAACACATAGTATGAACTCAATAAATGCCTGCCCTTGTTGGCTTTAGTATTACTCTTTAGTACTCTGTTTGTTATTTCCTTGGCTTCTGGCCAATGACTTCAAGGTTGAGAACTCTCTCTGTGTAAAGAGCCAAATAGCCAGATGTCGGGTTTGGGGGTAGAGGACAGGGTTGGCGGAAGTGAAGAGGGGAAAGGATGAAGATAAACTTAAGAGAAAAGTTAATTTTAAAAAGTGTGGTTCAGTAACGTTGCAGATTCGGATTTAGCCAGAGAGAGCCAATTCAGAGGTGAAGTTCTCTCCTTCCTTCTTAGCTGTTCCTTAGGAAAGTAGGAATTGCCACCTCTTTTTGAGTCTTTATAAAGTCTGAATTAGTCCGGTTTGAATGATAAAGTGCTATTTGAGGAGGAACATTAAAACAACCTAAATCAATACTAATTTGAGAAGTTTATACAGGTCTCTTTACACATTGAGTAAAATGTAAGAAAAGATATATAACACAGATTTGGCAATTATAACTGGAGTTATGACTCCATTGCAATCATTTGAGATTGTAGTAAATAAACCTCTTAGTCATTGCTTTATAGAGCAATATATTAAGATGCTCCATTGGGGGCACCTGGGTGTTTCAATCAGTTAAGTGTCTGACTCTTGATTTCAGCCAAAGTCATGATCTCAGGGTCTTGAGATCAAGCCCCACTTTGGGCTCTGTGCTCAGCGGGGAGTCTGCTTCTCTCCTTCTCCCTCCTCCTCTGCCCCTTCCCCCAACTTGTGCATTCTCTCTTGCTCTCTCAAATAAATAAATAAATACATCTTTAAGATGCTCCAGTGAAGAGGTACTGATTATAATACCCATAGGATAAATAAATTTTTTTTTTAAAATTGTACAAATGGGTACTTAGATTTGGGATAAAATTTCCTACAATCTCATCATATATGAAATCAGAAGATGCTGTATTTCAAAAGCTCAGAGTGAATTGAAGCTGATGTCGTCAAAAATAACTATGCTTCCTAGAGCAATCTATACATTCAATGCAATCCCTATCAAAACACCATCAACTTTTTTCACAGAGCTGGAACAAATAATCTTAAAATTTGTATGGACCCAGAACAGACCCTGAATAGCCTAAGGAATGTTGAAAAAGAAAACCAAAACTGATAGCATCACAATTTCAGACTTCAAGCTATATTACAAAGCTGAGTACCATCAAGACAGTATGGTACTGGCACAAAAAGAGACACATTGATCAGTGGAACAGAATACAGAACCCACAAATGGACCCTTGACTCTTTGGTCAACTAATCTTCGACAAAACAGGAAAGAATATCCAATGGGAAAAAGATAGTCTCTTCAACAAATGGTGTTGGGAAAACTGGACAGCCACATGCAGAAGAATGAAACTGGACCATTTTCTTACACCACACACATAAATAGACTCAAAATGGATGAAAGACCTAAATGTGAGACAGGAATCCATCAAAATCCTACAGGAGGTCACAGGCAACAACCTCTGTGACCTCGGCCGCAGCTACTTCTGGCTAGACATGTCTCCAGAGGCAAGAGAAACAGAGGCAAAAATGAACTATTGGGACTTCATCACAATAAAAGCTTTTACACAGCAGAGGAAATAGTCAACAAAACCAAAAGACAACCAACAAAATGGGAGAAGATATTTGAAATAACTACAGTGACAATGAAGACACTAAGTTACAGCTATATGAGCCTGTCCAAGAGAAATAATTTCCTGACCCATGAGTTCAGGTAAAAAGCACCATTTTAACAATACATTATTTTATTTAATTCATGATATTAAATGTGTGTGTGAAATTATAAAAGTACAGTATTATAAGTAGATAAGACACCTGATTACTTAAATCTATGGTGATACAAGTTTATTATTTAGATAGTCTCCAGTTTGGGGGAGGCAGAATTTTCTCTTTGGAAAACTAAGGAGTTGCTTTACATTTGGGCATATGAAGTAAGCAAACATCTTGGTATATTATGGGGAAGATATAAAGGAACACATGAGACTAGTTGAGATGGGTAATTATTCGAGGCCTGAGTATACTAGAAAAACAAAGACAGCATAATGTGAGGTCAAGAGCATGAACTCTGGGGACAGGCTTGGTTGGATTGGAATCTCTACTTTGCCACTTACCAGCTCTATGAGGTTGGGTGTGTTACTCAACTTCTTCATGCCTCAATTTCCTCACCTGTAAAATATTAATATTAATATTAATATTAATAATGCTTATCTCAAATGTTGTTGTAAGAGTTGAATGAATTAATATTTGCAAAGGGCTTAGAACAGGGCCCGGTACACTGTAAGAACCGAGGTGTTAGATAGAGCAGTAGATATATTGAGAGATAAACCCTGTTTCTTTCCTTGATACAATTGGCCTTACCCAGGAAGAATTTGTGCTTCTGCTACCTGGTTTCTGTGTTAAAGGATATTTATGTTTCTTTACTGGCTTGTTTCTTTGCTTTAAAGTAACTTCTTTTGCAATGGAGAAGATTACAGATGTGCATGCGGCTGATAGCTTCATGCAAGACAGGGCATGGGGGATAAGGAGAGGAGTTGTGTTTCTGGAGTCAGACTTGAGCCCCCACAGTACTGGTGTGCTCTCTTTAAAAGAAGAGATCTCTCAGCCACCTGGATGCTGTCTCTCAAATCCCTGTTAGCCTCTGCCCAAGACATGCTCTCAAAGCTTTATCAGTGTATTGTCAAAAGGTTGTCCTATGGAAAACACTGAAACTGGCAAAAGTGTTGGCTGGCTGGGACACTCATATACCACTGGTGGGAAGGTCAAATGGTACAACTACTTTGTAAACCTGTCTGGCAGGCTCTGCTAAAGCTGAGTTTACCCTGTAAGCCAGCAATCCCAAACATGGGTATGTATGCTCCTGACAGAAATGTATATATGTGGTCACCAAAAGTCATGAACTTGAGTGTTCATGACAATACCGCTCATTATACCCAGATGCCCATGAATTGGGAAGTGGATAAATGCATTTTATAATAGTCATAAATGGAATACCATATAGTGATGGTAATGAGCTACAACTCTGCACCACAATATCTGTAACAAAAATTATGTTGAGCAGAAGAAGCCAGACACAAAAGAATACATCCTGCATGATTCTATTTAGATAAAGTACAAAAACAGGCAAGCAGATCTATGGTGTTGTGAGTCAGGATAAAAGTTACCCTCAGAGAAGACTAGTGACTGAAAGGAACAAAAGGAGGGGCTTCCAGAATGCTGGTAATATTCTTGTCCTTGACCTGGGTGTTGGTTCCCTGAGTGTGTTCAGTTTATGAAAATTCTTGGAGCAATATATGTACAATATGTGCACTTTTCTGTATGTATATTAGACTTCGACAAACGTTTTAAAGGAGGAACATAGGTAACTTTTCACATTCTGCAAACTGGGCATTGAGAGTGTGGCATAATTAACGCAGCCACAATCTAAGCCTTATATTCTACTTTCATAAATGGTTTTGATATTATGTGCTTATGTCTTGTTTCTCTAATCAAATTTTAAGGTCTTTGATAGGGATGACTGTGTCCTGGTTTTCTTTGTATTCCTGCAGTGGAGGGACGGTGTGCATGCTCATTAAATATTTGCTCATGTAGCAGTCTTGCCTAGCTACCTCATGGAAGGGTATGGTTTTCATGTCCAATTGTAGCAGAATCTTTTAATATTTTTGTTCCTTAATTTAAGACAGTCTTGGAATAGGGTGGCTATTTTGAGCTCTTAACCTTGTGTTTTAGACAATCTGATGTGCCAAATGCTTTGACTAAATCCTCCTGAGGTAAAGTGCCAGCTTTGGAATAGATTTTCTGAGAAGCCAACTTTGAGTGCTGGCAGAACGGAGTGGCCGACTGCCAGCTGGGGGCGGGAAAACTTGCTCTGAACTTTGGTTGACTACCTTGTTAACTTATTGTGCCATGGATGAATTCTCTCTGGTTCTCCAGGGCTGGGAGAGAGAGAAAGAAAGACGGAGAGGGAAGGGGCAGCTTATTTGGGGATTAAGTCACTGTTAGTGAAATGAGTCAGCATGTCAGCTCAGCCATAAGACAAAGTCTCCACAAGTCAGCTATAACTGGAGTGAAAATTTACATTAAACTGAGAGCAAGCACTCATCCTCCCCCTTAAAGTAAAAACAGACCTTGGTGGAAAAATTTTATACCATAAATAATGCACATGAAATTTTACTTGTTAAACTGTGGGGACCTATAGGTAGGAATTTTTAAAAAATCATTATTTCCTTTTTTATTTTTTTTTTCAGATTTTGCTTTGAAAACAAAATGGCTGGTTCTTTTTAAAATGACATGTAGAAGAATCTTTCCAGACCCTAGGTTACTAAATATTTATGCTGAAAAAAAATGCAGACAAACACAGATTTTTCTGACATCTGTAATGCTTTTAACTGATTCCAATTTGAGATGCTAATGTGATTCTCTAGTATAATATTTCTCCAGTTGGAAACTCAGAGCTAACTGCCTGTTTTTGTACTCAGATTGTAGGAAAGGCAAAAGGAAAAAAGAATGGTGTCCTGAGCCATTCTGTGGAATTCTGAGCTGATATCTTAGTTTGACTGACATTACTTTTGGGGGCATGGAGCTTCCCTCACAATTTACTATTCTTTGTCTCTTTCTTGAAAACACACACACACACACACACACACACACACACACACACCTTGACGGCAGAATTAGTTTCATCAAAAATTCAGTTGAAGTTAGATTTCCTTTTCTGGGATGTGGGATAAATTTGTAGAGTGCCAAAATCTTGAAAGAAATTCTAGGAGTCTGGAAAGTTCCTGAAGCCATTGGAGAAGGCAGAGGAACCTGACAAGTGTAGTTAGAGTCAATCTGCAAGTGCACATGCCTTCTCCTTTCCTTTCCGTTCTTCCACACCCAGAAAGCTCAACCTTGACAGTTCTTAGGCCAAGGCCTCAACACTGATCGAAGGTAACTGTTCCTTTATTCAGAAAAGGGAAACTGCAGCTGATTTGGAAACACTTATTTTTTAAATTTATTTTAATGTTTTTTTATTATATTATGTTAGTCACCATACAGTACATCCCTGGTTGGAAACACTTATTAAATTCACATTGATTTATTCATTTTAGGTAAAGTAGGAGAGACTTCAATTTTCTTAACTTTTTCCTGAAACTTCCAAAGCTTATCAGACTTGTGCCCCAATGTATAGCTTTGGATTTTGTTGTTAGTCACAAGCATATGTTTAAGGAGCTATAATTTTCTAAGCTGTCTTTCAAGGCAGTCTATTGTCACCTCTGTAGTTCCAAATGCTAATGAATGGGGCAGTTGTGTGTTCTGGTGAATACTTACTGAATACTTAGAAAGCATGGTATAAATAAAGCAAGAACCTGACAAATGCACCAATTTAGACAGTTTAGGACTCTGAATGTTCACCAGTTAGCAATGAACTTCTGGTTTTATGGGTTTCATAGTAAGTGAAAAACCTGAGGTGGGGTGTGGGGACACAGGGTTCCTAAAATTATAAGGGTAAGGAACTGGGAGCAACAAGATATCTAGTGCACCTTAACACAGAGGCCTGTATGGAACAGTCTAGACTCTACTGGTGTCATGTTTGCCTTCAACTCCCTATCCTGCGACATCAAAAGGAACCCAGCCCCGGGTTCCCTGGCATGCTCTCACTGTTTTTGTTTCCTGCCGTGCCTCTCTTCTACAGCCCCCTCTCCTCTTTCTCTTTAGTCCTCGTCTGTCTCTTCTCAAGCTTACTTCACCCACGTTCTCCTAATAGAGTATGCAAGTATGGAGCAGCTTCAGAACCATTTAGGTAGCTTCATGACCTAGTTTCCTTGATTATGAAATCAGATGCCACAGAAATGTTTCCCAAAATAACTACCAGATTAGATGGGGTTTCCATGCTACTTTTCAGGTTTAGATGAGATTGACACCCATTCCCTGCCATGATCATATCCAAAGCAGGCGACCCTCATGGTCCCAGGAGTTTCAGGATTGCTATGGACCAGTGAATGCCATGTATTTGTCATGCTTCCTCTTTCTGAATGAGAATGTCTATCATTGTAATCCTGTCTCATTCCACCAGTCAGGGTGGAATTCCTAGGTAGTCAGAGAAGATCGGCAAACTTTTCTGTAAAAGGTCAGAGAGTGAATATTGAGGCTTTGTGGGCCATGTGGTCTCTGTAGCAACTACTCAAACTGCCGCTGTAGCATGAAAGCAGCCATAGACAATGTGTCATGGGTGTGGCTATGTGCCAATAAAACTTTATTTAAAAAACAGGCTCGATTTGTCCTGCAGGCTGTAGTTTGCTGCCTCCACACACATTTTCCTTTCCATCCTGAGACTCCTATTACCAGGATTTTGTCACTCTAAGTCTCCATATCACTTGACTTTTATTTCACAATTTCACAATTTCTTTTTCCTTGTCCTTTCCTGTTGTATTATGGCAAAGTACTCCAATCTGATTCCTAGCTTAGTAATTTGGTGTTTGGCTGGGTCCATCCTGCTACGTATCCTAGCTATTAAGATCTTTATTGCTACGATTATATTTTTGACACTTAACATTTTCACTTGGTTCTTTTTAAAGTCTTCCTTTTATTGCTTCATAATTCAAATAACCTTGCTTATCTATTCGAAGATATTTAATATGCCATCTGTTCCAGTAGCTCTGGTTCATGAGGTATACATTGTTTAATTTGCTCTTTCTTCTGTAAATGTTTTATTACTCAGAGATAAAATTATTTTGGCCAATGTGATCATGTTCGTTTGGTACCAGATACTCTGTCTAGTAATGTATATTTGGAATAAATGAAGGCCAGGCTCTGGTTGTTTATGTCCCTCATGATGACTGCAAAGAGAGAAGAATAGATGAGCCCAAGTCTGGAATACCTCAGAAACGACAGAACTAATGCTGATCACCTCCATTTGCTACCACTCCACAAGGTAACTCTTCTTTTTTTTTTTTTTAATTTTTTTTAAAATGATTTTTTATTATATTATGTTAGTCACCATACAGTACATCCCCGGTTTCCGATGTAAGGCTCGATGATTCATTAGTTGTGTATAACACCCAGTGCACCATGCAATACATGCCCTCCTTACTACCCATCACCGGTCTATCCCATTCCCCCACCCCCCTCCCCTCTGAAGTCCTCAGTTTGTTTCTCATAGTCCACAGTCTCTCATGTTTCATTCCCCCTTCTGATTACCCCCCCTTTCTTTACCCCTTTCTTCCCCTACCGATCATCCTAGTTCTTATGTTCCATAGATGAGAGAAATCATATGATAGTTGTCTTTCTCTGCTTGACTTATTTCACTTAGCATTATCTCCTCCAGTGCCGTCCATGTTGTAGCAAATGTTGAGAACTCATTCTTTCTGATTGCTGAGTAATATTCCATTGTATATATGGACCACAACTTCTTAATCCAGTCATCTGTTGAAGGGCATCTCGGCTCCTTCCACAATTTAGCTATTGTGGACATTGCTGCTATGAACATTGGGGTGCATATGGCCCTTCTCTTCACTACGTCTGTATCTTTGGGGTAAATACCCAGTAGTGCAATGGCTGGATCATAGGGTAGCTCAATTTTTAACTTTTTAAGGGACCTCCACACTGTTTTCCAGAGTGGCTGTACCAACTTGCATTCCCACCAACAATGTAGGAGGGATCCCCTTTCTCCACATCCTCTCCAACAATTGTTGTTTCTTGCCTTGTCTATTTTTGCCATTCTAACTGGCGTAAGGTGGTATCTCAGTGTGGTTTTGATTTGAATTTCCTTGATGGCTAATGATTTTGAACATTTTTTCATGTGTCTGTTAGCCATTTGTATGTCTTCATTGGAAAAGTGTCTGTTCATATCTTCTGCCCATTTTTTGATTTGTTTATTTGTTTCTCGTGTATTGAGTTTGAGAAGTTCTTTGTAGATCTTGGATACCAGTCCTTTATCTGTAGTGTCATTTGCAAATATATTCTCCCATTCCGTGGGCTGCCTCTTAGTTTTTCTGACTGTTTCCTTGGCTGTGCAGAAACTTTTAATCTTGATGAAGTCCCATAAATTCATTTTATCTTTTGTTTCTCTTGCCTTTGGGGATGTGTCATGAAAAAGGTTGCTTTGGCCGATGTCGTAGAGGTTGCTGCCTATGTTCTCCTCTAGAATTTTGATGGATTCCTGTCTCACATCGAGGTCTTTCATCCATTTGGAGTTTATTTTTGTGTATGGTGTGAGAGAGTGGTCAAGTTTCATTCTTTTGCATGTAGCTGTCCAATTTTCCCAGCACCATTTATTGAAGAGACTGTCTTTTTCCCACCGGATGTTTTTTCCTGCTTTATCAAATATTAGTTGCCCAAAGAGCCGAGGGTCCATTTCTGGGCTCTCTATTCTGTTCCATTGGTCTATGTGTCTGTTTTTGTGCCAGTACCATGCTGTCTTTGTGATCACAGCTTTGTAGTACAGCTCGAAATCCGGCATTGTGATGCCCCCAGCTTTGTTTTTCCTTTTCAACAGTTCCTTGGAGATTCGGGGCCTTTTCTGTTTCCATACAAATTTAAGGACTATTTGTTCCAGTTCTTTGAAAAATGTCCTCGGTATTTTGATCGGGATAGCATTGAAAGTGTAGATTGCTCTGGGTAGCATGGACATTTTAACTATGTTAATTCTTCCAATCCATGAGCATGGAATATCTTTCCATCTTTTTATGTCTTCCTCAATGTCTTTCAAGAGTGATTTATAGTTTCTAGAATATAGGTCCTTTACGTCTCTGGTTAAGTTAATTCCAAGGTAACGTATGGTTTTTGGTGCTATTGTAAATGGGATGGATTCCCTAATTTCTCTTTCTTCGGTCTCGTTATTCGTGTATAGAAATGCAACTGATTTCTGAGCATTGATTTTGTATCCCGCCACGTTACTGAATTGCTCTATAACTTCTAATAGTTTGGGAGTGGCTTCTTTTGGGTTTTCCATATAGAGTATCATGTCATCTGCAAAGAGAGACATTTTGACTTCTTCTTTGCCAATTTGAATACCTTTGATCCCTTTTTGTCGTCTGATTGCTGTTGCAAGGACTTCTAGTACTATGTTGAATAATAGTGGCGAGAGTGGGCATCCTTGTCGAGTTCCTGATCTTAAGGGAAAGGCTTCCAGCTTTTCCCCATTGAGAATAATATTTGCAGTAGGCTTTTCATAGATGGCTTTTATGAGATTGAGAAATGTACCTTCTATTCCTACACTCTGAAGGGTTTTAATCAGGAAAGGATGCTGTATTTTGTCAAATGCTTTTTCGGCATCGATTGAGAGGATCATATGGTTCCTGAGTCTTTTCTTGTTGATATGATGTATCACGCTGATTGATTTGCGAATATTGAACCACGCTTGCATCCCAGGTATGAATCCCACTTGATCGTGATGGATAATCCTTTTAATGTACTGTTGGATTCTATTAGCAAGTATCTTGTTGAGGATTTTGGCGTCCATATTCATTAGGGAAATCGGTCTGTAATTCTCCTTTTTGAGGGGGTCTTTGCCTGGTTTGGGGATCAAGGTAATATTGGCCTCATAGAATGAGTTTGGTAGCTTTCCTTCTGTTTCTATTTTTTGAAATAGCTTTAGGAGAATAGGTATTATTTCTTCTTTGAATGTTTGGTAGAATTCCCCAGGAAAACCGTCCGGGCCTGGAGTTTTGTTATTTGGAAGGTTGTTTATCACTGACTCAATTTCTTCATAATTAATTGGCCTGTTTAAGGAATCAATTTCTTCCGGTTTCAATCTTGGTAGTTTATAGGTTTCCAGGAAGGATTCCATCTCTTCCAGATTGCTTAGTTTATTGGCATATAGCTGTTGATAAAAATTTCTAATAATCCTTCCAATTTCAATGGTGTTCGTCGTGACCTCTCCTTTTTCATTCATAATTTTAATAATCTGGGTCCTTTCTCTTTTCTTTTGGATAAGTCTTGCCAGTGGTCTGTCAATTTTATTGATTCTCTCAAAGAACCAGCTTCTAGTCCTGTTGATCTGCTCTACTGTACTTCTGGTTTCTGCTTGATTGATTTCAGCTCTAATTTTGGTCAACTGCTTCCTCGTGCGTGGATTAGGCCTGTCCCTCTGTTGCTGTTCCAGCTTCTTGAGGTGAGAATATAAAAACTGCATTTTAGATTTTTCTATTCTTTTGAGTGAGGCTTGGATGGCTATGTATTTCCCCCTTAGGACTGCCTTTGCAGTATCCCATAGGTTTTGGACTGTTGTATTTTCATTCTCATTGGTCTCCATAAATTGTTTAATTTGATTTTTGATTTCCTGGTTTATCGAGTCATTCCTGAGCAGGATGGTTCTTAGTCTCCAAGTGTTTGAGTTTCTTCCAAATTTTTCCTTGTGGTTGAGTTCCAATTTCAGAGCGTTGTGGTCTGAGAATATGCAGGGGATAATTTCAATCTTTTGGTATCGGTTGAGACCTGTTTTGTGTCCCAGAACATGGTCTATTCTTGAGAATGTTCCATGGGCATTAGAATAGAATGAGTATTCTTTGGTTCTGGGGTGTAGTGTTCTATATATATCTATGAGGTCCAACTCGTCGAGTATGGCATTCAAAGCCTTTGATTCTTTGCTTAGTTTTTGCCAGGGTGTTCTGTCTATTTCTGAGAGTGGAGTGTTGAGGTCCCCTACTATTAATGTATTTTTATTTATATGTCTCTTTATTCTGGTTAAGAGTTGGCTTGTGTATCTTGCTGCTCCCCTGTTGGGGGCATATATATTTATAATTGTCATATCCACTTGTTGAATACTTCCCTTAAGAATAATATAGTGCCCTTCTGCATCTCTAACTATAGTCTGTAGTTTAAAATCCAATTTATCTGATATGAGAATTGCTACCCCAGCTTTCTTTTGAGGTCCATTTGCGTGAAAGATGGTACTCCATCCCCTTACTCTCAGTCTGAATGCATCTTTGGGTTCGAAATGAGTCTCTTGTAGACAGCAAATGGATGGGTCATTTCTTTTTATCCAATCTGCAACCCTGTGGCGTTTTATGGGATGGTTCAAACCATTTACATTAAGACTGATTACTGAGAGATATGATTTTAATGTTGCCATGTTGCCAGTAAAGTCTTTGTTTGTATTGGCTGTGACTTTCTGTTCTGTATCACTCTTGGGGCCTTTTTACTTTTATAGAACCCCCCGTAATATCTCCTGTAGGGCTGGTTTCGTGGTTACAAAATTGGTTAGTGACTGGCGATTCTGAAATGTCTTTATTTCTCCATCAATTCTGAATGACAGCCTTGCTGGATAAAGGATCCTTGGCTGCATGTTTTTCTCTGAAAGAGCTTTAAATATGCTCCCCCAACCCTTTCTCTCATTCCAGGTCTGTGTAGACAGGTCTGACGTAATTCTGATGCTTTTGCCTTGGTACGTGAGAAATTTCTTTGCCCTGGCCGCTTTCAATACTGTATCCTTGCATCTAATATTTGCGAATTGCACTATGACGTGACGTGGCGTAGGTTTGTCGTGGTTGAGCTTGGGAGGGGTCCTCTCTGCCTCTTGGACACGAATGTTTGTTTCCCTTGCTAGATTAGGGAAGTTTTCAGCTACAATTTGTTCAAATATCTCTTCTAGACCTCTGTTTTTCTCCACCCCCTCGGGGATGCCGATGATTCTAACATTGGATCGTTTCATTGAGTCAGTAATCTCCCGTAACCTACATTCGTGGGCGTGGATTTTTTTAAGACCATCTTCTATTTTCATTTTTTCCTCTATTAACCCATCCTCCAATTCACTAACCCGTTCCTCTGCTTCTGCGACCCTGGCCGTCAGAGCCTCTAGTTTTGCCTGCATTTGGCTCATAGAATTTTTAATTTCTGTCAGATTCGCTCTCATTTCTGTCCTTAGGGATTCTATATTCTCAGTAACCTTTTCGTTAATAGTTTTTTCAATTCTACTCATCATTTTGACCATCGTTACTCTGAATTCCATTTCTGATAATTTGGTTACATCCATATCCATTATTTCTGTGGCAGAGGCCACAGAATCACTGTCTTTTCTTTGCTGGGGGGGGCTTCTCCTTCTTGTCATTCTGATGAAGAGAGGTTGCGGGGTTTCCAGAGCCCAAATTATTGACTGGGTCCCAGGCCGTGCCCCTTGTTTTATAGGGATCTTAGGGATGTGGGCTTCTTCTTTAAAGATTTTATTTATTTATTTATGTGGCAGCCAACCAGCGAGAGAGGGAACAGAAGCAGGGGAGTGGGAGAGGAAGAAGCAGGCTCCCAGCGGAGGAGCCCGATGAGGGACTCCTTTCCGGAACGCCGGGATCACGCCCTAAGCCGAAGGCAGGCGCTCAATGACTGCGCCACCCAGGCGCCCGGGTTGTGGGCTTCTTGATTTTTCAGCCTGCCTTCTGTGTTCTGGGGGAGGGGCCTGCCGCGCCGATACTCAGGCAACCCTGTTTGGGTAGAGTCTCGGCGTCCCCTGCGAGGGGGGATGGGGATGGGCACTCCCTGAGCCGGTATTTCCAGGCTTTTGTTCTCTGGCGGCTTTCCCTGGCGGTTTGCTGTGCCTCTTCTGAGAGTCAGAGCAGCAGCGGCCAAATTTCAGCCTCTGTCACAGAACAGAGGGATTGCGGCCCGTTCTCTACTAATGTTCTGGCCACTTTAACTCTGTTTCTGTTGGTGCTGCTCAACCCTGCAGCGTCCCAGGATGTGCGCCCCACACCCGGCGTCCCAGCCCTCACTTCCAGGGCCGGCGCGTCTCTGTCCTTTGTGTTTCTAATGCCGCCAGCCGCCCCGCGCCCGCTCCCGGAGCTCCCGGTCTCAGTCTGGATCCAGTGAGCACACCGGGATTCCGGTGATCCGCGAGATGCCTGGTGGCGCGCGCACCCGGCTCCCGGTCTCAGTCTGCTGTTTTGCGGGTGCCGTCCGTGAGCCCCTCCCGCTCTCCCGTGCAAGTGGCTACCACTTCCCGGCGCCCGAACACGGCGGCTCCCTCCCCCTTCCGTTTATCTTCCAATATCTGTGCACAGTTTCATGGCTCCCCGCTTCGTACCTCAATACTCAGCGCTGGAGATGTTCATTTGTAGAGATCCAGATGCGTCTTCCTGCATCTCAGGCTGGTTCCGTGGTTGTTTAGGCTGGTCTGGTACCTATCCAGCTCGACTCGGAGGACCGGCTGAAAACGGTGTCTCCTACTCCTCCGCCATCTTAACTCCCTCCACAAGGTAACTCTTCTAATCCTTCTAATTCCTTTAAAAAATACATAAAGAAGCCACCTTGGGAGGTGGTGGTCTCTTTAACTACCAGGCCTGGGAATTTAGGGAAGGAGAGGAGAGGAGAGGAGTGACTGCCTGTGTGGCTCAGGCCAATCCATACCTGTTTATCAACTCCTTACTGCAAGGATGCTTTTGGGCTACCTTGAGAGAACCCCATTGTCACTGGCATCTAGGCTGTTTCCACCTTTTCTGTATGAAGGGACACGATCATATGAGAAAATGTGGGAAAAGCTTATGAGGAGAACTTAAAGGCTCTCCCTCAATCTATCTGATTCCTGCTGTTCACTGCCCCAGGCTGCCACCATTCCAGAGGCACAGATTCATGACTGCTTACAGCCCCCAAAGCAGTCCAAAGATGGTTCTTTTATGGTTAAGTCCTTAGTTCCATCCTTTCCTCTCACTTGTGAGGTTTCTCTCAGGGCACGGGGCCAGCAGCCTGTGTTAGTTGTTCACCTTGTCAATAATCAAAACCTCTCTGAAGCTATCTCTTATAGCCACTTAAAGATCTGTTTTGCTAAATAATTAATTTAGAGATGTGTAATAGCTACATTAGTCCCTCCTCCAGAAGAAAACTCAACTTATCATTGGTAATTGGGAAGGAGAAAATAGGGATAAAGAAAAGAAAGATCATAGAGGGATAACATAAAATATGATAGCAGAAGTAAGTCTTAGTACAAGAGTAACTGTAATCAATGTAAATGTTCTAAAGTCACTATTAAAAGCCAGAGAACATTGTTTTTTTTCAAAACAACATTTTCATTGTTTTTTTTTTCAGAAAGAATGAGATCTTACCATTTGCAAAACATGGATGGAGCTAGAGGGTATTATGCTAAGTGAAGACAGAGAAAGACAAATTCCATATGATTTCACTTATATGTGGAATCTAAAAAACAAACAAATCAGAAACAGACTCATAAATACAGAGAACAAACTGGTGGTTGCCAAAGGGGAGAGGGTTGGGGGATGGGCAAAATAGATGAAGGGGATTAAGAGGTACAAACTTTCAGTTACAAAATAAATAAGTCACAGAGATGAGAAGTATAGTCAATAATATTGTAATAACATTGTATTGACAGATGGTGACTACACTTATCATGGTAAGCACTGAGTAATGTATGGATTTGTTGAATCACTAGGCTGTACACCTGAAACTAAAGTAACATTGTGTGTCAACTCTACTTTAATTAAAAAAACCCAGAGAATGTTAAATTGATTTTAAAAATAAGATTAAACAATATATGATCTACCTAAAACAAATAAAAGGGTACAGAAAGACTGAAAATTTAAAAAATGGAAAGATATGCCAAGTAGATATGAGCCAACAGAATCTGGGGCAGCAGTCTCAATATCTGATAAATAGAATTAAGCAAAAAGTCTAAGGGATAAAAAGGTCTTTGTATACATGCAAAAATTTAAGCTGAATCAGAAGGAAAAAGGAATCATGAATATACGTGTATCTAAGAATATAGCCTCAAAATATATAAACACACTACTCATAACATTATGGGGGAAAATGAATTATTCAGCAATAATTTGTTTATATGTTTAAATACACCCCTTTCTAAAATTTATAGATCAAGCATAAAAACAACCTGAGACATTGGAGGTCTAAATATACAAATTAATAATCTTCATTAGATATCAATTAAATTCAACTCAACACATTCATTTTGAGCACATTTTCAAAAACTGACATTGTAATAGCCCACAAAGGAAGCTTCAATAAATTTCAAAGTATCAATATTAAGAACCTATGTTCACCTACAATAATATAATAAAATGAGAATATAAAATAAAAGAATTACTTAAAATTCCTGTGAGACTAGAAACTGAATAGCATACTAAAACACCCTTGGTTAATAAGTAAAGCATTAAAATGAAATTCAAGTGAATCACAATGAAAACACTACTTGTCAAATTTTGTGGGACACAGAGCAATGTCCTTACTTAGAGGGAAATTTATAGCTTTTAATGCATTTATCAAGAAATAAGAAATGTTGAAATGAAATAACTTACACTGTTAAGTCGAGAAATTTTAAAACTATGGATAAAATAGAAGCTAAAAATAATAGAAGAGCATAATGAATAACTCTAAGCAATGAAATTTGAAAACCTAAATGACTAGATTATTTTCTGAAAAAAAAATTTTAAATGCTAAAATTCACCCAAGAAGTTGGTGAAAAGAACAGGAAGCATTAAAAAAATTTATGGCAATTAAAAACCCCCTTTACCTTTCCAGGACTATATGTTTTTATAGATAATTTCTACCAAAATCTTAAAGGAGTAGTTCATTTTTAACCAGATAAGTTGTTCTGGAAGGTAGAAAATATGTCCATCTTATATTATGAGGCTAATGAACCCCGGTTTCCAAAATCAGACATGGGCAACACAGTAAAAGAAATATTGTTTACAGGCTCACTTATGAATGTCAATGCCGAAATCCTAATGTGGGAAAATAATACTCTTTTCTCAGTTGATGCAGAAAATGGATTTGATAATTCAGAATCTTTTTTATGATGTAAGTCTCCACAAACCAGGCATAAAAAAGAATTTTCCCTATTATGGGAAAGGTTATACACCAAATCCCTAAAGCAAATATTGTATTTAATTGAGAAATCTTGGAGAGACTTCAAAAATCAGGAACAAGGCAAAGATGCCTCCATTGTAGCTATTGCTGAACATAGAACTGGGACCCACAAAGCTGTAAGAAAGAAAAACAAAATCAATTTATCAAAATTGGAAGGTAAGCCACGAAGCTATCAGTATCTGCAGATGATATAAACATCTACCTAGAAAATCCAGTAGAATCAAGAAACAAGCTTGCCAAACACAAGATCAACTTATGAAATCGATAGTGTTTCTTTATCGTAGCAATCACTGTCTCAAAATAATTTCTGTAAAAAGATACCACTTAGAACAGCAAAACCAAAACAAAATACCAAAAATGCACAACAAACCATAAAAAAAACAACCTCTAAAGCTGGGGTTGACAAACTATGGCTTATGGGCTAATCCAGGCAACCACCTGCTTTTGTAAATAAAATTTTATTGGAACAGAGACACATCCATTCAATATTCTCTATGGTTGCTTTCATGCAACAGTGGCAGAATTGTGTGGTTTTCAACAAAGACTATATGGCCTACAAAGCCTAAAATATTTGCTATCTGGCCCTTTACAGAAAAAAATCTGCTGACCCCTGCTCCAGTGTATCCAGGAATTAAAATAACCAAAAATATACAACACCTGTATAAGAAAAAACTTAAAGCTCTATTAAAGGATAGAAAAGATCATAATAAACGGACATTCTGTGTTTTTAGACTGGATAGCTAAATTTTATTAAAATGTTACCTCTAAATTAGTTTAAATCAATTATTTAATTGATGTGAGACAATTGTTTAAAATAATTACAAAATGTAACCCAAATCCAGAATCAATCTGGATTTTTTGAGCTACTCAGTAACTTTACTCTAAAATTAATAGGGAAGAAATTTCTGCAAATACCTAAACTTTGAAAAGAAAGAACAAAGAGGAGAGTTACCCATTTAGATATTAAGGCAGACTACAAAGCCATAGAAAGAAAAATATATGTGATACTGGTGCAAGAACAAATCAATGGAATGGAACAGAGAATTCAGGGACAGACCTTGTATATATGGGAATTTAATATATGATCAAAGTGGCCCCAGAAATCAATGGGAAAAGGAGAGAGGGTACTGGGAAAACAAGCTCACTGTATGGAGAAACAGAACACTGGGACACTACTTAGTACATGTTCAAAAGTGGACTGCAGGTGTATAAAATAACTGAAGGTGAAAGATAGAGCTATACTCTAACATTAAACTAAGATCATGCTGGAGATCTGTGTCCACAGGGAATGGCACTTCTTAAATAAATCTCCAAAGCAAAAACAAAAGCAGAGGGGGAGAAAGGGTGGGTGGGGTGGGGAGAGATTTGATTATATAAAAATTAAGGATTTCTGTCCAATGAAGAAAATGTGGACAAGGTAAACAGATGACAAGCCTGGAGAAAATATTTGCAGTGTCAAACTACAAGAAACTTCTGCAAATAAGAAAATGGTACTCGAGTAGAAAAAAAAGCAAAGGGAAAAGAAGTAGCAATTCACAGAAGAAAGCAAATGACTATCAGGGATATGAACATATGCTCTAAATCATTAGTAATTAGTAATTAGAGAAATGCAAATTAAAACAAGGACTATCATTTTGCACCTATCAGTTTGGCAAACATCAGAAGAGTGGCTAACACAGTCTATGGGGAAATAGGAACCATTATACATCACTGGAGGGAGTGTGGGGTGTAGACTGTTGCAGCTATTCTAGGGAGAAATATGGCAGCTCTTAGCCAAATTAGAAATCTGTATACATTATAATCAGAAGTTCCACTTTTGGTTTTATGTCCCAGAGAATTCTCATAGAGGTCTGTAAGGTGGTTGCATTCAAACGTGCTCATCACAGCGTTATCTGTGGCAGTGGGGAGTCGGGCGTCCTCCAGATGCTCACCACTGGAGAACGGCTAATCACACGTCTAGGGTGCAAGTCACGGAATCCTGTGCAGGAATCAGCAGCATCTGAGCAGTTGTACACAGTCACACAGATAACTCAAACACATAGCGCCGAGGGAGGAAAAAAGCTGAGGACGTGTAAATGAGAATGAGGAATGAGCCTGAAAGAATCAATAAATAAAATACAAGAGCAGGACCTTGCATGGACCAACGATGACAACATGTCACAAAGAGGATAATTAACTCAATCCTCCGCCAACCAACATCCTTCGCTGAATGCCCGCTGCCATCTTCTCTCAGCCTCACTGACATTGTGGTGATGCTGAGCTCTTGCTGGGAAAAAGTCTCTTTGAAAGGTCTTTGCTTTTGCCTGTATTGTAAAAGGTTAGGATTTCCTTCACTTCCCAGCTCTTTTGGGTGTCACTGTCAGGCTGATCCGATTGAATTTATAGCTACCAGATATTTCTTTCTTTTCTGGTCTGTTGCTGACACTGATCACAGACTCCCAATAGACCGTGGAATGATTATTTTTACACTTTTTCTTCAATGGTTTTTGTAAGAAGGAGAGGTAAATGTCTGTGTTCACTCAATTATCTTGAATCACAAGTCTGAAAGATTTATTATTTACTTTTTAATTTTGTGCTTCACCACTCCTAATCTAAATTTCAAACCCAGGGTTGTTGAAATAGCTATCTTAAATATTTTAAGCTTGGCTTCTGAGAAAATTGCTTTAAACTCAGAACTCCAACAAGTTTAGACAGATCTACTGTTTGTGGGTTTTTAATATGCCCTCACACTCAACATCCTGGGTACAAATTTGAGAACACTAAGCTATCTTTAAATTGCTTTAGTACTTGAAGTGAAATTAAATTCATAAATCAATAAAGAAAAGAAAGCAAAAATGCATAAAAGCAGTGATTTATTTATGCATTAAATGCTAATATTGACACATCTTATACTTTTCTAAATTCCAAGAATTTTCTGAACTTGTTGATTCTTTTAATCTTATTGCTACTGTGCTTATAAATGTAGTTTTTTAGAATTAATTTTTTACAAAAGTATAACATTTTTAAAAGTGCACAATTCATAAGTACACAGCTTGATGAATTTTCAGAGTAAATAGACCCATGTGTAATCACCCACTAGATCAAGAAATAGGCTTTACTAACCCCATAAAAGGCCCCATGTGAACCCCCCCTTCACTTCTTGTCAAGGTAGCCAGTATCCCAACTTCTTAAACCATGGATTCGTTTTGCCTATTTCTGAACTTTAAATAAGTGGGACCAAACAATACAGCTTCTTTTCTGTCTGGTTTCTTGATTCATCTATGTCCCTTGTGTACATGTAGCTCACTAATTTCCTATTATTGTACAGGATTCCACCGTAGGAGCATGGTGCCGTTTACCCTTCTAATGTTGATGACTATTTGTGTTATTTCCAGTTTTTGGTGATTAAAAAACAGTGCTGCTGTAAATATTCTTGAGATATCTTTTGGTGCACATATATGCTCACTTATGTACGTAAAGGTGAGAGCTCTGGGTTATAGGAACACATATGCTTAGCAGCTGTAGATACCAAATAGTTTCCCAAAGTGGTTGGTATTCCCACCAGCAGTGTATGCGAGTTTCAGTTACTCACATCTTTGCCAATACTTGATATTGCTAGTCTTTTAAACTTTAGCCCTTTTTAAACTTTAGCCCTTTTATTAAGTGTGTGGCTGTATCCCACTGGGGTTTTAATTTGTATTTTCCTGGTGACCAGTACAATTGAGTACATTTTTATGTTTATTGCTTATTTGAATATCTACTCCTTAGAAATGCTAATTTAAGTCTTTTGGCCCATTTGTCATTGTTTTATCTTTCTCTCCTTCTCTGTCTTTCTTTCTCCCCTCCACCCTTCCTTGGAGTTTCTTCTTCTTTTAAAAATATACTCTGGGTATAAGTCTTTCCCATTTACATGTGTTGAAAATATTTTCTCCTGTTTTGTGGGATTTCTTTTCTCTCTTTTAATGCCATACAAGCTCTTCATTGTAATGTAGTCCAGTTTATGCAGAGTGTAGTATAGTTTCTTTTCTCTAGTTTCTAGTTTTGTGTCCAAATTTTCCATTCGTAGTTTGATTTCTTGAACATATTATCTAGGCCATCTCAAGGTCTGTGTCTTAGAACTCTGGATTTCCTGTGGGTCTTTTTCTTTGTTAAAAATCACAATTTTCAGTTATATCTTATCTCCTTAAATGTCTATTTCTCTTTTTTTCAAATTTTCTTTTTTTTAAAGATTTTATTTATTTACTTGAGAGAGAACAAGAGTGAGAGAGATCACAGAGGGAGAGGGAGAAGCAGACTCCCTACTGAGGAGAGAGCTCAATGTGGGGCTTGATCCCAGGACCCCGGGATCATGACCTGAGCCAAAGGCTGACTGAGCCACCCAGATGCCCCTGTCTGATTATTTCTGACTGAGAGCCACATATGTGCACTGAAAATGTTCTAGATGTTTTGATGCTATACATCATACAAACTCACTCCAGAGAAGATTTATTTTCACATTTGTTAGGTAATTAGGTTTAAGGTGATCACCTTTTTCCAGTCAGGAATCAAAATGACTTAAAGCTATGCTTTAATCCTTTTGGGCATTGTCTCATTTCCAGTTCATCCTTCCTCCTACAATGTAGCCTTTTGTGGTCCTGACTGACAGTTGAGATATTTACAAGAGCCCCTTTTTCTGGGCAGTCTGAACTCCCAACTTTTGCCCTCTTATGCTCTGTATGCTTAGCTTTTCAGCCTCTCAGCTGCTGCTTTCATGTTTGTAAATGGCAATTGCCCGGTGATAAAAGTATTCCCAAATGCCCTTCTCAAGTCTCTTGGCTTCCACCATCTTCTGGATCCTGACTCTGCAAATACTCACTGCTTTGGTAGTCTTTGACTCCTTCGAGCTTAGGTTGGTTTGTTTATTCGTTTTCCAATCACTCCTCAGCCCCTCCCCCAGTTTTTCTAACTGTTCTCAGCAGGATCTTTGGTGGGAAACCACCTAGTCAGTTACTATTCCAGAGGAAATTTTTAAGAGTAAAAACCTGATTGTACCTTGTCTCTCCCCAGAAACCTTTATTATGTCCTAATCTCTACCCACTCCCCACTCCTACCTTTATTTTTGCTTTTTTCCCCCTGAACCACGCGTCCTATCTTATGCTTCCATGAGTTTTCCTATATTTTGTCCTCTGCCTGGAGTTCTTTTCTGTACCCCCACTGCCTCAAAAACAGTCTCTTTCTTCCATAACCCAAGGTCTATTTTATTTCCTTCCTCAGACTCTCTTTGTGTTTGGCTTCTTATTTCATACATACTATTCTCGCTGTCACTCTCATGCAACCTTATAATTATTTGTTCATATGTCTATCTTCCTTGCTAGAATGCAAGACCTTTTTTGGCCCAGACCATGTATCATTCATCTTTTTATTTCCAGGTGCCTACTGCCGTATTTAGCACGAAAGAGGCATCAGAGAAATGTTTCTTGGACCGAAATGAGTTGGGGTTACAAGAACACAGGTGACTGAAAGTCTGATTTGCTGCTGAGGTTCCTGTCCGGTCTGTCTCGTCTCAGGAGTCTCAGTGAGGCCTTTATGTAGGAATGGCCACTTGAAATGTCTCAGGCTTTCCGTGTGTTTGGTTGTCTCCTTTTATACAACTGGCTAATTACTATCCCTCACTGTCTATCGTGTAATGACATCACAGACTGGTCAATGCCTTTTGCCTGACCTGATGTTAACTCTAGAGATCTCTCAGCTTCTTTCTGAATTGCTCAAAGTCCAAACTTTAAGGGACAGAGTCTTTGATTTTTTTCAAGCCATTTGTTCTTATTAGATCTCCATGGTCCTTCCCAAATATTTTTCAGCCCACCCTGCTTTGCAGCAGAAAATGGACATCTCTGGGTTGAATGTTACCTGAAAAAGTCTTTCCTGTTGTGTGGAAGTCATCTTCTCCATGCTTATCCCCAGAATTTTGAATAGCAAGTGGTCCCCTCTGCACCCCTCCAGCCTGCAGGTGTGTGGGGATTTGCTAGTTCGTTGTTGCATGGCATTTGACAAGCATGGCTCCTGAAAAACTTGGATGCTCATCAAAACAGTAATAAGTACTAACATTAGAATGTAGCTCAGCATATTATTTATTGATTCATTTATATTCTTCCAACTTTCAAAACTGCTTTGAGGCAGGTCAGGTAGTATTATAAAACAATGACCACAAAATAAAAATAATTTTCAAAAGGAGAAAAACTGTAGCCCGAGCTCCTCGCTATAAGAAGCCACAGATTTCACCCACCTGGTAGCTAAGTGGGAAAACAAGATTGAGAGAAACTGAATAGGCTTTGTAACTTGCATTTTCTCCGGTTACAATCAACTCAGTTTCTCCAGAGAAACTAACAATATCTTTATGAGGACACCCCCAGAGAAACTGATCACTGAGTTTTTTGTGTTAAGGGGTTTTTAGTAACATTAGAAACATTTGTTTAAGTGCTTTACCAGAAAAGATACTAGGATTTCTGGATTTTTCTCTTCCTTGGCCCTCAGTGAAAGCCAATGGTTAGTGTTAAAATACTGTTTGGTAAAGATAGTTCTCAAGTGAGGGGAAAGTAGGCTAAGCACATAGGTTTTCTGATGAGTTAGCTTAACCCAAGGATGGAACTGGAAGAGCTTTGAGAAAGGCCAGCTAACATCTTGCAATTTATCAGTTTCTAATCCCAGCTAAATCATCTGACTTGAAAAATAAAAGATGTTACAAATCTCCAGTTTTGGAAAAAGCGGTAGGAATATTTACATAGATGATTAAAGAAAACAGCTTATTTGATTTAAGAAAAATAAAAGATGTTACAAAATCTCCAGTTTTGGAAGGAGCAGTAGGAATATTTACATAGGTGATTAAAGAAAATAGCTTATTTGATTTAAGTCATAATAGTTAATTTCCTTCTTGTGCTATGAAAATGAATGATGTCAGATATGGTTTGAATTACTGCTATGTTTTCTGTGGGATTTAAATTATTATTAATAACCACTACAAACAACAGGCCTGTGACAGATGCTGAAGATGTGGAAGCAAACATGACACATGGAGCCCAGTACCATACTTACATAAAAACATATGTAGATGTTTAAAGGATGTACAATGTAGCAGTTTTTTATTGCTGCTGGAAAATTTACTACAAACCTGGCGGCTTCAAACACACAGTTCTGGATGTCAGAAATCTAAAATGGGTCTCAATGGATAAAATCAAGGTGTTGGCAGGGCTGCATTCTTTCTGGAAGCTCTAGGGGAGAATCTGTTTCCTTGCCTTCTCCAGGTTCTAGAAGTTTCCTGCCTTTCTTGGCTGAAGTCCCCTTTTGGCAATTATATCACCGCAATCTCTACTCCCCTTCTCACATCTCTTGCCCCGATGGACTCCCCTGCCTCTCTCTTATATAAGGACCCTTGGGATTACAGTGGACTCACTTGGATAGTCTAGGATATTCTTTAGTCACATCTGCAAAGTCTCTTTTACCATTCAGGCAACATATTCAGAGGTTCCGAGGATTAAGATGTGGACATTTTAGGGGGGCCATTATTCTGCCTGCCACCTATTATAAGCACACAACAATTGCCATGGTCTTTATTTTTATTTATTTGTCTGTCTATCGCTGGCCATAACCTTTACAAACATGGTCAAGTTAAAGTCTAATTTGCAAACTTTCCATCTCTAAAATGGGACAATCTCTCACTGGGAGGATGGTTACGAAGATTTAATAAAGCGAGTGTGCAAGCATTTATCACTCTACCCGGCACATAGTAGATACTTTGTAAATGTCAGCTGAATGAAAATTTATAGTGTGTCAACTTGGGTTGATCAATTTTAACTAGTATACCTCACTCATGCAACATGTTAACAATAGGGGTAGCTGGGAGGGGGGCCGTGTACGGGTGGAAGGAAGAGGTATGTGGGAACTGCCTCATATTTGCTGTTTGATTTCTATGTAAACCTAAAACTTCTCTAAAAAATAAATCTGGTATTAAAGAAAAAAAGAAAACTTAAATCTAATAGCTGAAACCTGTACACCGCAGAGAGCTTGAATCCAACCCATCAGACTCTTTGGACAGAGGGAAAGTTTTTATTCTTCTTTTAGGTTGGTGCATATTTTCAAGAGAAAATAGGAAATGTGGCTTCAGATAATACTAGCTTTGTGTCCCTTATTTGAGAACTAATCATATGGTGAAATATCACATGCTTTGGCATTATCTTTGGTAAAACATAAGGGTGAAACTTAAAAATAGAAAAATAGAAAATCTCAACAATAATTCTGGTAGAAATGACTTGTAACTATTTAGCACCTTATTTTTATTTCTGGAACGCTTTCCATTTGAAAAGCTCAAATTACTTGGGACATGTTAGCTAATTCTTATGGTAGCAGATGTATCTGGCATGGTGGAAATAGGTAGTAGCAAGGAAGGGAAAAGGGGGAAACGGGGCAGGTGTGACAAGCTAAGGTTTGTGTTTGGAAGCAGTTCTTGGCAAAGGTGAAAATATTTTTAGGTAATCTTTTTTTTTCCCTGTGAAAGTCTGTAATACTCTAAAATGTGTTCTATTCTTACAGCTTAGAAATAGAAACCTGGAAATAGAATGACTGCACTTTGGTAGTTATTGTGGGCTGGGAAGTGAAAGCCAAGAGTGGTGCTTCTAAAACTTTTACTTTGTGATTTCCATGCCTTACCCCTCTGGCTTCCCTAATCCCCAGAGGCACATAGCAACAATTTTCTGCTTCCTTCCACTCCTCCTCCCCGCCCCCCCATACACCCCTTCCCCACACCAAACCAGTTCTATTTAAACTTTTATTTGCATCCCCACTGCCTGACAGCAAATTAGAGTTCTATTGTGCTATTCTCTCTGATCAAATCTCAGCAGATTTCAAACCTTGGTCAGAAGACGGTACTGGTGGAAGATTCAGGTGGCAAAGGAAACACATTTCTTCCTTTAAATCATTCATTTAACAATTTTTTACTGAGGACTATTTCGATAAGCTATTTGTGTTAGACACTAAAGATATAGCAGTGAACAACCTAGATATAGCTTCTGCCCTCATGAATTTTATGGTCTAGTGAAAGAGACAAATAATAAATAAGGAAACTAATATGTAAATTAGATAATCAAGGTTGCCATAAGTACTAAGAATGGAATAAACAGGGTACCAAGGCAGAATGTAATAGGAGCTAGTTTAGAAGAGGTGGGGACCTGGTGTGGTTGAGGAATACAAGAAGGCTAGTGTGACTGGAACATGGCAAGGTGAGGCAGGGTTTCATCAAATGAGTTTAGGAAGGTAGACACTTTTCAGTGATACTTAGGAGTTTATATTTTAAGAACAATGAGAAGTCATGAGAGGGTTTTTAATGGGTGTAATACATTGTCTGATTTATGGTTTAAAGATCGCTCCGACTTCTGAGTTTTTAGAAAAGGCCCAGAATGGAAGAAGGGAGATCTTCCAGGAAATGTTCATGGTGAGAGGTGATGATGGCATGGAACAGGGGTAACAATGCTGATGGACAGATTTGGGATGCTTTAGAGGTAGAGTTGGAAGGAGAAGCTGTCAGGTTGGCTGGGAGGTTGAAGGAGAGAAAAGAAACTTAGGTGATCCTAAGGTTTGGCTTGACCAGCTGGGTGACTGATGGTGTCATCTACCAAAATGAGAAAGAAAGATGGAGAAATGGATTTTGTGGAGGGAATGGATTATGGATTTTTGGTCTAAGTCAATAATTTAGAAGACCTTTTAGAGCAGCCAATCTGATTTCCAAAGGGATATGTCATGTTAGCAGAAGATACAGTTTAGGAATATTAGAATATCAATGGTATTTAAAGCTATTGGACTGCATGAGCCCACCCATGTGGTAAGACCGAGGAGAGCATTCCGGGGCTTATAAACATCTAGAGATCAGTTGGTGAAGGAGGAACCAGCTAGGTCACTGAAATCACAAAAAAATTATTCAAGAAGGAGGGAGTGATCAACTGTGTCGAGTGCAGGTGAGAAGACATTAAATTTGAGGACAGAGAGGGGACCACTGGATCTGGCAAGATGGAGCTGGTTGGTGAATTTGACTGGAGTGGTTCCAGTGATGTGGTGGAGAGAGAAGCCACTTTGTAAAAGAGTGAATGGGAGGGGAAGAAATGAGGTAAACGGATATAGACACCAGTTTTGGCTTTTCCAGCCTTAGAGTCATTATCTTTTTGAAGTTTGTTGGGATGCCTTGGAGCAATTCTGGGGGATGCACAATGGTATAGAGGAACGGAAGAGTGTATACTCCCCATTTGAGCAGTATTTGTCATAAAACACTAATTCAACGGTCTTTGTCAATGTATTTGTATTAGATCTTCTCTTCACTTTGTTTTTAGGGTGACAGGTGAAGCTTCTCTTTAACCCTCTGTCTCTTTTCTCTCTTAACTTTTCCCATTTATTCCTTGAATGAACTATTTGTTTGCACGTTCACTCTGTATGTGCTCTACACACATTTGGCATGTGCTGTATACCTATTACAAACACTCTTGATTGCCTTTTAGTTCTTCCATTTTCTTCTCCTTTCAGAAACCTAAATGACATTCTCTTTCTTGTGGTTATATCCCATGTGCCCATTACGTTTCCTTTTTCTGTCTTTTTTCTATTGGGTTTTGTGCAGAGTTACTTTGGCTAGGTAATTTTTGTATGTCCATTATATTGCTAAAGCAGTCACATTTTCCCCAAATGAGAACACAGCTCTGGAAGAAGGTAGATATTAATGGAACAGATTGTAGGTGGTTGCTAACTCTAGGGTGAGTATTATGTTTGATTGCTTCCCTTTTAGTCATCTCTTGTTATTATGGTCAGTGATAGATGACCCCTAAGACTAGATCAGACTGTACGAAGAGAATAAGAGCATTCTATGGAATATGGAAGAAGGTCCAGTTTGCATAATGTAGTTGAGATTGCTATGCCTTCTCTTCTTCCCAGGAACACTTCTAGATTACATACCAAGTCTCCCTTGCAGTCGTATGTGGCCTGGACATTGAATTTGGGCCGGTGGAATAAGAGTAGAAGTAATGAATGGATAAAGAAGATGTGGCATATATATATATATAATGGAATATTACTCAGCCATAAAAAAGAATGAAATCTTGCCATTTGCATGGATGGAACTAGAGAGTATTATCCTAAACAAAATAAGTCAGTCAGAGAAAGACAAATACCATATGATTTCATGCATATATGGAATTTAAGAAATAAAGCAAATGATCAAAGGGGAAAAAAAGAGAGAGAGGCAAACCAAGAAACAGACTCTTAACTCTAGACAACAAACTGAGGGTTAGCAGAGGGGAGGGGTGGGGGATGGATTAAATAGGTGATGGATATTAAGGAGTGCACTTGTGATGAGTAGCAGGTGTTGTATGGAAGTGTTGAATCACTAAATTGTACACCTGAAACTAATATTACACTGTGTTAACTAACTGGAATTTAAATAAAAACTTAAAAAAAAAAAAAGAATAGACGTCAAATGAGCAACTTCCAGGTTTGACCTCTAAAAACTTCTAGAATGCTTCTCCATGTTCTCTTTTCCCTTGCCTTCCAGAAAGGTGCCCAGGATCCAACAGTACATGCCAAGATTTTGGAGCTGGTATACCCATGAGATGAAAGGAGTCTGCGCATCTAAAGACCATGGAGAAGGCAATCTGACATCTAAAAACACACTCTTCGGACTTCACATGAGCAAGAAATCAACTAAATAAGCTATTGAGATTTTGGAGTCTGTTTATTACGGTTGCTGATGCTACTGACACTAATACACATTCATTGTGTGATTTTCATTCTGCCTCACTCTCCTGGACTGCCCTCTTCTCGCTTTAGCAAATTTGACGACCTGTTTGATGACCTGTTTTCTATTTTTTTCTGGCATGAAACATTTTCTGACCATCTCAGCCTGAGGCAATCTCTCTCTCCAAATTTCTAAAGTGACTATTAGCTTTATGGTCTACTGGGTGAATAATGAAAAGATCATAAGCTCTTAATACCTGTGTTACTTTGGATAAATTACTTAGCCTCCCTGAGGTCACTTTGCTTTTCCTGAAAAAGGGGCAAAACAATAGCCCATGCCTCATAAAATCGTCATGAGATTTAGATGGGGAAGAAATGCAGAGGACTTAGGACTTTATCTGGCATATAGTCAACACTATTATTAGGGTCAGTCTCCTACCAGTTTAGTTTAATTCTGTATACTGAACTCCTAACTGTGTCAAGCACTGGGCTAGTGCAGTAGATATCACAGGGAGGGATATGCTGTTCTCACAGTTCCTCAAGTGTAACATTTATTAATACATGAATGCAACTTGTCTTCAATGGCATTTATTGAACATCTACTGTATGCCACAGATTTGGCAATATATTTTTGGGTGTATGAATATGCCCCCAAGGAAGTCAATTACTTTCCATGTCCCTGTAAGTCAGCAGATCAAATCAATTAACACCATTTTAAGAATTGTTTAAGAATGTGTTGGTTTCTTCTCCAGAGCTGAATTCCCATAGTTTTCAGGGATTAAAAAAACCCTCCTTACCTCACAGGGATACTGGACAGATCAAATGGTAGAGCATGTAGGAGTGCTATGTACACTTGAAAGTGTAGAGAAAATGTTCATGAAGATGTCAACTTTCAGTTGCTTAAATGAAGTTTTTAACTTTGTTTGATTTTCTCTTCTCTCTTAATTGAATATAAGGTGGTTGTAGGTGAGGTGTGCATTATTTCATCTTTGTCAATCTCTAGCATCCATCTCAGGGCTAAGTAAAGAGCAGGCACTTGATAAACTTTTATGGTTTAAATTTTTACATAATGTTTACCACGAAAACTGTTGACTCTTCCCCTCTCTGGTGATTTTCTTATTTATTTATTTATTTACTTATTTATTTATTTATTTGACAGAGATAGAGACAGCCAGCGAGAGAGGGAACACAAGCAGGGGGAGTGGGAGAGAAAGAAACAGGCTCATAGCGGAGGAGCCTGATGTGGGGCTCTCCCGTAACACCAGGATCACGCCCTGAGCCGAAGGCAGATGCTTTTAACCGCTGTGCCACCCAGGCGCCCCCTCCTCTCTGGTGATTTTCTGCAAAGTAGTACCCATATACTCGGTGGAGGATTTGGCTACATTGGTTTCAAGAGGAAAAACCTGTTTAAGGCATGTTGCTAAGTGGAACATATACTTTAAAAACATACACTTAATTATCTGAGCAAAACTATCTTCAATTTTAAGCACCAGTTTTCAGTGGAGAATCTGACAGGCAAGGAATGATTACTGAGCTCTTGGTCTGCTCTGTGCATCTGTACACACAGTATTGAATAAGCTGTTAATCCTTCCATCTTTACATGATATTTTAGGGATGCTCATGGTGAGGTCATACATATCCATTTCTGTAGTGTTCTCCCACTCTACCCACTCACCATGTGTTCTGGTACTGTGATATTTTTGTCCACTCTCATAGTACTCTCTCCTTCTTACCTTATCTCCCTCCCCCAAACCCTGGAAAAAGAAAGTTGATTCTTCATTTTTTTCTCACAAATTGAAAATGTGACTGAGATTAGGAAGGAGGGCATTGCTATTTTTTCTTTGCCACTTCAGGTTGGTGTCAAAATGACTCAGAGTAAACAGCCTGATATTCTGTAAAAACAATTCCTCAATTGAAGAAAAAATTATATCAATGATAAGAAACGATGTTTGTTTTTCTGGAGGAGATTTTTTTATATTCCCAACTTTCACTTTCTGCTGTTACTGGCTTTTATGCAATTTCAAGTCTGCAAGATTTTCTGCGGGAAAAAAATGATCAATTCATGCTTTTTACAATGATGTAAGGTGTGATTTAAGCTAAGATATATTTGTATTGGATTGAAATAAAGTTTCTTTATTGATAGTTTAGCACCATGGACAGAGAAATGACTTCTTTCTGTCTCTCTCTTCCCACTTTCTCAGTTAGCTAGCAGTGACACATTCACCTGTAAAGAACAGTTTCTTAAGTCCTCAGTTCACCTTACCCTTATGTTAAATAATTTCATGTCAGGTCTTACCCTGGGACTATTGCCTCTTTGTATTTGCTATTTTAAAAAAAAATTCTAGGTATCATTTTTTTCTTCAGCTATACGTAGTTGGAGATGATTTAGATTTCCATTTTGTGAATTAACTATTTTCAAACTCTATTCTTTAAATTAAAACAAATTTGAAATTATTATAGATTCATAGGAGTTGCAAAAGTGGTGCAGAGAAATCCTGCATATCCTTTACCCAGTTTCCCTCAATGTTGGTACAGTTGCAAGATAAAGAAACAGGATGCCAGTTACATTGGAAATTCAGAAAAACAATGACTATTTATATTAGTATAAGTATTTTTAGTGTATATATGTCCCATTCAATATTTGGGACAGACTTATACTAAAAAATGATATGTTGCTTATCTGAAATTTGAATATAACTGGGTCTTTTTGGGGGGGTCATTAGGCTATATCTAGCTAGAGATGTGGAATCAGATTATTGTGTCTTAAAGTCACTTGGAATAGTTCTTTTTTGTCCAGTTATGATAGCAACTGGATACGTAGTTATGTTCATTCATGTCATTTTACTTTTGAATATTTTAGGAATTGCTTTTAAATTTAATTTTGTTTTATAGAATATTTACATGGTTCTAAAGTCAAACTTTTTTTCAAAGATTTTACTTATTTATTGGTTAGAGAGAGAGAGCATGCACAAGCAGGGGAGTGGCAGGCAGAGGGAGAAGCAGACTCTTTGCTGAGCAAGGAGCCCGAGGCAGGACTCGATTCCATGACCCTGGGATCATGACCTGAGCCAAAGGCAGATGCTTAACCAACTGAGTCACCCAGGTGACCCTCTAAAGTCAAACTTAAGTGAATATAATTTCAATGCATTTGTTCTCCAAACTAATTGAAATGAGTTTGCTCATTTTCATATTTTTAAAAACAGATGCAATATTGTTTCCCTAGGTACCACCCTTTTATGATTATTTTATAAAGCATCTTTTGGAATAGAATGACAGAAATATAGGACAGAATGTCTGATAAAGACAGCCTGTATAACACTGGATGACCTTCTTTTGAATTGCTTTAGAACAAGTCACCTTGTGTTCAACCTAGAGACAAACTGGAATTTCATGCTAATTACCCTCCTAGTTCTTTTCATTTTGTACATGACTAAAAATATTTTCACAAAGTTCTTAAATGGAAAACTAACAAGGGAGTTTTGCAAATGTAATCCTAATTAAGGTGCTTGGATTTTATTTTATATTTTTCCATACAGGTGTTTTAAAATTAAAATCTTATGAGGCCCTGGCTGCTGCTGAGATGACAGGAGACTCTCCCTAGTGACTTCCGCACAACCCGGAAAAGCAATGTGGGCAGACCTGAAGAGCAGCTTCTCAAACATGCCCTACTGGGCTGCTATTATCTTCAACAACTTTATGTAGTTTTTATGTTTTGGAATTGTGAGAACAATCAATGAATTGATATTTATCAAAAGCAACTATTTGTGGTGGTAAGAATGAACTGTTTTTCACTGTTAATTCAATTAAAATTTAAACATGAGTTGTTAGCACAAGTCCTTTGGATATTTATGAATATTTGAATTTTAATAAGACAAAGCACAGTTTAGGTCTAGCCAGTAGTTGCTATTATTATTTTAGGGATACTTTCGTGTCTGTCTATCCTCTTGCCTTCCATATTTGCCTCTCTACCCTTTCTGAAAAGATCAACATTAACTTTTGAAATGCAAGAATATTTTTTACCCTTCTGGTTTATTAAAATAATATTTTCTCTCTGTAGATTGTTCTTTACAGGATTTATCGAACTGTGACAGGGACTGTTCTTTACAGAATTTATTTGGAAAGGAGGTAAGGGAAGCAGGCTAGGAAAAAAGGGGAAAAAACAACAAACAAGGATTGAGTGAGTATATATATTTTATGTCTTCATAGACATTTTCATGGGAACCTAGACAGTGCTGTCTCTAGACAGGACTGTTAGCTAGATGTCATTTAAAAATGGGTGGCTTAAATAGCTTTTAAAATAATTTTAATTTATTATTAAATCACATAAAAGAATGAATTCTGGCAGGTAAGCATAAATGACTATAAAATTATATTCTTTTGATGTGCCACAAACAAATCTTCAGGGAACTTAACTCTCCACAAAATAATTGTGGTTAAATTTCTTGGGCCTGGGTTCACCTGAAGCTTTTGTAGGACTGTAACAAAATACTTTGGAAGTATGGTCTAAAAGTCTATGATTATGTAATAACACCAAAAGGTGGGGAGTATATGAACATTATTTTGCTGTACCCTTACTCAAACTTCTGACAGCAGCTTGTAGCTTGAGTCATTTTTACATGGCCCCTGTCCTGGCTTGATCTTCAGTTTTTTGCAATTGCTGTGGGCATGGCCGTGCAGGTAGCCAGTACGGATTTATTGAAAACCTACAGGGTAGTCAATACTGTGTGCAGAGCCTTACCAAAACAGGAAGTGTAAGCTTTTTGAAGGTGATGATTTCCCAGAAATACAACCCCGTAATTCCTGTGTGGACATGTGACAAAATGTTTCCAGTTTGGGTGCCTCCCATGGTTCTATTCCTATCATTTACTTAGTCATACCACTAAGTTAACAGCAAGGTTGTCAGGAATGAGGCTGCTGAAAATAATTATAAATATGTATTCATTTACTAGGGCTGCTGTGACAATGTTCCACAAACTGGGTGGCTTCAACAACAGGAATTTATTGTCTCACAGTTCTGGAGGCTAGAAGTCTAAGATCAAGGTGTTGGCAGAGCTGTGCTCCCTGCGAAGGTGCAAGGGAAAGATCTGTTCTAGGGCTTCTCTCCTAGCTGCTGCTTGTTCCTTAGCTTCTGGCAGCATAACTCTAATTTTTTTGAGGTATAATTGCCATGTAACAGGGAAGATGGCAGAGTAGGACGACCCTAAGCTCACCTCACCCCACAGATACAACTAGATAACACTCATATCAGCATAAATAAACCAGGAAATGGCCTGAAAACTGGCAAAACAAACTCCACAACTAAAGGCAGGGAAGAGGCCACACCAAAGAAGGTAGGAAGGGTGAAGATGCAGCCTGGGAGCAGACCAGACTATGGCTATCCACGGTGGGGAGAGAGCCTATGGCGTGGAAAAGGGCAGAAAACAGACTTTCACATTGGGGAGCCCATGAATGAGGAGGATGATTCTCCATAATATTTGCCTTTGAAAGTGAGAGGGGCTGAATTTCATGAGTTCTTAAAACCAGGAGGACTTAAAGCCTGGAATATTAAAAATCAGTGGGCTCAGCTCTGGGAGAGCCTGGAAGGCCTTAGGAAGCAGAGCCCATGCCGTTAAGAGACAGCATGACAAACAACCCATGTAGATACAGTGTAGAACCAGCAGTTAGAAACACGCCAGGGGCAGACAGGAGGGAGAGTGGTTTGCTAATCTTGGAAAATGGCCAGGAGAGACAGGGATCATGCAGAGACCCCTCCAGGAACAGAGGGGCTGGCAGGCACCATTTCCCTCCCCGCTCCAGCATAAGCAATGGTCATCTGTGGGAACCAGTGGGGCGACCACACTCTTTCCTTAACTTGCGTATACCAAGCCCTGACCCTGCACTTCAGTGAATCTGCCCTTCCTGGTCATGCTGTCCTGAGTTCCAGCTCTGTGGGCCCCTCCCCCAGAAGACCGGTACAAACCCTGCCAACACCACATCTCCTGACTTGTGCATATTGTGAGACCTCAGTTCCAAAAGCTATGGGGGCAGGTCTCGATTCACAAGCTGACCACCCTACATCTTGCTGCCCACAATAGGCAAAGAGAGCCTCTGCAAACAACTGGACTGAAGGAAATAGAGGCCAAGATTCAACAGCAGAGCACACGTAACATACTCCCTAGAAGACACTCCTTGAAGCATCAGATCCTGGGGAATAGGGGATACTGCATTGCAGGTCACTACAGGACCTCTTCTTCATAAGGCTAGGATCATTAAGAGCAAGAGAAATAGCTAACTTTTCTAACACAGAGAAACAGACAAAGAAAGTCAGACAAAATGAAGAGACAGAGAAACATCTCCCAAATGAAAGAATGGGACCAAACCACAGCAAGAGACCAAAGCAAAACGGATATAAGTAGTATTCCTGATAGAGAATTTAAAGTAATGATCATGATGATTATGAAGATACTCACTGGACTGGAGGAAAGA
>NW_024423319.1:108493098-108507428 GCF_017311325.1 Ursus maritimus | reverse complement strand
GGCGTCAATGAGACCCTTAACACAGAGATAAAAAAGAACTAATCAGAGAGCAAGAACACAATAAATGAAATAAAAAATACACTTGATAAATAGCATGCCAGATGAAGCAGAGGCATGAATTAATGACCTGGAAGACAGAGTAATGGAAAGTAACCAAGCTGAGCAAAGGAGAGGAAAGAAATTATGCAAACTTAGAATAGTCTTAGGGAACTCAGTGACTTCATCAAGTGTATTAACATCCACATTATAGGGATCTCAGAAGAAGAAGAAGAGAGATAAAGGGGCAGAAAATTTATTTGAAGAAATAATAGCTGAACATTTCCCTAACCTGGGGAAGGAAACAAATATCTAGATCCAGGAGGCAAAAAGAACCCCCCCAAATTCAGCCCAAGGATGTCCACACCAAGTCACATAGTAATTAAAATGGCAAAAAGTAGTGATAAAGAAAAATTTAAAAACAGCAAGAGTAGATAAGATAGTTATGTACAAGGGAAACTCCCCTCCCCCATAAGGCTATTAGCTGTTTTTCCAGCAGAAACTTTGCAGGCCACGAGAGAGTGGCATGACATATTCAAAGTGCTGAAAGGGAAAAATCTACAGGCAAACTTATTCTGTCCAGCAAGTCTATCATTCAGAATAGAAGGAAAGACAAAAAGTTTCTCAGACAAACAAAAACTAAAGGAATTCATGACCATTAAACCAGCCTCAGAAGAAATATTAAAGAGGACTCTTTGAGTGGAAAGGAAGACCATAAAGGAGAGTATGAAAAGTAAAAAACACAAAAGCAAAAAGAAAGGATCAGAGACAATCTAGAGAAACAACCACAAAACAAGCAACAAAATGGCGGGGGGAGGTGCCTGGGTGGCTCAGTTGGTTTAGTTGCTGCCTTTGGCTCAGGTCATGATCCCAGGGTCCTGGGATTGAGCCTCACATTGGGCTCCTTGCTCAGCAGGAAGCCTACTTTTCCCCTGCCTGCAGCTCCCCCTGCTTGTGCTTGCTTTCTCCACCCGCCCCCCTGTGTCAAATAAATAAGTAAAATCTTAAAAAAAAGAGGCAAAATGGGAATAAATACATACCTATCAATAATTACTTTGAATGTAAATGGACTAACTGCTTCAAGCAAAAGACAAAGGTGACAGAGCAGATAAAAAAATAAGACCTATCTATATGCTGCCTATAAGAGATTTATTTCAGACCAGAAGACACCTACAGATTGAAAGTGAGGGGATGGAGAAATATTTATCATGCAAATGGATGCCAAAAGAAAGCCAGGGTAACAATACTATTGGACAAAACGCACTTTAAAACAAAGACTGTAACAAGGGAAAAGAAGGACACTATATAATAATAAAGGGGACAATCCAACAAGAGGATACAACAATTGTAAATATTTATGTACCCAGCACAGGAGCACCCAAATACATAAAACAGTTAACAACAAACATAAAAAAATAATCCATAGTAATACAATAATACTAGGGAACTTTAACAACCCACTTACACTGATGGACAGATCATCCGAACAGAAAGTCAACAAGGAAACAGTGGCTTCGAATGACACACTGGACCAGATGGATTTAACAAATGTAATCAGAACTTTCAATCCTAAAAAAGCAGAGCATACATTCCTTTCAAGTGCACATGGAACAATTTCCAGAATAGATCACATGTTAGGACACAAAACAAGTCTCAACAAATTAAAAAAAACAAAGTCACCACGCATCTTTTTCTGACCACAATGCTATGAAACTAGGAATCAACAACAAGAAAAAATCTGGAAAGAGCTCAAATACATGGAGGCTAAATAACATGGTATTAAACAATGAATGGGTCAACCAAGAAATTAAAGAAGAAATAGAAAATTACATGGAAACAAATGAAAATGAAAAGACAACTGTCCAAAATATTTGGGAAGAAGGAAATGTAGTTCTAAGACAGAAGTTTAGAACGGCACATGCCTACCTCAAGAACCAAGAAAAATTTCAAATAAACAACCTAACCTTACACCTAAAGGAGCTAAAAAAAGGAACAAAACCCAAAACCCAAACGTAGCAAAAGGTATGAAATAATAAAGATTAGAGCAGAAATAAATGATAGAGAAACTAAAAACCAATAGAACAGATCAATGAAACCAGGAGCTGGTTCTTCAAAAAGATCAACAACATTGATAAACCTCAATCAAGATTCATAAAAAAGAAAGAAGACTCAAATAAACAAAAATACTAATGAAAGAGGAGAAACAACAACCAATACCACAGAAATACAAATGATTGTAACAGAATGTTATGAAAACCTATATGCCGACAAACTGGACAAACTAGAAAAAAATGGATAAATTCCTAGAAACATGATGTACCACAGTTAAAGCAGGAAGAGACAGAAGATTTGAACAGACCAATCAGCAGCAATGAAATTGAATCAGTAAATTAAAAAAAAATCCTAGAAAACAAAAGTCCAGGACCAGATGGCTTCACAGGTGAATTCTACCAGATATCTGAAGAAGAGTTAATACCTATTCTTTTCAAACAATTCCAAAAAATAGAAGAGGAAGGAAAACTTCCAAATTCATTCTATGAGGTATAACCCTGAGACCAAAAGCAGATAAAGACACAACAAAAAAAGAGAAGTACAGGCCAATATCTCTCATGAATATAGACGCACTGTTGGTGGGAATGCAAACTTGTGTAGCCGCTGTTGAAAACAGTATGGAGGTTCCTGAATAAATTAAAAATAGAACTACCCTACGATCCAGCGATCTCACTACTGGGTATTTATCCAAAGAACACAAAAACACGCATTCAAAGGGATGCTTTGCCCACTATGTTTACTGCAGCCAAGGGTCCATCAACAGATGAATGGATAAATAAGAAGCGGCATATATACAATTAGAATGTTATTCAGCCATAAAAAAATAATGAAATCTTGCCATTTGCAACAACTTGGATAGAGGTAGGGAGTATAATGCTGCATGAAATAAGTCAGTCATAGAGAGACGAATACCATAGGATCTCATTCATATGTGAAATTTAAGAAACAAAACAAATGAGCAAATTAAAAAAAAGAGAGAAACCAAAAAAGAGATTCTGCACTCTAGAAAACACACTGAGGATGGGGATTAAAAAGTACGCTTATCATGATGAAAAACTTAAATAAAATTTAAAAAATTTCCATATAACATTTTATTAGTTTCATGTATGCAACATAATGATTTGATATTTGTATACACTGTGAAATGATCACAATAAATCTAGTTATCATTCCGTACCATACAATTTTTTTTCTTGTGATGAGATCTTTTAAGATTTACTCTCTTGGCAAGTTTAAATATGCACTACAGTATTATTGACTGTAGTCACCTTGCTGTATATTAATTACATGCCCATTACTTAGGTATTTTATGATAGGAACTTTGCACTTCTTAACCCCTTTACCCATTTAGCTCACCCCTCAATAACCCTCCCCTCTGGCAACTATCATTCTATTCTCTGTATTTACGAGATTCGTTTTGTTTGTTCATTCATTTTGTTTTTTAGATTCCGCATATAAGGAATATATATATATGATATATATATAAAGTTTCTAGAAGGGAAGGAATGGGGGATTTCTGGGTAGAGCCAATTAAGACAGATTTTTGGCTCTATCTGTTGAGAAGGCATGAAAATAATGTGCAGGGACACAGGTTCATGTCATACCCATGTCGTTGCTTAAGGAAAAGCACTTTAATTTTTAATTGTGAATTTAATTATCATATTTATGAAGCCAATATTTCATGGGAAGAAAGAGAAGAGAGGGAGGGAAGAGGAGGAGGAGAGGGAGGGAGAGGGGAGAGATAGAGAGAGAGAGGAAGGAGGGAGAGACAGCTGAAAAACAGCCCTGCTCCTTAACCTACATAATCCTGTCAGCAGCTTTTAAAACTGGCTGTGCATCAGAAACACTGGGGAGCGGTTAAAACAAGGGGTGGAGGCGGGGCTAAGTCACACTCCGAAGACTGCTTTAATTAGTTTAGGGTGGGGCCTGGATAGCAAGGTTGAGAACCTCCCCAGGTAATTCGAATGCACAGCCGGGATTGATATTCACTGTTCTAGATCTTTGTTTCTTAAACACCGTGAGCATGCGAATCACCTGGGGATTTTGGTAAAATGCCGATTCTGACTCAGCAGGTATGGGGTGGGGCCTAGAGTGTACATTGCTAACAAGCTCCCTAGAGATGCCCATGCTAATATAAAATGACTGCATTATTGTGTTGCTATAAAAATAGTCTGAATTCATAGTAATTGCTGGGTACCTAGGTGATGGGGCTAGTCAGAAGTATTGCTTTCTCAGATATGTTTAAATTGATGGGTTTTCAGTGGTAGCTCCAGTGTGGTGTCTGTTATTCCCTGGGTTCTTGGTTACATGGAATTGATTTTGCTCTTGCTCCTTGTGAAATTCACTGCACACACTGCTGGGATTCAGTATGCTGGCCTCCTGTTTGACTAACTGTCTCAGAGGCAGCCTTTTCCTCTTGGCTACTACTAAGATAAACTTAAGAACCTGGAATGAATTGTGTTAGCTATCCTGTGATTAGATCTTGGGTGTAAGAATTTGTATACTTGGCCCAGAAGGAGGCCTCTGCTGAAGACCAAACTGGGTGATGTATTCGGTTGTGTAGACATCTCTTTCCCAGCTCCTGGTTCTGTAGAGGACTTTGGCTACCCCTTGCTCCTTTATGGGGTCTTTTAGACTAAAGCCACGGGGGGGGGGGTGATTCAGAGCAGTCCTTTCCATTTTTACCCCTCACCAGTCCATATGGGCGATGGGGTGTAATTCTGAATAAGTCTAAACAGAGAAGGAGTGAATGGGACTGCATTATAAAGGAGGTGCATCTTAGATGTGTGGGAACCCTTCAACTCTGAATGCTCAGCATGAAACAAAGGAATTAAACTAAATAATGTTTAATCATTATTAAACTAAGTAAAGGTCATTACCATTTTCTGCTTTGCTTCTTGTTTTAGTATCCTTTGTAGTATTTAGTGTTAGAAGCATTTGCTAACTTGCCCACTGATATACATACAATATAGAATTTGGGTTAATTTCCATCTCTATAATGTTATTCCTTTGTGTCACACCCCATACCAACCCCCACACTCATACTCTTTGCTTTCCCTGTGGGACAGGGCCCATTTTCCTGAAATCTTTCTTTCTTTTTTAAATAACAGTGCTCCTGGATAACTTTGATATCAGTTTCAGTTCCTGAACTCTGCCAGCCATTTCCAGGAAGCACACAGACCAGCAACAACCCTCCACAGTGTCTATTTTCCCCTTGGCTGATTCATAGCCAGATGTATATCTGCAGCTGACATTTAATAATACCAGAATGTTCTTATGAGGAGGAGGAGTAGGTGACTGCTTCTGGGACATGACTCAGAGGACTGGGGAAACCCTCCTTTCACCAAAATGCTTTTCTACCTTTTGTCTGATGCCTAAAATTCTTGCAGGAGAATTCTTTGGTTAAGAGTCTAGTTTCTTGTTAAATGCTCTGGGAAGGGGTAACACTCTAAACCAGAGCTTCTCAAACTTTAACATGTACATGAATTACCTGGGGGATCTTATTAAACTGCAGATTTGGTTTCAGGAAGCCTAGGGTGGGGACCAAGGGTCTGCATTCTTTAAAAAAATTTTTTTTTATTTGAGAGAGAGAGAGAGAGAGAGAGCTTGAACAGGGGAAGGAGAAGAGAGAGAGGGACAAGCAGACTCTGGGCTGAGCACGGAGCCTGATGCGGGGCTCCATCCCACAACCCCATCCCACAACCCTGAGATCATGACCTGAGCCGAAATCAAGAGTTGGATGCTCAACCGACCGATCCACCCAGGCGCTCCCCGGCCTGGGTCTACTTTCTAATTAGATTGCAGGTGGGGTTGCTGGTGGGTAGTCTATACTTAGAGTGGCAAGGCCAGATCAGTGGTTCTCAAACTTGGCTGCACATTAGAATCTCCTGGGGAGTTTTTGTTTTTGTTTTGTTTGTTTGTTTGTTTTTACCATACCATAAGTCCACACCATGCCCAAGACCAGTTAAATGAGACTCTCTGGGGTTGGGACCCCGATACAGGTTTTAAACCTTCCCGGGTGATTCCAATGTAGAGCCACATTTGAGAACGTGCGCTTCAAACCAGGGCTTCTGGACCCTAGCTGCTAATTAGAGTCCTCGAGGGAGCTTTTAAAAAATACCAATGCCTGGATCTGCCCAAGATCAATTAAATTTGTATTTTAGTTGGTAGGGTTCAGGCATTAGTGCTTTCAAAAAACACCCTGAATGTTTTTAACCTATGGTGATGTTTGAGAACCACTGCTCTGTTAATCAGTCTTTGTAACTTCATGTGGATGAAATCTCTTGTGGGCAAGATCTGGTGGTGGCAGGGGGCAAGGAGGCGGGAGGTGGAAGGCTCAGAGAACTGGGGGCCACTTGAAGGGCAGGGATGTGAAGAAAGCTATAAAATGGGTATGGTGGGGGAGCTGAACATTTTATACACTATACGGTTTTTTCCAGGGCTACCCTGGAGGGTGTTGGCATTAGAGGACCGAGAAAGTCTCATCACGGTGTTGTCTTTTTGGATAGTTGGCCTGAATAGTGGGTAGAGTATGATGTGAAAGCTGAGCCTACTCTTTGTAATTGTTCTCAGGCTTAGATGCCTCAGCGAAGGTGACCAACTATCCTGGTTTACCCAGAACTGTCCACTTTTAACACTAAAAGTCCCACATCCCAGGCAAGTGCTCATACCTGGGCAGACTGGGATGGTTAGTCACCCTAGCCTCACCAATGCAGCAGTGATCCAGATCTTGGTGTGTGGCCACCACACAGGAGCTGGCTATTTCTTCTGGCAAGTCAGCTGGAAGACAATTTTCCTCATTGACTTAAGTGTATTTCATTCATTGTTGATGGTGAGGGCTGGGCATTGTGAAGGTGGTAGGAAGTTTGAAACAACTTGATCCTGAATGCATGGTTTAAAGACAGTTTGACTAGTTTATCTTCATTCTTTTTCTTTCTTTTTTAAAGACTTGTAGTGCCAACATACACACACACACACACGCGCGCGCGCACACACACAAACACACACACATCACTGTTTGGTTGGCATAGCATTGACCTACATAGGCACAGAGACCAAATAAATTCCAAGGAGATGAGACAAAATCATGGTCTGTGCCCATGAGCTCTAGTCTGACAGATGGATATAACCTACTCAGAGAATATTTTCAAAGCATGTGGCTTGAATGAAGAAAAATGCCATGCAAAACAGATATGCAAATCTTAAAAGGAGATCAAGTCAGAGTAAAATGTCACATAGAAGGAGGATGGGGTTAATCAGGAAAGACCTTTTTGAAGATGTGAATGTCACTTTATGAAATGAGGATAATGTCACTTTTCTAAAACACACAAAAAAAGCCAAAAACAGCAAACTGAAAGCAAAACAACTTAAAGGGCTTGTTAAAGGGAGGAGGTAAAAACTGGATGATTCAATGTCCATGTTCTAGTTCACAGACTTTAATACATCATCTCTGAGATAACCCACCCTCTGCACAATGGAAGTCTGGTTTTGTATGATCAAGCTGCTGGTACCTGTTTTCCTTGACTTAGAAGTCATGGAATTCCTTACTGGAATTAGGATTTGGGGGTAGACTCTAAAGCAGTCGTTCTCACACTTGAGTGTATGTTAGAATCAACTGGAAGACTTGTTTAAAGAGACGCTGAGCCTCACCACCAGAGTTTCCAAATTTGTAGGTCTGGGGTGGTGCCTGAGGATTTCCCTCCAGGTGATGCTGATGCTGCTGGTCCAGACATCACTCTTGAGAAAGAATGGACTAGAAGAGCATTGTGGTCCAGCAATTTTATAGACACAGTAACGAAGCTCTTCCTAGAACAGACCTTGCCATGTAGAACATCTCGACTAAACCCGAAGAATGTAAAAGGGATGAAAACTGGAAGTTGAGAAAGCTAGGTGTCATCTAGGGAAACAAACTGAAAGCATCCTTATTTTTGTTGTGGCTACAACTATAGCTATTCCCTAAAAACATGGTGTTTCTGGATTTCATATATGTGCAATTAAAGTGAATCCTACCATTGTGGTTCAAAAAGAAATAACATCCTACTGTTTGGAATGAGTAAATACATCTTGTTTTCTCTTGCGTGATGGCAGGGTTACTGAATTCTATTCTGAACATATATAATAGAATATGTCATAAAGTCCATTCTCTTCCTTGACAGGGTCATCTTATTAGGTAATGATTGGGACCAATGAATTTCCTAGCAGTTTTATGCCAATGAGGTAATGTAATCAGTTGCTCAGGCAACGGTGCAAGATATATTTCAATTAAAACTGTATATTTTGAATTAATGCAAGATAGTTCTGTTTGCTTTCTTGGATTAGCTCAACTATAATGCCTAAAGTAAATGCTTCTAATTCCTCTAGGAGAAATTTAAGTAAGGCTTAGTGGACTTTGTTGGTGACTGATTCATCATCCATTTTCTCTTTTCTTCCTTCCTAGTAGCATTCCAATTTTGTTCAGGTATCTGCAAGTCATTTATTTGGAAGGCGATCTCAGAAAACAATGTTAGAGAGTGGAAAAATTAGAGGAGGGAAGGGAGCCAATCAAGGGAATATTATTAAGCTCTACTATGGAGCTCAGTCCTGCTGGGGAAGTGCGATGATATAGGGCATGCTGCTCGGAGAAAATTCTCCATGATTTTCTACACATCTTATGACAACTTTTGTCCTGTTCTAGGTCTTCAAGGATGTCTGCATTGCAAACAACCTTAGAATATAGAGATAATGTCTCAGTCCAGGGACACAGGGCAAATTTGTTTCCTGACTGGATAACAAAGAGAATGTCTTTCCCTGGGACAAAGTTTGGGCAGGCTTGCTAGCAGCCCCTTAAAAGATTGAGGGTTTCTAAGTTTGGGGTCCTTCAGCTACGACACAGACCCATTGTGTGCATAGCATCCATCTGGACCACTCCACATCACCCCCCCGGGATTTGGATATCAAGGGAAACCAATGGAAACGTGAAGTTCACGCTGCCTGCTGTGCTGTCATAAAGTCATTTGTCTCTGGCCCAACAGACTCATGTCTTCTGTTAGCATCCAGGAAACTGTGGCAGGCTAACCTGCTAGCTTGCAGGCAAGGTAAAATCTCAGACCCCTCACAGTCCTTGACAGATGTCTCAGACTTGTTGCTCCTAAGGGATGATGAAGCAGGGGTATTTAACAACCTTCAGTCACTGGTTGAAGACTGCCCCAAAGAGGCATCAAACCTTCATTTCCAGCTTTTTGCATGAATGGGCTGAGTGACCTTCTGCAACTTTGGAGAAAGTACACAGACAAAAAAGATGTAGACACTGCCTTTTAGAATTGGCTGGTGTACACTAAAGTAGTAAGGTCTGAAGGATATAGGTAAGGCACAAAAATGGTCTATTAAACCTCTCTTGGTGTACGTGCACCTCACTTTGGAGACCACTGGTAGAGAGTATAATAGGGACATGTTACAGGATAAAGCCATCAGGTATAAGGGGCACCAGATCATGAAAAATCTTTGGAGCCATGCTAATTAATTTGAGTGCAATGGGGAGCCATTGTTTTTTTCACGCAGGGTAGCTACTATTTATTGAGCATCTACTATGTTTTAGGCATCATGCCAGAGACTTCAAATACATTAACATAAACATTAATATTCACAGATTTTACATATAAAAAATTTAAAGACAATTTAAAGAAATTTGCTCAAAATTAAATATAAGATTAATTTGTCCATTTATTTAAAAAGTGAATGTGCCAGCCCTCAAGTCCAGCTATGTTTACTCTGAGGCCAATGGTCTTTTCACTATGCTACAACTACCACTTTTCTTCAAACATTCTCTACATATGAAAAAATAAGGTATAATTTGCCCAATGTGAAATGATTCACCTTACATATTGTATTGGTTTGTGACTTTTCATTTTATTTTTGAATAAAAGAAGACTTATGTCTTCATTAAACTGGTATATATAATGTGATGATAAAATAGTAATTTATTCTTTATTTAATATAAACATTATTGGGGCGCCTGGGTGGCTCAGTCGTTAAGCGTCTGCCTTCGGCTCAGGGCGTGATCCCAGTGTTATGGGATCGAGCCCTGCATCAGGCTCCTCTGCTGGGAGCCTGCTTCTCCCTCTCCCACTCCCCCTGCTTGTGTTCCCTCTCTCTCTGGCTATCTCTCTCTGTCAAATAAATAAATAAAATCTTTAAAAAAATAAACATTATTAAGCTAAAGCCAAAACCAGTTTGTAGTTGATCAATAAATTCGTTTCATTCAAATTCAAATATTCAACTATTATATTTTTGAGAATCATTCCAATCCAAGTTACCTTCTTATATTAAAAGCCTAGAAATTAATATAGCGTACACTTAAATAGTAAAACTCCAAATATGTTGAAGTTCTCATGTTTATCTAAGTGAATCCTGTGTTTTTATTGCCATGTAGCCATATCCTATTTATATAAAGTAGATGATTATGTCCCAAGAGCAATCTCCATTTATGTTGATAATGGTTCATAAATAAATCTCCTCGCCACTTCTAAGTGCCAAAAGAACCCTTTGAGATTAAATCTGCCCTGATTTATCTTAGCTCCCATGTGAGAGTATTGAGAAATGTTGGCAAAAAATAATCCAGTTATTTTAGAGCTAAGTATTGAGATGAAAGTAAATAGTGTCTACCATTTGAAAGCTAGCTAGGTGTTGAATTTTTAAAAATATTTTCTCTAGTTGTTTAAAAACAATGTAGAAATCCAAATGGAATAATTCTTTATATAAATATACTCAGTGAAGGGATTTTGGATTTTTAAATGAAAGCCTTCTAGATTACAAAGCATTTCTTAGAGTATTTTTCCCTTTATGTTTTTCTTCGGTTGACTAAATGTCAGTGCTACATTGAAAAGGAGCATTAACGATAAAACTCAAGCTTTACAGTGAAGCCATTACTGAAGTTATCTAGTCACCGACATACTTTTGCAAACTCACATTTTTATTCTGTCTAACAAATAATAATATGTCTGGACTCTACTAGTTTAGGAAAATTGATCTATTTCATACTTAAGTATAACAGTGTCAATTTATGACAGGTCCCAGAATTCCTTTGATGAATATATTTATAGTAAGCAGGCATTAAAGTTTGCCTTAAAAATTCATTCTCAAAATGTCTGTGTTTGGTTTATCATTTTCAATTCTGTTGAGGTAGGGGCCTGGAGGTGATAGACCTGATCGGAATTAAGCACATTATCATGCCACTTCATTTAAAAATTACTTGAAATGCCTATGGAATTTGGTTGAAATCTACATCTGTGAACAAAGGTCAATAATTTGTTGTGAACTGAAGGAATTTAGTAAAGGTCAAAGCTTCCTCAGAAAACTGAAAGGTCATGGTCAGCCTCCAAGAATACCATCTTCCTTAGATTCCCTAGGTCCTAGAAAGGAAACAGGTTGGGTACTTGGGAGACCAAGGTTAATGTTCCAGACGGTGGAATTCTCATATCCCTCCCTGGAGGAAGGGAAGCTAAGGCTGCCTTCCCTCTGTTGGGCCAGGTGTTGTGGAAATTCACCTGAGGGGGTGGGGGAAGAGTTGAAAAATAAATGTGTGACTCTGTGACTCAAGCTCATGTTTGGGGAACGAAGGTCATCAACTAAGGACACAAGCTGGGCCACATGAAGAGCATTTTAGGTGACATCTTAAGACCCTTGGCTCGAACTCCTGACAGAGAGAGAGCTATAAATCCAGAAGAGGTGGAATGGCCTAGGGCCAGCTGGCTAGAGCAGCCCTGCCTTCAGAGGAGGTGTCTTTCTACTGGAGGTGTAAAGAATTATGAGTGTAGGTAAAAACGGACAGAATAGGTGCTCAGCAACAGAGACTGCCACAGCTAGGAGGAGAAAAATAGATTTGGCCAGCAGCACCTGGACAGGGCTCACTTAAGTGACTGGATCTGTGGAGATTCCCAGATCTGTCTGGGCCTTATGCCTAATGCTCTACATCCATACATATGAATGCATAATCCCTCGGAATTCTGAAATTCAATGTTTCCAGAAATGAACTTGTTGCCCAAATTAACTTTTCTTTCTGTATTCTCCAGCTCTGTTGGAGGCTAGCTCAGCCATCTGCCCAGTCAACCTGTCTATCAATTCTCACATCCAGTCAGACACACTCCTTAATCTTTCCATTCCCCATACTCCATGTCTGCTACTGCTGCTTTGGGTCAGGACCTTTTCTTTCTCTAAACTCCACATAGCTATACAAATCTGACTATATCACTCAACTGTTAAAAAGCCAGTGGCCTTCCCATTACTGTCTATGGAGTAAAAAGCAATCACCTTTGCATAGCAAAGTAGTGTGCTGGTAAACCAGTTCTATTTTAAAGAACACTCTGGGATGCCTCAGTGGCTCAGTTGGTTAAGCATCTGCCTCTTGATTTTGGCTCAGGTTATGATCTCAGGGTCGTGAGTCCTTTGCCAGTCCTTTGCTAAAACTTTATGCTCTAGGTTATGGTTGTAGCTCCCTGTGTATTCCAGGCTGTTTTCCATGTCCATTTTTTCATTCATGTTGTGTGAAATTCTCTCCGTAGCACTCCCTTTTCACCCTCTTTTGGGGTGAAACTCTTACCTCCTTCATCTTGCTAAATTCTTCCCTTCCTTCAGGACCTGGCTTAGATGAACCCTTAAGGAGGACTTCTCTACTCTTTCTGTCTTAATTTGGGTATCCCAGAAGCAGGCTCAGAGAGGAGGTTTCACGTGCATTTATTAGTAGATTCCCAGGAAAAACTAACAAAGGGATAAGGAAGGGGGACTGGGAAAGGAAGGAGGATAAACAAGTCTGCAAAATCACCATGGAGAGTGACTTTGCCTCCATCCCATGGGGGGCTTTTGGAGACAGGTTAGGATACACATCAGAGTTATCTTGATCAGGGGCAAAGGGGCTGGTATACTTGTATCCCCATTCCTGCCAGTCACAGGGCTGCCTCTAGGGAATTAAATTCCCAGACACTTCAGCTCTCTGTGCGTGTGCACAGGCAATATGGGCTCCTGCAGCCTGAGAACTGTCCTTCAACAAAGAGACACAGTGCTGGCTGCTGGGACTGAAAGCAGCCTGAAACTGACGTGCACAAAAATGGCAAAGGTGTTCCAGGAGATATGGGTGGGGCACTGACAGTGCCTGTCATATACCCCCACAGTCCAACACACACACACACACACATATATAAGGGGACACGTGCACAGACACACACACACATACCATAAAACACATACCCCTCATGTTGGTTTGGGTTCCCCTCTTCAGAATTCTGCATTGGCTATATCACCATCAGTGCAGTTACCCCAGGTTTTAGGATCATTTTTAAAAAAAATTTTTTTTATTATATTATATTAGTCACCATACAGTACATCCCTGGTTTTTGATGTAAAGTTCGATGATTCATTAGTTGAGTATAACACCCAGTGCACCATGCAATACGTGCCCTCCTTACTACCCATCACCAGCCTATCCCATTTTTTCATGCATCAGTGTCCTTCCTTTTGCTGTGATCACCTTGAGGGTAGGAATCATTTGTCTTTGCAGTACAGTGCCAGGCACACAACAGATGTTCAATAAACATGTATAGGTTAAAAGCATAAGAGAGGAGACCATGAGGGCAACACAAAGGGAAGTAGTTGGGGTTGGGAAGGGGCATGGCTGAAAGAGAGTCTCAGAAAGGCTGGATGGAAAGCTGAGGCACATGGATCCTTGAGAATAGCTTAGGTCTCAGGTTTTATCTAACCCCACCCCCCCACCCCATGACATGTTTGGTGTGGCCTGCAAAGACACCAGTAACATAAAATAAACTTTGTAATACTGGAAAATGGTTTTCCAGACTTCCTGTGGATTATTTTTCCTTTCAAGAAACATTCTAAATTATCAGGGGCAATTAGAAATTATGGGTAAAATGCTGGCATTATAATAGAAGCTATGCCTGGCATCCAAGCCGGAAACTAGAGGAGGCTTGAATGCATGGTTCGTAAGGATTCCCTGAAGTCTGATTAGCATCTAAGTACACTTCAAACTACAGCTCAGCTGCTTGCAACATACAATTATGGATGTTACTAGCATGTCTAATTTGACAACTAACGGAGAGGGCACGCATGAAACGGGAGTTGTACCATTTGGCCAATATGTCCCCTGCTGCAGAGTTCAGTTCCGTACTGCCACCAGAACCATCTGTGTGTGCCAAACAAAATCTTACAAAGATGACAGATTTTCAGAAAATGACGAGAGAGTAGTATCCCCCCCCCCCCCC
>NW_024423319.1:108403538-108493088 GCF_017311325.1 Ursus maritimus | reverse complement strand
CCCCCCCCCCCCCCGCATCAAATTAGTAGTTCAGTGTAACTGGTTAAACTACACTATCCACAAGGGAAATGGAATTTTAATTACGATTGTTAAAAAAAAAAAACCATTCACCCTCTGTTCTCAAATATTGGGGATGTTTGTTTTTTGCCAATTCTGTTCTCTTGGAATTCAAGGCATTTGAAACAATTGGGGGTAACTGGTGGGCATTTGAGGGGCATGAAATTCAAGGAGAACAAAAGGAGATATGATAATTATCTGGGGAAAATTATATATATCTTAATAAGAAAAGACTAATGAGTATGAAAGAGAAATATGAGATTAGACCTAAAATAAATTATAATATTGTTAAAGAATTTTGATAAAATGACACTACATTTAGTAAAAATCCATTATCTCCTTTACCCCCTGTCTATTAGTGACCTTGTCCATTTCGTAAGAACTCAGGGTTGAAATTTTGAAGTCATCCATCTCTTTTAGCCTCTTTATCTAGTTATGGAGGTCCTCTTCCTTATTCCTTCAAAATGCATGTATGCAAATCTGGCCTTCAGATAGATATCTATTAGCATGGCTTTGAGGGGATTCGGGGGACATAATTGTGGGTTTGGAAGGTGGTTTGGTCCTTACAAGTGCACGAATTCAATCTCCTTGAAAAAGGATGCCAAATCTATTGCTTGACACCTATAGGCTTAAAGGGATTGGTGGGACAGATATTAAACCAGGGGTTTGAATATAAGTTGGTGGAGGGAACAGGAAGAAGAAAGGCAGGAGCAGAGATAGGATATTGGTAGCAAAATATCTATTCCACTATTTTGGTGAGGTCTAGTTCTCTGTGTAACATTCCACCCTGGCTTGGGCTTTTCGAGATCACATCCCTCTATCCTTTCAAATAAGTCCATCAACCTGTCCAGAGATGTTGGACTAATTTATCTCCATACTTCTTTCAAACCCTTTCATCAGTTCATTCCCGTGTTAAATCTGATGTTCCCCTGGTTCTTTAGCTGGGCCCATGTACAAGGCACTGGCTAATAAAAACAAAAATAGTGACTTTGATCTAGAACAGCCACCCACCCCACCCTGAAACAATTCTGCTCCCACCCTTAATTTCTTATCAAGTCCCCACCACTTCTTGCCTCTCTGGTCCCAGATACCTGGCAATGCATCACTCTCTTCCCCCTCTTGCAGTTTTGTGCCCTTGTGTTTCCTCTGGCATTAATTTCTTGGCACCCCTTTTCCAGTTTCAGTTTTGCTTACTATTGGCCTCCAAAATGCTCCCTGTTGCCTGCTCTAACTCCCATCCCTGCATCTCAAAGGAAAGAAAGGAGATGTTCTTGTCTAATTTCCACTGCAAATCTGGGAGCTAATTCTGCCAAAAGAGCCATGTGGCATTTTAGTGAAAGATTGGAAGCATGAGCGGAAGGGGGTAGTGCGCATGACTGGCCATGTCGAAATACCCATATTCATAATTAGAGCCACTCTCCTTGTAGCACCTGCCTTTTGACCTCTCAGCGCAGGGTCTATTAGCTTTTATAAACTGTCGTTGCTGGCTTGCTTTCAATATTCACTAAAAACTTTACATTTTCATGCTTAGTATTTGTAGCTCTGTTGAACATTTTACTTCTCAACCTGTTTCCTATTAGGAATAGAACTTGATGAAAATTACCTCAAGAGAGAACCTTGAGTAGTGCTTCTCACACTTAGAAACCCACATAGAGCACCTGAGGGTTTTGTTAAAATGCAGATTCTGATTTTGTAAGGTCTGGTGGGGCCTGAGACTCGGCATTTCCAACAAGCCCCCAGATGCTGCTGCTACTGGTTCAGGAACCACACTTTGAGCAGCCAGGATCTACGTGTCTCTTGATGTCAGACTTTGCAGCCATGATTAATGAAAAATAATTTGGTTTACGATGGTTGCATTTAACACCCAGCATTTTCCACAAGCATGTATACTCTACATACCTCATTTTGGAAGGTATCTGGTAGAACTTTGGATCTGCAAGCAGATAATGGTCAAGTGGCAAATTTCCTTGCTCATCTTCTCAGAGATCTCTTCTGATGGGCCTGAGAAGGAGGAAGGACGATCACAATTTTGATCCAGAACCATTTTTGTCTGTAGGGATATTTTAGGTTGATGTTGCCTGGAGAGTTAGAGTTGAACTAGCAGCTTTTTCAGGGAAGGTATTCAGGTGTTCTGGATCTGAGACCCTGAGAAATACAGAAATAATTAATACCAGTCAAACCTTCCTAAATGCAGCATTCTTTCAAACTGTAAAAGTGCTTGCGTAATTAACACTGGTGGCAAACAAGGCAGTGACTATATCTCATCTCCTATTTTTGATCACTCATTTCCCCCCACCTGGAGATACTTCTTTCGATTTCAGCTGTTGATGCTGTATCACAGATATTTTCAAAGTCACTGCAGAGAACCTAGTAAATCCTACCTTTTTCTAGCAGGAAGCCTAGCTTTAGGCATGACAACTGCCTTTGCAACTCTCTGTCTACTGAATATCCAGGAGAAGGCAGGAAATGACCCAGAGATGGCCACAGGGCCCACCTGTCATGACAGTGTATTATTATTATTATTATTTTTAAAGATTTTATTTATTTATTTGACAGAGAGAGACAGCCAGCGAGAGAGGGAACACAGCAGGGGGAGTGGGAGAGGAAGAAGCAGGCTCACAGCAGAGGAGCCCGATGTGGGACTCGATCCCAGTACGCCGGGACCACGCCCTGAGCGGAAGGCAGACGCTTTAACGACTGCGCTACCCAGGCGCCCCATGACAGTGTATTATAATCAGTTGTCTCCACATTGATCTTTCTCCTTCCACTTTCCTCATCTGTTCCCACCTCTCAGAAACATTTCTCTTTTATCTTGAGCCTTACCAGATAGCTTTTCCTCCCAAGTCACTGATGAAGGTGACAAAGAGTTCTTGAAGTGAAAGTGTATTATGCAACCCCAAAGTGGAATGTCCTCCCTTTTTTCTGAATTATCTACCACTGTTAAGAAGGTGCCTCAGAATGAGTAAACATTTTCGTGCCAATATTTAAGTTCATACTTATCATTTAATGAACTAGTGCTCCCTGCTGAAGCTTGAACTGATAGAAAGCAATAGGTATAGGAAATGAAAAGAGAAAAATCTCTTTAGGTTGTGGATGGCCAAAGCACAAATTCAGAAACCTGGAGTTTCATGGAGTTTTGCTGACTCAGCTTTCAAAATCCTAGGGGTGATTTAATTCTTTACCTTTTCCTCTCCCTCCAGGCTGCTTTCTGCTTTTCTTTTTCTCCCCATGCTTTAAGCAGGACACTGGGGCAATCTGGAGCCACAAACATTTAGTTTATTATTTTCCATGACCATGGTTAGGCCAGTGGGAGATACCACAGGGCTGCAGCACCCAAGAAATTCCCAAGTGAACAGACCCAGCTTAACCCTGATTCTTCCCCTCATGAGCGCATATTTTATCTGATGGATGAAACTCCTGCTGAGATCATTGTTTCCTGCCTAGTTGCTGTTTAATTCATTTTCATGAGGCAATTCTATTATAATATCAGTACCATGAACATTAAGTCCCAGGGCAATCAGGCGGTTCATCTTTGATAAGGTCTCAGGTGTACTTGCTTAATCTCCAGTGACGCTCTTGGCTTATCTTATTGTTAGAGCCACAATAGTGCAATCTTTCTGGAGCATTATAGTTGCTTTTTCTAGATCTCTCTGACCCACACATCCCCCCCCCCAACACAGAGCTACTTCACTTACACTAATTAACCTTGATACATTTCTCTCCTTTAATACACTGAAACTCCTATTCAGATCTGTATTCAATAACATACAGTTGGAATCCATCTTGGACTTTCAGGAGAAATGCCTATGCTATGTTAGTACTGTGAACCCTTGTTTTTGTTCCCCCAAATGAAAATGGCTTTATTATTTATGTCATTATAAAAATAGTTCATGCTTAGTATAAAACATTCAAACAATACAGATTAGTATACTGAAGGAAAACAGTACCTTGAATTCCACCACTTAGAGATTAATACAGTTCACAATCTTCCAGACCTTTTTCTACATACAGACACAATTTTATGCAGTTGGAATGCACTCTTTTGGCCAGATAATACATTGTTATCATTTCAACAAGTACAGATATTGAAATAGGTTATTTTTTTCTTTGGCTTGAAGGCTGTTTGTAATTCCTTTACTTTCACCTTATTTTTCAAGGCCTCCTCCCCTATTTCGTTCCTCTTCATTCCTCTCCTTTCTCTCTAACCAGGCCTCCCAGCAGCCCCTGAGGGGCAGCTTTGGCTGGGGCAGTTGCCAGGGAGAGGAAGAGAAGGAAGGAGGTGCAGGTGGTCAGGCAGCGGGAGGCGTGTTCCATGCTGTCCCTTCCAGGAGAATTGGCCCTCTCTACTCCTGCCAGGTGGGAGTTGGAATGACGTCAATTTCCCTTTTTATACCATCTCCTTATTTTCTATACTCTCTCCACCCTTTGCCTCCTTCCTAGGCAGCAGAAGGGAGGTATCTGCAGAGAGGTATCTGCACAATCGTCAAGCTCCTCAGGCGATTCTTATTTAGGGGTGTACAGCTCCTCTTTGAGACATGCTGCTCTACTCATTGCAGACCAGGTGCAGCTGATGGCTGGATAGGAATCACCTGGGGAGACGGTTAATAATATAAACTCCTGCACCTCATTCCCGGAGATTCTGATTTTGTAGAGCCGGATGCGGCCCAAGACTTTGGGTTTTATTTTTTTAAACAAGATCCCTAAATGATCCTGAGGAGAAGCCAGGTTAGCCCATGCTCTACTTTCGGGATACTCAAAGTGTGGTTCATGGACCAGCATCGGTACCATCATCATTGCCTATAGAAATGCAGAATCTCAGGCCTCACTTTGGATGTACTGAATCAGAGCCTGTATTTTAGCAAGAGCCCTGGATGAGCTGTATTGCACATTATAGTTTGAGAAGCACTGCTCAACTCCAGCGCCATAGAATGGGAACATTCTTTGTGGAGTTAAACGGAAAACACTGTGACTTACTTGATTCCCAGCTGCTGATTGGCTGGTGGGATTTTACAAAAGGGACCTACAACTTTCAGCAATGTTTTCCTAAAAGAGATGTAGTAAATAGTACAGATAATTCCAAGTTAGAGGAAATCGTCCACCATTCTGAACCTTAGCTTGTCTTTGATTTTTACGCCTGAGATCCTCATTAAAGAAGTTCAGGTTGCATGAATATTTTAGGTTAAAGATTAAAATTGGACCATATTCTTCTCTTTAGAGTGATTTGATGTCTTAGCTCTTAAATAACAAAGCTCTTGGGCAAAAAATTTAAGTGGTCCTAGGTAATGTTTCTACCAACTTATGCACTGCCAATATCCAGCTGATAACAACAGCATTTCAGGAGAACAAAAATAGCAACTCAATGTCATTTTTATTAGTGAGCTCATTCCCTGCATCAGCTCCTGTGGAGACATCATTCAGGGGAAATTTTGGCCTTCCATGTTGTTTATGAAAGCCTCTTGACTAGAATTGTGATTCACCTAAATTTGTCTCAGAAAATGCATCCGTAAGCATAAGCATGTTGAACGTTGAAGTTATTGTTTCATAAAGATACCATAAAGAAATACTTTCTTTTCTCCCACTAATAGAAGATCATGGAATTATTTCTCCGTTTAGTTTTGTTGTAGGGTAAAACCCAAGTTGTTCATGATAAGCTGAACTTCAGGGCCCCAGACATTCCACTTCCATGATTTTCTTCTTCAGGGACACCTTTTATTCATACAGTTCTTAGAGCCCATAACTTCTCTGTGCCTTCTTGCTTATTTCAAAACTCACTCCCTGTATGCTTTCCTAAACCTTTGTAACAGTGCATCCATTAGAAAAAGAAAACTATCTCTAGAGCCATAACTCAAAAGGGTGCCCCCCCATCTGGGATGGGGTAGACTGACTATGGCAGTATGGTGGCTTTGTAATGCCATCAACAAATTAGGCTCCTTCTATCTTCCTACTCTGCCACTTGTAATGTATAGTTCTTGTCCATGGGTTTGCAATATGGCTGCTGTGCCTCCACTAACTGTGTTTGTCTTTCATGAAAGAAGAATGAGAAAGAGAAAGAGCCATTGTTTTTGTAAGTCTTGCCTTTTTAGCAAGCTATCTGGGCGGCCCCTCCCAGTGATTTCCACTTATATCTCAGAAACCAGAGCTGGGTCACATGACCACCCCTCGATGAAAAGGAATGTGGGCACATTGCTACCCCTGACCTCCAAATTGGAATTCTGTAACTAGAAAAGAAGGGAAAATGGATATTAGGTAGGCAGTTAGCAAGACCTGCCACTATCACGAAGCTGTAAGTAACTCATAAGGTATTTGCATTTTAAAGGAGAACAAAGACTTAAGTCAAAGAAATAAACCTTGAATAGGAGAATTTCAGGCTTTAGCTACTGTGTACTTAGTCTCTGTGTCTAGGGATGAGAAATTATATTGCCTCTCGGCTTTCCCTATGTAGAATACATGCCTGCTCTGTCTGGGTTTAAACTGGAGCCTGCTTAGATAAGAAACCACACACTCCCAATGTGACCTTAAATCCCTCTGGCTCAGCCCCACCTGTGCTTTGGGAAGTGATGTTCCTAATCAGAGTCTCTAAAACCGAAAGACCCTCCCAAATCCTCGCTTTTATTTTGGGAAGGTGTTAGAATTGTTATCTTGAATTGTGTTTTCTATGGTCAGTTAATTGTTTTGATCTGATTGAGATTCTAGTGCAATCCATACAGGCTTCATTTAAAAAATGACAACATGAATTTAATGTAAGGGCTTAATAAAATCAAATTTTCACTAACCTCAGTAATTACTGAGGATGCTCTGCTTTTACTCTCTGGACAGACCCTTGATCTGGTACTTAAGCTCTCTTTAAGGGAGAAGACCCTGGAGTAGAGAAGGATGGATGCCTTCCTGGCCTCATGCTTAAGTGTTGAGAGAATGGGAGGCAGACCTCAAGGTGAGTGGGCTTGGATATGTGTGGAAAATAGTGATTTCAACTGAAGTAGGGTTGGTAATCCGGTCTTGAGACTGAGAGCAAGAGAAACTAGATTCCCCACCCCTGTTTTTAGGGACACAGAAGGAGAAATGTGAAGAAAAAACACAGAAGTCTCAGTGCTAGGAAGGGTCAGAGGGGAAAAAGATGGTTTGTGTGACAAAGTACCAGGTAGAAAAAGACACTAGAAAGATCTAAGAAGGAGTGAGAAATTGCTGAGGCCGGAGTGTTAGAAATAAAGCCCAGATCAGAGTTTAGGCCACAGACCTTGCTTTCTGCTCCCCAACAGCTTAGAGAGATCAGGGTGGTGGCAGTCATGGCTTTTCCATGAGTTTGTGAGACTCTATGGGGTTACGTGTCATTTTAAGCTCACTGAATATTTAAAGTTTGGGGAAAGGTTTCTGTTACAGTTAGTATTGCTGCTTAACAAGCCATCCCAAATTAGTGGTGTAAATAACAACCACTATTTCATTATGCTCACAGCTTCTGGGGTTCAGGAATTCCAACAAGGCACAGTGGGGATGGCTTGTCTCTGATCCATGATGTGTGGGTCCTCACCTAGTTTGGGGTAACTTGAGTGGCTGGGAGCTGGAATCATCTGGAAGCTTCTTACCTCATACGTCTGGGGTTTGGGCTAGGGTTACTCAATGACTGGGTTCAGCAGGCTTATTGACCAGAGGGCCAACACATGGCTCTCCATGTGGCTTGGGCTTCTCACAGTATGATGGTTGAGTCCTGAGACGGAAAGTCCCAAGAGGGAACCTCTGAATGATGCAAGTGCTCCCAGAGAGCCAGGGCAAGCTGCATTTATGATCTAGCTTCAGAAATAACCACACAGCATCATTTTCAACTTTCTCTTGTGGTCAAAGCAGTTACAAGTCTGCCTAGATTTAAGGCAAGGAGTTTTAGAGCAGCCCCCTCTTCATAGAAGGAGTGCAAAAAAAATTTAAGGACCTTAAACAAACAAACACACACTTGCTCCCTGAACTTGCAGTTGGAATCTTGGCTGTACAGTTTCTAGCTATGTGACCTTGAGCAAAAGACTAAAATTCTCTGACCTCTAATATTCTCATCTACCAAATATTAGGTTTGGGTGAGGGCTAAATGAGATAAAGCTGTATTGAAGCATCTAGCATATTGCTTAGAACGTGATGTATCCAATATTGCTTGAGCCTAAATCTGAAGAATTCTTGGGGAATACCAAGTCTAAAGTAAGGGTTATTTTCTAAGGTGTAGAATCAGGGATTAAATTGAAAGCTGTATTGTGCTTTTAACAAATACACACTTATTAAATACCTACTACATGCCAGACATTTCCTCCTAGCCAGGAATGTTCCTTATTCAAGAGTTAGACTTGCATCTAAAAATACCAGACATGATATTTTAGGTGGTTGTGGACACAAATATTTTCTAAGCATCTTCTCCTTCCTCCAACCATAAATACTGTCCAGAAGTTAACTTGAAGACTTCTTTGTGCATTCTTGAGCTCTTCCCTTCTCTGCACCTTTTGCAGGTATTTTATTTTTTTCCATTTTTGCATCTATTAAGCTTCTTGCATCCTTAAAATATGGGATTGATTTAATTAAAATTTTCTGGAAAAATGATGAACACTGTGCTCAGATGAAATCCTCATTTGGAGATGTTTTTCTCTGAGCAAAGAACATGGTTTCTGGATACTGTACCATTTTGGTGAGCTGGTGCAATGGTTTTAATTAATAAAAGAGAAGGATGAGTCTTCTGAGGAGGCTCTCGGGAGAGTCTGATATGCAGAAAACAGTTCATGGTGTAATATCACACATACCTTGCCCCTTGAGGAACTGTAATCATGGGTAATACCTTTACCTATATACTGAAGAGCACCAGGAGGAAGAGGCAGTGTGGATGAGGGAGAATTCTCACAATTCAACAAGTGACATTGCTGATGAAAATGTGGATTGAGAAGTGCAAGTTAACTTTCTGTCCACGGAACAACTGTGTTCTTTTCAATTATGGGTTCTGTGTGGCATATTATAGATCACATCCTTCTAGCAAAGTTCATTTTACATGATGAAAAATGAAAAGTTAATAATACAATATATAGAAATAGTTTGACCTTGAGATACTAAAGCTGTTCTTAAAACCAAATGTAGCTGATGATTTTGTGCCCCAAAACCCATTCCTTCTGCCTTCCTGTGATTTCAGCAGTAACTGTGGTGGCCATTTCCTGTGCATGCCAAAGGATTATCTTAAATTACTGTTACATCTTGCTCAGTCTGCACATATGGCAGCCTGAGAGTATGGCACAGAGTGGGGCATGGAAGTTAACACTCTAGATGTTACTCTGAAACAAAGAACTACAGGAGTGGACCCATATATGCTTCCTGTCTGAGGGAGGAATAATTCCAAGGCACATTCTACACTGTTTCCCAGTGGGGCTCAGGCAGGAGTCAATTCCAGTTGCCTACAGCAGTAATCAGTTCAGTAATATACCCTTCATTATCTTCCCTCCTTCTCCGCCTTAATCTCCCTGCTCCTTCATTCCTGATCCCTGGGATCACCTCCCAAGTAAGTTCACATCTTTTTTTTTCAGCTTCTGCTTTGAGGGAACCCCAAATAAAAACATGAAGTGTCCTGGCCGACTTAAACCTGAAATTCAGATATGCTCCAGGAAAGGAGTCCCCTCATTCCAACCCTAGTATCTATTGCCTTGCACTGATTGTCATGGGAGCTGAAGACCCACCTGAACAAAGAATCAAATTGTGTCTTCAAGGTAGGATGGTCTTACAACAATGCCACCTGATGGACTGGGATAGAGAATGGGGCTTCTGAGAGAAAATTTACCTTAAAAGAAGAAGGGGTCTGCTGTAATTCATTTGCTTATTCAGCAGATATTTATTGAGAGTCTTCTGTGTTACAGGTACAGTTCTATATGCTAGGGATACATCAATGAATAAAAGAAACAGAAATATTTGCACCCATGAGTTTATACTCTAGTGGGAGAAGACAGACCATAAACAATTAAAATAATAAAAAGTAAACTTCAGATTATTGTAGAAGATATTAAGGGCAAGGGTAGAAGAAATACGAGAGATAAGCAGTACAAGCAAACAGGGTGATGGTGTTAACATATGGATGGGGTGGTATCTTGGTCTGTTTGGGCCGCCATAACAAAATACCACAGACTGGGTGGCTTAAACAATAGATATTTATTTTCTCAGAGTTATGGAAGCCAAAAGTCCATGATCAAGGTGCTGGAACATTTGGTTTCTAGTGAGAACTCTTTTCCTGTTGCATAAATGGCTATCTTTTTGCTATGTCCTCATATGACCTTTCTTCTTTGCACATGGCTGATGAGAGAGAGAGAGAGAGTGAGCAAGAGCACATGAGTGAGCTCTGCTGTCTCTTCCTCTTCTTATAAGAAACACCAGCCCTATCACTTTAAAGCCTCACCCTTACGACTTCATTTAACCTTTATTACTTTCTTATAGTCCCTATCTCCAAATATAGTCTCATTGGGGGTTAAGGCTTCAACATATGAATTTAGGGGATCATAATTCAGTCCACAACAGGAAGTTTGGGTATATATCTTTTACAAGGTGACATGTCAGCAAAAATGTGAAGGAAGTGAGCAAGTTATCCATGTGGATATCTGAGGGAAGACAATTCCAGGGGGAAGGAACAGCTACTACAAACATCCTGACAGGACCTGCCTTCCCTGACAGGAGCTTTGAAGAAATAGTGAGGACGTCAGTGTGCGTGAAGTGGGGGTTGTCAAGGGAGTTGTAGGAAATGAGATTAAAGAGAAAAAGGTGAGCCAGGTCATGTATGGCCTTCTAGGCCTTTTAGAGCATTGTAAGAACGTTGCCTTCTACGACAGGAGACATGGAAAACTGGGCTCAACAGTATCTAAAGTTTGGGTGAGGAGCAGTGATTTTAGGTATAGAAGGCATGGTAGCCCTTACTTGACAATGTCCTGATCCAAGTACCCTTGTGGTCTTTTGTTGAATGAATGAATAAAGTCTATGCTAGAAAGAACAGAGGACTGTGATTATTGGCCAAAACAAAAACAAAAACAGTCATCAAATTGTGTAATTTGTTGTGGCCCTAGTAACCTGTCTGTGAGTGCCATGTAACAGAGCACAAACCATAAGGAGAGAAGGCATTTTTTTTTTTTGCCTCACCTCAGGGAAGACTGGAAGTGTCAGAGGGGGCCGCAGCCAATGCTGAGACTGCTGAGCTGAGGGGAGGCCTGGTGTCAGTAGAGGACCAGCCTGGTAAATGCAGGGATCTTGTTACATAAAGAATCAGATAGCCCAGGGGAGAAATAAGAATAGAGAAACAGACTGCTGTGTTGATAGCAATTGGAGTATATGAGAAAAACAGCGTCTCAAATTTGTGCTGAAAGAAGAAATAATTTAACAAATGATGCTAAGACACTTGGTTAATGATGTGGAAAAATTCATTCGGAACTCTATTTAAATCTAGATAGATTAAATATTTGAAGTAAAAAATATTGTTGGAGAAACTGTAGGTACATGTCTTAGGCTAGGAAGGACTTTCTAAGCATTACCTCAGGAGAAATCAGAAGGAAAAAGACTGAAAAATTTGACCATAAAGAGATTTAGAAGTTCTCTATGGCAAAAGCACTGTAAAGATATCTGTAAAATTGGAAAAATATATTTGTAACAGCCACGATGAAGAAGAGATTAATATCCTTAGCATTTAAAGAGTTTCCTTATAAATAAATAAGAAAAATAAAACATAAAAATGGATTAAGGTTGTGAATAGTAAACTTACTAATGAAGAGACAGATGAAACATTAAAACCTGTGAAACAAATAAGTGCAAATTAAAATAATAATGAGATATCCTTTCTCAGAATAGCAAGGATAAAAGGATTAGACACATGGTCTTCGCTGAGATGTGGGAAAGCGGGCACTTTTTCACATACTGAAGGTTGTTACTGATAGAATTATCCTGCTGAGAAATTTGGCAATATATATCATATCCATGTTTACATTATTTAGCTCAAAAATTCTACTTTTTTAATTTTAATGTTTTTTTATTATATTATGTTAGTCACCATACAGTACATCCCCGGTTTCAGATGTAAGGCTCGATGATTCATTAGTTGTGTATAACACCCAGTGCACCATGCAATACGTGCCCTCCTTACTACCCATCACTAGTCTATCCCATTCCCCCACCCCCCTCCCCTCTGTAGCCCTCAGTTTGTTTCTCATAGTCCATAGTCTCTCATGCTTCATTCCCCCTTCTGATTACCCCCCCTTTCTTTATCCCTTTCTTCCCCTACCGATCTTCCTAGTTCTTATGTTCCATAGATGAGAGAAATCATATGATAGTTGTCTTTCTCTGCTTGACTTATTTCACTTAGCGTTATCTCCTCCAGTGCGGTCCATGTTGCAGCAAATTCTGAGAACTCGTTCTTTCTGATAGCTGAGTAATATTCCATTGTATATATGGACCACAACTTCTTAATCCAGTCATCTGTTGAAGGGCATCTCGGCTCCTTCCAGAGTTTAGCTATTGTGGAAAAACCTGCCATGACCATTGGGGTGCATATGGCCTTTCTCTTCACTATGTCTGTATCTTTGGGGTAAATACCCAGTAGTGCAATGGCTGGATCATAGGGTAGCTCAATTTTTAACTTTTTAAGGGACCTCCACACTGTTTTCCAGAGTGGCTGTACCAACTTGCATTCCCACCAACAATGTAGGAGGGATCCCCTTTCTCCACATCCTCTCCAACAATTGTTGTTTCTTGCCTTGTCTATTTTTGCCATTCTAACTGGCGTAAGGTGGTATCTCAGTGTGGTTTTGATTTGAATTTCCCTGATGGCTAATGATTTTGAATATTTTTTCATGTGTCTGTTAGCCATTTGTATGTCTTCATTGGAAAAGTGTCTGTTCATATCTTCTGCCCATTTTTTGTTAATTCTTCCGATCCATGAGCATGGAATATTTTTCCATCTTTTTGTGTCTTCCTCAATGTCTTTCAAGAGTGATTTATAGTTTCTAGAATATAGGTCCTTTACGGTTTACATTTTCTCAATGTCTTTCAAGAGTGATTTATAGTTTCTAGAATATAGGTCCTTTACGGTTTACATTTCCTCAATGTCTTTCAAGAGTGATTTATAGTTTCTAGAATATAGGTCCTTTACGGTTTACATTTCCTCAATGTCTTTCAAGAGTGATTTATAGTTTCTAGAATATAGGTCCTTTACGGTTTACATTTCCTCAATGTCTTTCAAGAGTGATTTATAGTTTCTAGAATATAGGTCCTTTACGGTTTACATTTCCTCAATGTCTTTCAAGAGTGATTTATAGTTTCTAGAATATAGGTCCTTTACGGTTTACATTTCCTCAATGTCTTTCAAGAGTGATTTATAGTTTCTAGAATATAGGTCCTTTACGGTTTACATTTCCTCAATGTCTTTCAAGAGTGATTTATAGTTTCTAGAATATAGGTCCTTTACGGTTTACATTTCCTCAATGTCTTTCAAGAGTGATTTATAGTTTCTAGAATATAGGTCCTTTACGGTTTACATTTCCTCAATGTCTTTCAAGAGTGATTTATAGTTTCTAGAATATAGGTCCTTTACGGTTTACATTTCCTCAATGTCTTTCAAGAGTGATTTATAGTTTCTAGAATATAGGTCCTTTACGTCTCTGGTTAAGTTAATTCCAAGGTAACGTATGGTTTTTGGTGCTATTGTAAATGGGATGGATTCCCTAATTTCTCTTTCTTCAGTCTCATTATTCATGTATAGAAATGCAACTGATTTCTGAGCATTGATTTTGTATCCCGCCACATTACTGAATTGCTCTATAACTTCTAATAGTTTGGGAGTGGATTCTTTTGGTTTTTCCATATAGAGTATCATGTCATCTGTGAAGAGAGACATTTTGACTTCTTCTTTGCTGATTTGGATACCTTTTATCCCTTTTTGTTGTCTGATTGCTGTTGCAAGGACTTCTAGTACTATGTTGAAAAAATTCTACTTCTAATCATTACCCCAAGGCAATGATTCAATATACATGTAAAGATGGGTAGACAAAAATGTTATTTTTATACTGTTTATGCAAAATAAAAACAGGGAATAATCTAAAAGTCTAACAATAAAATAACACATAAATTAAGGTGTCTCTAAAATGGGATACTATGCAGTAATTAAGAATATGATAAAGCTGTATATTAATATGAAAAGTTTTCTTTACGTAATGTGAGTAAAAGATACAACTCACAAATCTCCAAGTAGTCCGCAGTACAATCCCATGTGTTTGCTTGTATATACTTGCATAGAAAAAGTGATAAAATGATAACAGTATTCTTTTTGAGTGATGTTACTACATGTGATTTTTTTTTAGAGACTTTATCTCAGAGGGAAGGAGAGAGAGAGAGAGCAAGAATGCGCGAGCAGGTGCACACAGGAGCAGGGGTAGGGGCAGAGGGAGAAGCAGACTCTCTACTGAGCAGGGAGCCAGACATGAGCTGAAGGCAGACAATGGACTGAGCCACCCAGGCACCGCTTATCTGTATTACCTATTTAGTTTACAATGAAGCTGTGTAACTTGCATAATAAAGGAATATTTTCAAAAATCAAAATTTTAATTATATGTTTAAATTACTAAGTTCTTATATATCTAATATTGAAACATTTGTGGTATTTATCAAGTTGAGGTTTTCTTAAGTCCAGCTGATTTGATCTTTAAAATTGACATAAATATTGTGTCAAGACAGTCTTGTGTTTTACATAGACTTAGTATTTCCTCTGGCTGTCAGTTTTGGCTCTATTTCATTTTTATGACCAATATATTTACCTCTCTGACATTTGCCATTTTAATAATATCGAAAGAAGCAAGAGGAGCAATTAGAACAGAGGCCAGGATTATACATCCTCAGAGGCTGACTGAAGCAGAAAATGTCATCTGTGGGAACATGAGCTCTTTTTTTGTAATAACTTTATTGAGATGTAATTCACATACATGTAAATCACCTATTTAAAGCAAAAAAAAAATACAAGATATCTTAGTATAGCCAGAGAATTGTGCAACCATCACCATAGTCAATTTTAGAACATTAATCACTTTAAATAAAAACCCCATACTCTTAGCAGTCAACCTCCATTTTCCCCAATTCTTCCACCTCTATGCACTCTATAGATTTGCCTAATCTGGAAATATCATACAAATGGAACCATACAATATGTGGTCCTTTGTGACTGGATTCTTTCATTTAGCATAATGTTTTCAATGCTCATCCATGTTGTAGGATGTATCAGTGTTACAGTCCCTTTTATTGCTGAATATTATTGTTCATTTTATTCATTATTAATATTATTACTGCTGAATAATATTACATTGAATAGATATACCACATTCTATTTATCCACTCACTGATTCATGGACACTTGTACTGTTTGTACTTTTGGCTATTATGAATAATGTTGCTATGAAAATTTGTCTACAAGTTTTTGTGTAGACTGTAGGTAGTATTCTGTATTTTGATTACTAATTCAATCTCTTTTCTTGTTATATGTCTGTTCAGATTTTCTTTCCTTTTGAGTCATTTTTCTAGGAGTCTTTATAGGAGTTTGTCTATTTTATTTATCTTATTTCTGGGAACATGGGCTTCTGAAAAATATCTGGAGTATAAAGGGGAGGGCAGGAGAATGGTGGAAGATTGTGTAGCAGCCCAGAGATCCCTCTTGTAATTCCTGAAGTCTTTAATAAAGTGACTGAACTCACAAAATCTTGAGTGTGACCTGATTTTTTTGGGGAATGGGAATAACAACAATAACCAAACGCAGAAACAAAATCAACAACCAAACAGGGATCAAAGTTATTTTAGATTGAGCTGAATTAATTAACAAGAATGCCTGTGCCATATATTCTAGATTCAAGCAGCTGGTTCTGTTTGCTTAGTTGTTTGATCAAAATCTGTACTTAACAGTGGCCTATATGAACTGAAGTTGGGATGTCAGAAATACCCTGGCATGATGTGAAGTAAGGGATTCAAAGGCTTAGAGAAATAAGAATGTTGGAGTAGATTTATCATGTGAGACTGGTTTACCCAACTCACAACTATGTCCCTTGAGGAGGCCTAGAAAATATTCCCTTTACCATGGCAATAAAAAATAAATTGGTGAAGATGAAAACAACATCCTTGAAAAACACTGTATTGTTTTTCTATAGGTTCTCTGTAGGCAGGGGACAAAGACAGGAAATGCAACATTGAAATGGAGTGGTTGAGGGAGAGTAATGAGTGATAATAGCACTTAGTTGCTAGATGCCATTGGGTGTGGTTACCATAATAGGCAACAAACCCAATGCTTGTCAGAATGGCTTAACCCACAGAGATCTTGGGTGGAGGCTAATTGATTATGGTATCTCTGGGACTGAAATAAATGACAGTTCCTGATCTGTATAATCTAGAGTGTTTTTTGTCTGGCGAACAGACTAAGTCATAGTGTTAGAGAGTATGGGATCCTCTTTCAATTCCTAGCTTTTAAACAAACCATACATCTAGAGCCTCTTTAATACTGCAGTTGGAATCTTCCATTTGAAATTAAGCCTGAACTCTGATTGGTGGATGAAGATATTTAAGAGAAAACGTCTCTTCATCCAGTGCTGGACTCCAGCATAGGAATAGGCAGTAAAAAGCAATTTGTGGACCAAGGCTACTGCAGGGTCATTAAGACATGCCAATCCTGCTGGACTGTAGGCAGTTTATAAGAGCCAGCCAGTGGGGGTGTTGAATCTGCTCAGATGGGCAAAACTTGTTTCTAAGATAGCTCTTGCTTATTTAATGACTATCGCTTAGTATATCTGCAGTTTTCCCTGGTTGTTCTGATTGACCTAACACAATTTGTAAACTAATGGTAGAGACAGTTTTAAGTTGGTTGGCCTCTGGAAACTTATTTGTTACAAGCTTATGATTTTAAGACCCTTTTAATTAGCCCACCGCAACATTTGATGCTGTGATTCATACACAGTAGGTGATCAATAACTGCTTGTTAGTTTATTATCTCTTTAAGACAGGACCACGTTTTAATCTTCTTAGACAACCAAGAATTTGTCCCAGTTTCAAAGTAATATATATTTTTTCTTATTACAAAAAGAACACATTCTTATTGTTGAGAATTTGGGAAAAAAGAGGAAAACTAAAGAAGAAAATAATAATAGTTTTGGTATATACTTCCTTTTAGTCTCCGTTACTTGCTTTCCCCAAACACAAAACCAGATGGATCACACTGTTTATTTAGGTCTATATTCTTGATTTCTGACAACAGGGATTGGGTTCCATGAAATAATAGGTCATTACATGGATATACTTTGATTTTTAAAATATATCATTCTATTATTTAATAGACATTTGTCCTGATTTTTAAAAAATTATAGATAACAAACATCTTTAGGTATAAACCTTATTCATATTTTTAATCTTTTCTGTAGGATAAAACTCTAGAAGGAGAATTACCCGATCAAAGAAAAAATATATATATTCCAATTTATGCTCCTAACATTGTATTTTGCTAACTGTTCCTTCATTAGTAATTAGTGTCTTCTTTTTATTTTTAATTCTTTGCTAATTTGGTAGATAAAAATGGGTACTTGTAAGCCATTCCAAAGCATAATAAGTTAAAACAATGATTTATTATGTCTTATGATACTACAGGTTGGCAATCTGGGGCTATGTGGTTCTTCTCTTGGTCTTAGATCATTTATGCATCTGCAATTCTGTGACAACTCAACTGGGGCTGAAGAGGCTAAGATGGCTTCACTTAAATGTCTGGAAGTTATTTCTAGCTGTTGGCTGAATCACCTTTTTTCTCCCCATCATGGTTTGTAATCCTGAAATACATGTTAGACTGAGCTTCTTCACAGTCTCAGGGCTCCAAATCAATGGCAAGATAGGGAAGCAAGACCCCTTAAGTCCTAAGCTCCAGAACTAGCACAAAGTAATTTCTATCAGGTTCTTTTGGTCTAAGCAAGCCACAAGGCCATCCCAGGTTTGAGGGATAGGGACATAGATTTCATTTCTTCATGAAAAGAGTATCAAAGTCACATGGCAAAGGGGCGTGGGGCCAGAAAGGTGTGATTCGTTGGGGGCCGTTATTACTCTCTATCATACTTGTTATTCAATTTGATTATTTTCAGTTGTGAATGAGGTTATTTTTCTGGCCATTTGCATTTCTTCTTTTTTAGATTGTCCTTTGGACATTTTTATATCATGTCTTAGAGTTATCTTGGCAATTTTAAGAACTTATATCTTATGGATATTAATTTTAGTCTATCATATTTGTTGCAAATATTTTTCTCAATTTGTTGATTTACTTTTCATGTTGTGTATCTTTTTGTCATTTAAAAAATTATGTTTAAACTTAGGAAATCTTTCTTTACTCAAAAATCAAATGCCTATTCTTCTAGCTTTTATGTGGTTTGATGATTTATGTTAACTTTTTAATCTATTAAAGTTTACTTTGGCCCATGATATGGTAATAGTTTAATATGATTTTCTTATATAGCTGTCAGTTTCGACTCTACACTTCTTATGGAAAAATTCATCCTTTCCCAACTGATTTGCAATATCTACTTGATCATATGGTAAATTTTATGCATTCAAGAGTTTTGTTCTTGTATTATTGCTCCCTCTGTAAACCTTTTACTGGTCTCATTGTTTCAATTATTTGAGATTTATAAACAGCTTTAATATCTAGAAGAGCAAGCCTACTATAATTTCTCTTCAAAATTTTTCTTGATTATTTTTTTGCCTATTTATGATTCCAGATGAATGTTAGAAATATATTGTCAAATTAAAATCAATCCTCAAAATTAAAATCAAAACCACATTGAGATACCACCTTACGCCAGTTAGCATGGCAAAAATTGATAAGGCAAGAAACAACAAATGTTGGAGAGGATGTGGAGAAAGGGGAACCCTCTTACACTGTTGGTGGGAATGCAAGTTGGTACAGCCTCTTTGGAAAACAGTATGGAGGTCCCTCAAAAAGTTACAAATAGAGCTACCATATGACCCAGCAATTGCACTACTGGGTATTTACCCCAAGGATATGGATGTAGTGAAAAGAAGGGGCACATGCACCCCAATGTTCATAGCAGCAATGTCCACAGTAGCCAAACCGTGGAAGGAGCTGAGATGCCCTTCAACAGACAAATGGATAAAGAAGATGTGGTCCATATATACAATAGAATATTATTATGGATCTGACCCAGGACCATTCCCTGGAAGTTGTTTTATTAACTAAATCCCTGACGTCAGTTGGTTTCCTGCCCACTGGCCTCTTTATCTTACAGGTCTAAGCCAAAGCAATTCCCAGCATTTAGCTCACTAAGTCAAGGTTTACCGTAAGACGAGGCAACGACACTGCTTTGTGAAGAAAAACTGTTAGCATTACTTTAGGTCTCAACCTTTAAAAAAAAAAACTAAAAGCAATTTTTGAAGGGATATGTATAATGATTTTATGATAGGAACATGTGTTACATTTCATTGCCTTCTGCCCACCGAACCCTGCCCCAGTAGTGTTTTGCAAATGACATTACAAATAAAGGGCTGGTATCCAAGATCTATAAAGAACTTTTCAAACTGCACACCCAAAAAACAAATAATCAAGTCAAAATTGGGCAGAGGACATGAACAGACACTTCTCCAAAGAAGACATATGAATGGCTAACAGACACATGAAAAAATGTTCAACATCATTAGCCATCAGGGAAATTCAAATCAAAACCACATTGAGACACCACCTTACACCAGTTAGAATGGCAAAAACTGACAAAGCAAGAAACAACAAATGTTGGAGAGAATGTGGAGAAAGGCGAGCCCTCTTACACTGTTGGTGGGAATGCAAGTTGGTGCAGCCACTTTGGAAAACAGTGTGGAGGTTCCTCAGAAAGTTACAAATAGAGATGAACCATGAGAGACTATGGACTCTGGGAAACAAACTGAGGGTTTTAGAGGGGAGGGGGGTGGAGGGATGGGTTAGCCCTGTGATGGGTATTAAGGAGGGCATGTATTGCATGGAGCACTGGGTGTTATATGCAAACAATGAATCATGGAACACTACATCAAAAGCTAATGGTGTGCTGTATGGTGACTAACATAACATAATAATAAAAAAAATCAATCCTCATGAGATTATGATCAGGATGGCCTTACCCTTCACTTAGGAAGAATGGACATCTTTACAAGATTAAGTCTGCCCAACCAGGAATATGATATTCAAATCTTCTTTTTTTTCTTTTAATAAAAGAAGCTTTTATATATACAGGATCCAAACATTTATTATAAGTTACTTCTAGGGTATTTTTAAAGACTGTGTTATTGTGTTTTCATTATATTTCTTGCTGCTTATTACCTAAACTATTGATTTCTTGATAATTACCCTGCATCCAGCCACTTCTTAAAATGTGCTTATTAATTCTAATAGTTTTCCTATTGATTCTCTTGCCTTAACTAGGTGTGCAATCTTAGTGTCTGAAAATAATAAAAATTCTTTCTTCTGCCTGCCAATAATTGTACCTCTTTTTTTGGTTTAATGTCTTACCGTATTGGCCAGAAATTCCAGAGCAATATTAGATAGGATTTGTCTGGTTTTACAAGCCATAGCAAAGAGGTTTTGTAAACAGAAACTCATTCCAATGTTTCAAATTTTATGCTGTAATATGTAATATGTATGTAATACGTAATATGCTGTTTTGCCTTTCCCAAGGCCAATCCTATTGTTTATGTCATTTTGCTAACTTTATTTTATTATTCCTCTGAGTATATGGTGAAAAATATTAACAAGTTTTCTGTGAAAAAGTCTTACAGTCACATGAAAAGAATTATTAAATATTTCCTCATTTTTCTCTTCTTTCTTTTTCTTTTCAATTCTCTATTTCTTGTTTATCAAAACTTCTCACAGTTGTGATTTCTCCTGGATCATTTCCAAATTTTCCATGTGTTTGTTTAACTATGGAATGTGGATATGGACCCCAACTTTTGGGAAAAGGTTGAATCTTGTGAGTAATTGGAAGGATTGGTTCACATTCCTTACTAGTTATAATTTCAGTATGTTGCTTTCTAGTGGGCAGTGCTCAGGCTTTTATTTGTTATGGAAATTAGGTCTTTATCCGACATAAAATCCACAAGTGGTTCAACTGACATTTACTTCCCAGTAGCAAACAGACTCATTACCTAAAAGGCCTCCCTAGACCTACCGTTCCTCTTTTACCGCACTTCTCTATTGCTCTTCAAAACAGAGCTTCCCAACCGGTTAGTTTTTACTCTGTCTCCACTTTTTCAGCTCATATGTTCTTTTTAACCCATTTAAGTCTGGGTTAAATCTTTAATCCCCATCATGCTACTGGAACTGTTCTTATCAAGGACCCTATCACCTCCACACCGCTGAACCCAGTGGTCAATTCTCGACCCTCATTCTACTCATGCTACCCACTGTTTCAGTGACATTGCAAACTGTGGTCATTCTCTCCTTCTCAATTGCTTCAAGGGTGCCACACACTCTTCTAGATTTTGTCCTACCCCCTTGCTAGTCCCTCCCAGTTTCTATTTTTGTTAAAATTTTATTTATTTATTTGAGAGAGTGAGAGAGAGAGAGCAGAAGCAGTGGGGAGGGGCAGAGTAAGAGGGACAAGCAGACTACCCACAGAGTAGGGAGCCCAACGTGGGGCTGGATTCCAGGACCCTGGGATCATGACCTGAGCTGAAGGCAGATGCTTAACCTACTGAGACACCCAGGTGTCCCCTCTCAGTTTCCTTTGTTGTTCTCCTCCACTTCCTGACTTTAAAAAAAAAACATGGTAAAATATATGCACCATAAAATTTACCACTGTAACCATTTTAAAGTGTACAATTCAGTGACATTAAATATGTTCATAGTGTTGTGCAACCATCACCACTATCCATTTCCAGAACATTTTTTATCATTCCAAACAGAAATTTTGTATTCATTAAGTACTAACTCTTCATTTACACTTCCCCCTAGCCCCTGGTACTCTCTATTCTACTTTCTGTCTGTATGAATTTGCCTATTCTAGGTACCTCATATAAGTGGACTCATACAATATCGGTCCTTTTGTGTCTGGCTTCTTTTACTTAAGCATAATGTCTTCAAGTTTCATTCATGTTGTAACATGTATCAAGAATTTCATTCCTTTTTATGGTCAAATAATACTTCACCACTATATATTTTGTTTATCCATTCATCACATTTTGTTTATTCATTCATCTGCTGATGGACATTTACATTTGAGTTGTTCCTACATATGGGCTATTATGAATAACACTGCTTATTATGAACAACATTGAATATCTGTTTGAGTCTCTGCTTTCGATTTGTTTGGGTATATGCCTAGGAGTCGAATTGTTGATCATATGGTAACACTCTGTGTAACTTTTTGAGGAACTGCCCAATGGTTTTCCACAGTGGCTGCACTATTTTACATTTCATTCCTACCAGCAATGCATGAGGGTTTCATTTTCTCCACATCTTTGTCAACACTTGCTATTTCCCCTTTTTTAAAATATAGCCATCCTAATAGGTGTAAAGTGGTATTTCATTGTAGTTTCAATTTGTATTTCCCTAATGACTAATGATGTTGAACATTTTTCATGTACTTATTTTTATATTTTCTTTGGAGAAATGTCTATTCAAGTACTTTGTCCATTTTTGAAAATTGGGTTGTTTGTTTTTTGGTTATTGAGTTGTAGTTCTTTTTTTTCCTGGATGTTAATCTCTTATCAGATATATGATTTGTAAATTTTTTTTCCATTCTGTGGGTTGTCTTTTCACTTCCTTGATAGTGTCCTTCAATGCACTAAAGATCTTAATTTAAGTCCAATTTTATCTTTTGTTGCTTGTGCTTTTCGTGTCCTATCCAAGAAATCATTTCCAGATCCAATGCCATAAAGATTTTCCCCTATGTTTTCTTCTAAGTGTTTTACAGTTTTACCTCTTAGGTTTAGGTCTTTGATCTATTTTGAGTTAATTTTTGTATATGGTATAAGGTAAGCATCCTACTTCATTTTTTACATGTGGACATCCATTTTTACCAGCACCTTTTTGATTTTTTAAATATTATAGCATGCTTCAGCACATTCTTTGATCCACTTTTCCTCTATATCCTTGATATCTAGATGACTTCCCTTGGTGATCTCATTCTAATAGCTTTAAAAGCATCTATATACTGGTGTTTCCTGGATTATATACCCAGCCTAGATCTCTTCTCTTGAACTCCAGATTCATACATCTAAGTTGTTACATATATTATCCCTTACGACGCTAGACTCATATACAAATTCTATACTTCCAGTTTGGGCATTGTAATTCTTAATGTGTTCATTTTCTTACATCCTACACAAAAATAAACTCAAAGTGGATTAAAGACCAAAATGTAAGACCTGAAACCACAATGTTCTTAAAAGAAAACATAGGCAGTAAACTCTCGGACATTGGCTTAGCAATATTTTTCTGGGTATGTGTCTCCCCAGGCAAGGGAGACAAGGGCAAAAATAAATAGCTAGCACTACATCAAACTAAAAAGCTTTTGCACAGCAAAGGAAACCATCAGCAAAACAAAACCATTCAGCAGCCTACTGAATGGGAGAAGATATTTGCAAATGATATATCCAATAAGGGGTTACTATCCAAAATACATCACGAACTCATACAACTCAACACTAAAAAAACCCAAATAATCTAATTACAAAATTGACAGATGACCTGAATAGAAATTTTTCCAAAGAAGACACACAGATGGTCAACAGACATATGAAAAGAAGCTTAACATCACTCATCACCAGGGAAATGCAAATCAAAACCACAATGAGATATCACCTCACACTAGTCAGAATGGCTAGTATCAAAAAGGTAAGAACTAACAAGTGTTGGTGAGAATGTGGAGAAAAGGGAACCATTGTGCACTGTTGGTGGAAATACAAATTGGTGTGGCCGTGGTGGAAAATAATATGGAGGTTCCTCAAGAATTAAAAATGGAAATGCCATATAACCCAGCAATTCCACTTCTGGGTATTTATCAACAAAACAAAACAAAAACACTAATTCAAAAAAACACATGCACCCCTATGTTTATTGCAGCATTACTTACAATAGCAAACATATGGAAGAAAGCTGAGTGTCCCGAATAGATGAATGGATAAAGATGCGATATACATACACAATGGAATATTGCTCAGCCATAAAAAATGAAATCTTGCCATTTTTGACAACAAGGATGGACCTAGAGGATAATATGCTAAGTGAAGTAAGTCAGACAGAGAAAGACAAATAGCATGATTTCACTTATTTGTGGAACAAAACAAAACAAAACAAATGAACAAACAATGAAAACCAGAAGCAGACTCATAGATACAGAGAACAAACTGATGGTTGCCAGAGGGAAGAGGAGTGGAGTGATAGGTGAAATAGGTAAAGGTGATTAAGAAGTACAAACTTGCAGTTATAAAATAAAAAAGTTGTGGAGATGAAAAGTACAGCAAATGGAATATATTCAATAAGATTGTAATAACTTTGCATGGTGACAGATGGTAACTACACTACTGTAGTGAGCATTGTGTTATGTATAGAACTGTCAAATCACTATGTTGTACACCCAAAACTATTATGTCAACTATACTTAAATTTTAAAAAGCCTGTTAACATGTCCAAAAATTAACTTATGACCCTCCTTCTCTGCCCAAATATGCCTCTCCCCTAGTTTTTCTTATAGAAAGACTACCATAATTCCCCCAGTAGCCTGGGCTAAAAACTAAGATGCAGTCCTTACTTCCCTCTTTCTCTCACCTTCCACATCAGCAAATCCTCTGGGCCTTACTCTCCAAACATAATCTAAATCCAACTACTTCTCACTCCTTTGCTGTGATCTCCCTAGTTCAAGCCCTCCTCTTCTCTTGCCAGGACTCTGCAGGAACCTCATGATGGTATTCCTGCATTCACTCTTACAATATTATAGCTCATCCTTTACCAATTAGCCAAAATGACTTTTTAAAGCTGTAAATCTGATCACATTACTTCCATGGCTTGCTATCATCAGAATAGAATACAAATTGTTACTGTGGCCTCAGAGCCTTGGTTCCAGTTACTATTGCTTTATAGTAAATCACTTCAAAACTTAGTGACTTAAAACACAACTGTTTTATGATACTTTAGAAACTTGGGGCAAGTGTTGACTGGTTGGTTCTTCTGCCTCATCATGGAGTCAACTGAAGTCACTCAGGGGACTCAGCCAGTGGACAGGCTGATCTGGACGTTCTAAGTTTCATTCACGTGTCTGGCCCCTTGGTGGGATGAATGGAAATCCAGGTTTAGCTGGAACTCTTGACTGGAGTGCTTACATGTGACCTCTCCAGCATGACAGTCTCAGGATGGTTGAAGCAAGTACCCAAGAAACCAAGTGAAAGCTGCATGGTCATTTTAAGACCCTGCCTTAGAAGTTGTCTAGTGTCACAGTACTCTATTGGTTGAAGCAGTCCAAAGCCCCCTAGACCCAAGAAGATGTAACTTAGAGCCCACCTCTTGATAAGAGGAGTGTCAAAGAATTTGTGGCTATTAAAAAAAAACAAACCTGCCATAGCCCTGCATAGCCTAGCTCCGATGATATTTCTCACCTCATCTCCAGCTTCTCTCTGCTTTGTTCACTCTACTGGAGTCACACTGGAACACTCCAAACTTTCTTGCGCATTAGAGCCTTTGCTCTTGCAGTTTTCTCTGCCTTGAATGCTTTTCCTTCAGATCCTTGCATATCTTATTTCTTCATTTCATTCAAGTCTCTGTGCAAATGTTCCCTTCTGTTAAAGCCTTCCCTGACCACTCTAAAATAGTACCCTCCCCTCAATGACTCCATCTTCTTACCCTCTGTTTTCTTTACAGACACATCCAACTCTGTATCACATTTATTTATTTTTTTAGCTATCAGTGTCTCATTCATCAGCATATAGGTTTTATGAGGACAAGGACATGGACTGATGTGTTCAATTGTGTCTCTAACACCTTAAACAGAAACTGACACATAAAGTTGCTCCATCATTCCTGTTAAATGAGTAATTGAATTCACTTGCGTGTTTTCCATTCCCACTTATAATCCTTCTTTTTCATTTCACTCTGAAGAGAAAATGCATTTCTAATCTCTTGTCTTTGGGGGTAGTTTTCTACCAAGCTCTATATCAACTGGCAGTCATTTGATTTTGAAAGACTTTTGATGCATTCATTAAACTTCTGGACAAATACTAGATTTGAGCAGTGGAGTTTATTTCTCTGGTCTTTGATTTTTTTTTTTTGCACTCTGTGTGTGTGTGTGTGTGTGTGTGTGTGTGCTTATTTATTAAGCACAGGCCAGATAATTGCTTCTTGTTTTCTATGTGCCAAAGTAAACACCTGAATGTGACTCTTAAAATTTTCACTAGAAATATATTTACAAACATGAAACCTTACAGAAATTGCTTTCATAAGACTGTGTTAGTTTTAGTTAAGTTGCCTCAGGCCCTGTTATAGCATATGCTTTCTCTTAACTGAAGAATACTAGGAAAGAATGTGTACATTTACAACCTACTTCATTCCAGAAAAGGATTTGAAGCAGACTTTATTCATAATTGGAGAAAATTAGTAAATTGTGGCAAGGCAAAAATAAGGTTCCAAAAAGTGAAGTAAATATTCTCCCACCCCCATAGAAATATGCCAGTCATTACATTAAAATGTGAAAAAAGAGAAATTTGCAATAGGAACCTTTTTTTTTTTTTTGGAATTGCCAAAGTTCATTTGGGTTTTAATCATGGAGAAAGACAATGATAGAAATGTATCTATTTATGCTCTTATAGATTAAGCCATGATTAGAGTAGACTGACTTAAATAAAATGCTTAAGAAATATTAGGCCTTTCAACGGAGTTTTAGGTATTTTTATTTACTTATTTTATCTGGATCAATTGGTAATATTTTTATTAGCCTTCTGAGAATTAGCATCCTAAATATTCTGAGTATTACCTCTGGATCCAGTTTTATTTTAATGCTCTGTACCAACATTTGAAATTCTGTTGTACAAATCTTTATTCAGTGTTTGCTTTGCACCTAACTTTAGAGCTATTTCTCTATTTATGGATTGAAGCAACACAGAAATCAAAGGAAAATTCAATGAACAAATCATAATATCAGTAGTGTTTGTAGTGCATTCAGTTCAACCACCATTTGGTGAATTCTTACTGTATGAGTCATGAACTTAAGTGCATCTATAGACCAAGCAGATAAATTAGTGAAGGAGGGCAGGTGTATGGAAAATCAATTGCCAGAAATATAATCCAGATTTCTTTGTTTTAATGAAATACAGTGTGAAAAGATAACATAATAAACACAGATATACTGATGGAAATCATATTTTACCATATACATGGGGAAATGCAAATTGAAAATAGACACAGTAAACTATTAATTATTTTATTCATGTTTCATATTCTTTTGATTTAGAACTGGAAAACAGATACTTCCGCAAAAACATGAAGTGTCAGGTCTTATATTTCATATTGTGAGGTACAGGGTAGAATTCCTCCTTGAGTCTTCTACCCAATTTTGATATTCAATTGAATTCAGTTTCAAAACAGAAAGAAGCTCTTCCTAAATTGATAGTTCATTCTGGACACAGAAAGGATCACAGCGCAGTGTTTTATATTTAGGATAAATAAATATAATTATTTCACTTTTAGTATTATATTGCACTGTAGTTCAATAACTTCTATTTGGAGCTCCCAATTCACACTATCAGTGATAGATGAGGGAGATGAACTGAACAATGCTAGTTTATTCTCCATAAAGTTGCAGATCAAGAAAATATACTTGGAATTTGGTATTCAATTTCACATTCTTGGAAATGTAAAACTGGCTGTGACTTTCACATCTTTTAATGAAGGAAAGTAGGTGAGATTACTCTCTGACAAATGAAATTCTTCAACATCCATTTTTTTTGTCATTAATGAATAAAAAATTGCTCTTTGCTAATGTCCTTGATGAGATATATTCAAAATATTATAAGGGTCATAATGTCAAGTCTTTTATTCAACTTTTGCTGCTAAGTTGAGATGGGCATTTTTCCTTGGGTAACATGAATCACAGGACATCATCATTTTAAAAAAAATCATTCAGTATCCATTCATGATCTAAAAAAATCCCAGCAAAATAGGAAACTATTGAAGCAATATAGATCTTTTTGCCCCTGCAGTTCCCTAATAACATTTACATAATGCTAGTGACACCATTATATATTAACGATGCATCATTCATCCTGCTGCCCATGACTCTTTCAGATGTTGTAACCGTGTTTTGTTGATGATGATCACAAACACAAGTCTTATTCAGAGTATGCAGGAAAAGGTGAGTAAGCTACTTTCTGGTCATGTTAAATTAATCACTCAGAATTTTATAGCACAAAGGTAGAACAGCACATCGCTCAACCATATCTTCTCTTGAACTCTTTAGGCCTTTACCACTGCATTCCTAGAATTCAATCTCTCTCAGTGTTGACTATACCCCTGTTCTGTACTCATGGCCACCAGTGGGGAGGAGAGTGGAGGATAGATGAGGGGCCCAGGGCTGAGTGAGAAGAGCAGTCCCATTTGCACAAGTAATGTCTGTTCCTGTCCTACATAGCTTGAGATTGATTTGGGAGAACACAGAATCATCACATCACATCAATCAGAGGCAAGAAGGGACATGGATATAGTGTTGGTATTGTTGAGTGATGGCCTCAAAAGCCCTTGAGAACACAGGCATGGCCTCCCTTTGAGTGCTACCAGCACCTTTGGAGGCTGTGGGGGGTAGGGGATCAGCTTGTGTGCCAGCAGGGGGACACACATAGTAATGGGTGCCTGCTGCCAATGTTGCCACCTTTGGATGCTGTAGGCTGGAAGCAGCATTGCCCAAGGGTCACTGATGGACCGTTGGTAGCTTACCGATAGCAGCCCTCTGTGTGATATGAGTGAGAGCCATTCCAAATCAGCAAGTCAGCACCAGTCTTATGCAATTTCATGAAAGAAATACCATACTGGCTGGTGGGAACATTGGGCTCACCAGGCTGGCCTCCTGCAACTAGGACCTCAAGACCAGCTCATAGATATGACTCCTGGAGCTCTTGGGGCATGTGGTTAACCTCATGCAAGGGGTAGGGTAGCGGTTCAAAAAACACCTGGAAGGGAGAATGACAACCAGTGACTAGATCACTCACTGGTTCCAGTCTGAGCAAAGTATACACTGCCTGGGAAACATCGGTTGTTGGGCCAGCACTGGTGCTAGAGGGGAACTTAAAAAATTTCTAGGAAGGCAGCCCTAAGGCCCAGGGCCTCTTATATTTAATACATATTCTTTCATAAAATCTCCAAGTGTAAATAATTTGGTGTCAGGCAATTAAATTAATACGTAAGTGTATTTCATAGCAGCATTGTTGATTTTATTCACGTTCAAAATAAATCCTAATGACATTGCACTCCCTTTCGAGTTTACTAAATGTTTCATCACATGGTATGTTGGTTAAGAGCACAGATTCTAAAGCTAGAATGCTTAGAAATCCCAGCTCTTCTACCTGCTGCCTTTGTGACTTTGAGCAAGCTACTTAACCGTTTTACATTCCAGCTTTCTCATCTATATAATAGGAAAAATAATAGTACCTATCTCATAATCGTATCGAGTATCAAAAGTGTGAATACATGCAAATACCTAGAACCTTGCCAGGTATAAGATACACACTCTGCAAGTGTGTGCTACTATTATTGTGTGCCATTGTTTTCAACGGGAGTTAGTTCACCCTTCAGGGACATTTAGCAATGTTTGGAGACTGTTTTGGTTGTGTGTGTGTGTGTGTGTAGGGGTACTGGGAACACTACTGGCATCTAATGGCTAGAGGCAAGGGACACTGCTGAACATCCTACAATGCCCAAGACAGGCCCCATAGCAAAGAATTATTTGGCCCTAAATGCCAATAATACCAAGATTGAGAAACCCTGTTGTATATTATTGACAGTTCTTACTATGATCTGTTTCATAATTGTGTCTTTAGCTATATACTTTTTTCTTTAATTGGAATATAATTAATCAAATGTATACTTTTGACACAGTATACTTTCTTCACAAAATAAACAAGTTACAGTCTTCATTTCCACAAAGAAATATGCTCTCTCATTTATCTTGCAATAAGCTATCCTCTTAATCTTTTGTAGAGATAGTGGGTATTGATGTGGGAAACAAAGGCAGAAGAAAAATTATTAAATTTCCTTATTACCTACAGCCCATTGACAAGTCCTTGAAAAAGGCAGAGTGACATTCCTCTAGGAACTCAGCTGCCTTGATATTAATACTTTACTAAGGGCAAAAGGCAATCTTAGCCCAACCCCCAGGACCATGTAAGTCTACTTTAACATATAAAAATTCCTTCGGAAACTTCCTTTATCTCTACCCCCAAGATACATGTTGGCAATCCTCCTCCAAGCATATGACCCACTGATACACATCAGAAGGGTCTCATGACTGCGTTTTTACTAAACAGTAATAAATGACCTTTCCTTTTTTTCATAATAATTTTTTATTATATTATGTTAGTCACCATACAGTACATCCCTGGTTTTTGATGTAAAGTTCGATGATTCATTAGTTGCGTATAACACCCAGTGCACCATGCAATACGTGTCCTCCCATACTACCCATCAATCACCTTTTTGCACCAAATATGTCTCAAGAATTCTTTCTTGGCCATCAGCTTTGAACCCTAACATCTTTCCTACATCAGGTATAAGAAATATTTACTGATCCTCCTTCCTCTATTACAAGTGCAACAGAGCAAGTACAGCAGCAATTGCAATTCAAGAACTGGCTTCAGCGACAGGCAGAAAATAATAATGGGGTGATAAGGCCAGAGAACTGGCCTTAAGTCCTTGAAGCACTCAAATCTAGGAAGAAACCACTTCCATTCTTACCTGTCTCCTACCTCTTATGTGCCAGAGGGCACAGTGTCAGTTATTGCTTGAATAGGGATAGAGGTGAGGGAAGGAAAAGGTGAACTAATAGAGAGAAACTCCATCAGTTGGTATTTCAAATATATTTGCTCTGTTTCATGCAATTGCAAAAAAAAAAAAATCATGCGAGGGAATCATGACAACAACCAAAGAATTGCTATGTGTTTCAAAATTTCTGGGGGTACTTTAGTCCTTCATGAAACCTCCTTACAAGATGGAGGGTTTTCTGTCTTCAATACTCATAGTGTAGTCCACAGGCTTGCAACATCACCCAGAGCTTGTTAAAAAGGCACAATCTCAGGCCCCACTCTGGACCTGCCGAATTAGGATCTGTATTTTAAGAAGATCTCTAGGTGATTCTTATGCACATTAAGATCTGAGAAGTGCTGAAATGTTCTCTCTGTCCCTGTAACATTAAAAACTCAACTTTTTAAATCAGAAATGGGCCTATTAATAGGCTAAAAAGGTGACAGAGGGAAGCATTTTTAATCAATGAGAAAGCTATTTCCCCTTCCTTTAAGTAATTTACATACCATTGAGTTTATTTATAGTTTCTCAAATGGTCTGATTTTATAACAGATGATCTTTTCATTAAACTGATGTTACGGTTAATGATCTGTGTCATATTTGCAATTTAAAAGTTAAGAATGAAGAGTATCAGTGCTTTGAAAAGGTAAAAAAGTGTTTTGCTACCTTTGTAACTTGCAGATGGAGAGAATACACTTGCAATCTTAGCTATGGCATTCTATAGTTCCGATATCTGTAATATACGTTTAATTGCATAAATCTAGATATGATAACTCTAATGTTTTATATGCTTAGCTGACATTCACAGGCTGAGACCGAAAGGGAAGTTACAATAAAATTGAGGGGTATTAGAAGAGGACACATTATTTCAATTAAGTGCACTTTCTTATTAAATAAATTGGACTTGTAGATCAGGAGACTGCAAACACTTTCCCTCAGAAACCCAAGTGTGAGCAGCAAAAGAGGAGACTGCTCCTATACTGTCTCAGGAGCAGTTGAGCCATCACCAGATGCCTGCCTCTGATTTTCATTGCCCTCATTTTTCATCCTGTCCCCACCCCAAGGGAAGGAGAAAAGGGTGGGTATCTCATTTTCTGGCAAGAAGGCCAGAAGATGAGGAGTGCAAGTGATCCAAAGTACATATTCATGACTGCTTGCCAAAATCTACCATCACTGTCACTTTTCCCCCTATAGCTCCTGCCAACTCTCCCTAGCTTTTTATTTCTGCTACCTACTGAAACCAAGTAGATCCCAGAAAACTTGATACAACTGTAAAACTTGAGGCAGATAAAGAACTCGGGCTTTCTAAGCAGAAAACAAAAACATTCCCATGCCCTTCTATATTGGGTGATTTCCAAAGTACTGTAATCTGTGTGCCTTGGAAATGGTCGGGTGTTTTGGGCTGCAAGCCACTAGTAGAAATAAATTTCAACTTTATCTGCTGCTGGTGAAGGATAATGAACATTTTCTTATGAAATTTGGGCCCTTTCTTTCCCCAGCAGATTACGTACTTCTTTTGTGGCAGCTTCCATATACTGTCATTATCATTATTAGACACAACAACATCTAAAATACCACCAAAATAAATCTCCTTTCAAATTGCCTTCCTGAAGTGAACTGAGGATATTCTGGCACCCATAAATGCAGAAATGTACACTGCAATGGGCTGTGTGTTGTATCAGACCAAAAATGAAATAAAGAAAATATCAAGCTTGAAGGTTTATCGGGAGCTTCTAGATAATTCTGCCACTGTTTCAATTTAAGTAGTCTCTCATGAAACATTGGATCTCATCAGGCTTTCAGCTCTTGAGCCCCAGGATGCATTGTATTTAATTAATTCTTCCTGGCATAAAACTTCTCAGAGGCTCTAAGCCAAATAAAATTCTCTCAAAGGTAATCTCAGAAATCCTTTGAGAGAGATATATATATATATAATACACACACACACACACACACACACACACACACACACACACATCTATCTTTTAATATGCAAACTCAGACCTGGGGGGAGTTGTGGGTATGGGTATGGAAATAGAGACATCTGTCTTAAAGCCAGTATGAAATCTGGTTTATAGAGAAATTACCTTTATTGCTGTTGAGTGGTTGTGAGCAAGATGCACGCTCATCTTTACATAGGATAGGTGGTGCGGCTAAAGTTTATTGAAACCTTTCTGAAACAGCAGAAATCTAGGTTGAATATGCCCAAGTTGTGGCATGTCAACTAGTCACATGAATTTCATAACCTCTTTTCTAGGGGTTCTTTTCTCGTTTTGTCCATTTGACATTGTCACAGACTAAACTGTCATTTGACTATGGGGTTTAAAATAAACAACAATAATAATAGCAATAATAAGTAACAGTGGTCATTTCTATCTTTTGAACCTGTTTCACGAGATGTAAGAGAGGAGAAAATCCCCTTTTCGGTCAGAGTCTCTAAAGCAGAAGCTTCAGAGAAGAATTTAAAAATCCTCCAAAACAAATCTCTTGCTTGAACATGTCAATCAATGAGAGATTAAAGGGAAAGGGGGCAGAACAGCAATGAGGTGACAGCAGTAATGGAAAAGAGTGTACCTGCAGCTTTTGTGAAGCTGGTAGTGTTTCTCTTTCTGATCTGGGTGCTGAAAACATAGGCGTGTTCAGTTTGTGAAACTTTATCATGGTATGCACTTATTATTAGTGCAATTTTCTTGATGTATGTTTCAATAAAAATTAACAAACAAAAACCCCAAACACGTAGTTTATGAAGGTGGTCCAGGGTATCATGAAGGCAAACCATGGTGAGGGCCAGGGTAGGATAATGTCACCTGAAATAGCAAGAGGATACACTAAATGGGCTTGACCAGATCAGTAGCCAGAGTTTCTGGAGAAAAGTCTAAGAGGGCTGGAGAGGAGATGGAGATGGTAGATAATGGTGGGGAGGGATCCAATGATCATGAGTCAGGATACTAGAACTCAAAGGGAGCTGAAACAGGATGCCAACCCAGGAGCCAAGTTTCCCTGGATCACAGACTATTGCTAAAAGGTGTTCAGCAGGAATTAGCATAGATCTGGGCAGCAGAGGAAGTAGGAGTGGGTCTCTTCTTCCCAATTCAGAAAGTGGCAGAGATCCTAGCCAGGCTCTTGAATGGGACCTAGTACTCATTTAGAAGGTGGAATTGTCGATTACACAGAAAACATTGGTTCCCATACGTCCTCTTAGACTCAAGCTTGTTTATCTTGGCATCTCCTTGAGTACTTCCAAGTGAGAAAGAGTCCCTTTTGGGTACTGTTTGATCCACCATCCCAGTTAAGGATGAGATTCTGTGGCCATCCCTCCTAAACCAGATGATTGGGTGGATCTGCCAATTTTTCACTCTATAAACACTTGTTGAGTACCTACTATGGACCAGGAGTTGTTCTAGGTGCTGAGGAGGCAATGAATAAGGCAGAGAAAATCCCTTCCCCCTGAAACTTACTTCATGTTAATGACACCTAATACACTACAGCTCAAGGCTTTTTTATTTACAGTTTTATAAGTGAAGAAAAAAATCTGTTGAGATTTATCAAAACACTACAACGGCTAAAATGTACACAGATATATCCACTGGTTAACCTAGGCATGTACACACATAAAAAGGATATCATACATATGCAGGTTCTTTGTTTACTGTCAGTCAAAGTAGAGTACATTTCATGGGTTCCAAAAGACCCATGTTTAAGGCTTATGGTTTAAGACCCCTCCCTCTTTCTTACTAAGTGAGGGTGAGCAATTTGCTCACCCTTTCTAGGTCCCAACTTTCTCACTTATGAAGTGAGAATAATTTGAGTACCTATATTACAAGGTTGTGATGAGGGTTAATATATTTATCTTAGTTACTAACTCAATAATATATATAATTATTCAATAAAAGTTAATACATTCTGAATGGCCCAATACTTTCAAGTCTTCTAGTTTTCTTGAGCCCCTCTTTTGATATGAGTACCATGCAAACTTTCTCAAACTTCTCAAGCTCTCATCTCTATGCTGTGGAATGCCCAGGGTCTATCACAGCATTTATGAAGATTGTTGAGGTGGGGAGACTTAAAGTTTCCTGGGCAACTGAATTCCTCCTCCTTGCAAATCCTTGATCTGCTCTCACCATCTTGTCTCTTCCAGCTTGTCCCATGGATAGACACCTCTGTTTTTATCTTCATTCCCTTCACACATCACTAATACATGGTTGTTGGGTACAATGCAATAGACTGTGATCGAACATTTGGAGACAACCAAGGGAGCCCAGGGCATTGCCCAGAACAGGAGCACCCTCTTCATGGAGAACTCTTTACTGACCACTTTCCCTTTCCCAAAACTTGGCTTCTTCCCTAAATTCTCTTTATATTACTCTCCATATCCAATCCATCAAGAGATTCTGTTGGCTTTACCTTCAAAATGTACAAAGCATGAACTTTAAAAAATTTATTTTATTTTTTAAAAATTTAATTCCAGTACAGTTAACATACACTATTATATTAGCTTCAGGTGTACATTATAGTGATTCAACAATTCTATACATTACTCAGAGCTCCTCACCATAAGTGTATTCTTAATCCCCTTTGCCTATTTCATCCATCCTCCACCCACCTCCCCTCTGGTAACCATTAGTTTGCTCTCTATAATTAAGAGTGTTTTTAGGTTTGTCTCTCTCTTCTTTGTTCTTTTTTTGTTTCTTAAATTCCACACATGAGTGAAATGATATGGTATTTGTCTTTCTTTGACTGACTTATTTCACTTAGCATTATACTCTCTCAATCCATCCATGTTGTTGAAAATGACAAGATTTTATTCATTTTTATGGCTGAGTTATATATATATATGTATATATATACATATATATGTATACATATGTATACATATATATATGTGTATATGCCATATCTTCTATTTACATTCAAACTAATTATTGATAGCTATGGAATTGTTGCCATTTTGTTGCTTGTTTTATAGTTATTTTTGTAGTTCTTCTCTGTTTCCTTCTTCTCTTATTCTCTTCTCTGTTGGTTTGCTGGCTTCTTTTACTGGTATGCTTGGATTCCTTTCTCTTTATTTTTTGCATATCTATTACTAGTTTTTGGTTTTTGGTTACCTCTTGGTTTGTATATAATATTTTCTGCATGTAGCGGTCTATATTAAGTTGATGGTCACTTAAGTTTGAACCCATTCTTTACTTCTCTCACTCCCATGTTTTAGGTATATGGTATCATACTTCACAGCCTTTTATTTTGTGAATCCCTTGACTGATTTTTAGAGATATACTTAATTTTACTGCTTTTTTGCTTCCTACTTTTCTTACTCCTACTTATGGTCTTTCCTTTAAAAATTCTTTTTAACACCACTTTTTGCCATTTTTATTACTATGTGTCTTTGTGTGGACTTCCTTGGGTTGATTTTGTTGGGGGCATCTCTGTGTCTCCTGGATCTGGATTTCGGTTTCCTTCCACAGATTCAGGAAGTTTTCAGCTATTATTTATTTAAATAAATGTTCTGCCCCTGTTTTCTCTCTCTTCTCCTTCTTGGTTCCCTCTAACGTGAATGTTATTATGCTTGATGGTGTTCCCTTAGTCTATTCTTATTTATTATTATTATTATTTTCTCTCTCTCTCCTGTTCAGCTCAATTGCTTTCTGTTACTCTATTCTCCAGGTTACTGATCTGTTCATCTGTTTCCTCTAGTATACTGTTCATTCCCTCTAGTCTATTCTTAATTTCAGTTATTGAGTTTTTCATCTTGGATTGGTTCTTCTTTATGTATTCTATTTCTTTGTTGAGTGTCTCACTGAGAACCTCCACTCTTTTCTCAAGTCCAGTATCTTTATGATTATTACCTTATATTCCCTATCAGGCATATTACTTATCTCCATTTCACTTAGCTCGCTTGTTGTGATTTTTGTCCTGTTCTTTCATTTGGAACACATTACTCTGTCTCCTCATTTTGTCTACCTCTCTGTGTCTGTTTCTACGTGTTAGGAAAGTCAGCTACATCTCCTGCTCTTGAAGTAGTGTCTTTATGAAGAAGAGATCCTGTAGTGCCCTGCAATGCAATGTTCCCTGTTCACCAGATCTTGGCTTTTCAGGGGTATTTCCTATGTGTGTTGCGTGCACTCTACTGTTGTGACTGAGCTACATTTGCTTGCAGTCCGGTCATCTGCAATGGCTCTCTTTGCCTATTGTAAGCAAGGTTTGGTCCCTGTGCTGTTAGTGGGCCAGTTTGGGGCTGCCCTGGGCTTGAGTTGAGTCAGATCAGGTGGTTGCCAGAGATGCAGTAGCACCAAACTGCAAGGCACTTTCCCTGTATTATCCCCTGAGAAGCTTTCGTTGGTGAGTGGGTCCTGTAGTCAGACCAGATATCTTCGATGGTATGTGTGGTTATCTTCCCCTCTCCCTAGGGCAGGAGTCACTTTGGAGTGGTGCTGGCCCCTATAGGGCTGGTTGCACACTGCCAGATTTATGGCACTGCTGTAGATGGCCTCTACCAAGGACATATTGAAGGGGGTAGATCCACAGGAGAATGCTGGGGCAGGTCACCTGGTATCAGCAAGGTCCAAGCTGGTCAGCTGCAGGAGGGGACATGCAGTCCCCAAGAAAAATTCTGCCCAGGCTGGGATAGAGGAGGCACTTCTGCAGGAGAATGCAGGGATGGGGTGCACTGTTAGCAAGCCAGGTGGAGAGTTTTCCACTGCATTGGTTATGGCAGGTGTCTGAGTGTCTAGGCTAGGGGGTGGGAGAGGCAAATGGCTCCTTCCAGCTCTTTTGTTCTTGGAGAGGTCTTCCAATAATCCTTGCCACTCCAGCACATGCTCTGATATTAGTAAATAAATCTCCCTCCTGTATATCCCAGGCATTTTTCAAACTGCTGCTTCTAAGCTGTATCTCAGCAGGGCTATTTGTTGTGCTGTCTCTTTAAGGGTGGGAACTCAGTTTCTTGTCACCCTCCAGGCTCTCCCAGAACCAAGCCCACTGATTTTTAAAGTTCCAGGTATTAAGACCCACTGATTGTTTGGACCTTCTGGTTTTCAAAGCCAATGTTATGGGGATTTATCTTCCCCATGTGGGTCCCCTGTGCCTGGGGTGGGGATCTGCTCCTCACCCCGCTCCACACCCACCATGTCCCTCCTTCCCAAGAACATTCCTCTGGGTCTGTTTGGCTGTGGACTGCATGTCCACCCTTCTTATCCTCTTTGACATGGCCTCTTCTCCACATTTAGCTGTGGAGAGTCTGTTCTGCCCGTCTTCAGGTCATTTTCTGGGTTATTTGCATGGATGTGGGTGTTGTCTAGTTGTACCTGTGGGATGAGCCGAGGTTAGGATCCTCCTACTCCACCATCATCCTGGGGAGTCTCATGAACCTTTTTTTAAACTGATGATTTCCAAGTACCAAGGATGATGTTTGGCACAAAGTAGGTGCTCAATAACTATCTGTTGAGTGAACTAATAAAAATTTGCTGCAAACAGTGCCTGCCATAAAGAAATATATAAATTTAAACTTTTATTAAATGATTTTCTATAATCTGTAATTTAGCCTTTCATGTGGTTATTATAAGGATTAAGTTTTCTCTGTTAAAAACTGGCTGTCCTAAACCTCACACTTCAAGTCAATCAATTAGCACTTGGGTGTACTACCCCTATCCTGCTTCCCCAGGACTGAAAGTCTTTAGTGTTTGGTAAAGTCAATTTTCTAGGTTTTCAGACTGCAGAGGAGAAATCAAACCTTTAGTGACCCTCCTTCCAAAAGGGGCAGGTCTGTAATGAGGATCAGCTTGAGACTCCCTGAAAAGCCTCTTTCTTTACCACAAGCATCACATCTGTAGATTTAAATAGTATTAGGTTGATTGAAGAAAGGGACTATCTGAACTGTCAGGTGTTTGCAATTAAATATAAAAATGCACTGCCAAGAAGCCATTATCACAAGTCCTGCACGTGATAGACGTTTCAGGTTCTACCAAATATATTGCAAGAGGTATCAAGAATATGAGAAATGTGCAAATTTGAATTTTAGTTCAGTGAAACAACTTTTCTTAATGCTGCCTCAATGGAAAATTTTAGACATGTATTAATATATCTCTGTTCTGCTAAAATCTTTTTTATAATTCTCTATAAAATACATGAAATATGCTCCATTAGTCTAACATTCTAGGAACTCCATATCCACTCCAGAGGTGGAAAATACTGGACCCAAGAGCCAGATCGTGGTTTTGTTCCTCTCAGGTGCATGGTGAGTTCAGTCTCCGTATTCTTCATGCAGGATTCCAAGCAGTTGTTACCAAAGGATCCTTTACTTCCCTACCATCTACTTCCCAAATGGCAGCCAGAGAGCCTTTAGCATGCAAGGTCGATCATTGTCCCCCTCTGATCAATGTCCTCACACCAATCATTCACTCCAAATGATCTTTCTCTCTCTAACTTTATCTCTGGCATTCTCCCTGACTCACTATGTGCCAGCTGTGCTGGCCTCCTTGTTCCTTCAACATACTAGGAAATTCTCAGCCTCAAGTCCTTTGCACTGACTGTTACCTCTTTCCATAACATTCTCCATGTGTAACTTAATTTTTTTTCAAATTTTACCTTTTTAATGAGGCCTACCATGACCACTAATTTAAAATCGCAGCCCCTGGCCTATCCCAACCCCCCACTCCCCTCCCTTCTAAAGCCCTCAGCACATATTGCATGGAGCACTGGGTGTTATACGCAAATAGTGAATCATGGAACACTACATCAAAAACTAAGGATGTGCTGTATGGTGACTAACATAACATAATAAAAAATTATTATTAAAAAAATAAAATAAAATCACAGCCCCCTTCTGGTAGGCAGAATAATGCCCTCTCCCCAAATATTCATGTCCTAGTTCCCAGAACCTGTGAATATGTTACCTTACATGACAAAGGGAACTTAACAGGTGTGATTAAGTTAAGGATCTTGACATGGGGACATTATACTGGATGATCTGGGTGGGCCTGAGGTAATCACAAGGGTCCTTGTTAAGAGGGAGGCAGGAGAGTCAGAGAAGGTATAACATGGAAACAGAAGTAAGAGAGAAGAGAGGTTGGTAGATACTACTCTGCTAGCTTTGAAGATAGAGAAGGGGCCATGAGCCAAGTAACTGCAGGTGTCCTCTGGAAGCTGGGAAAGACAAAGAAATGAATCTCCCTTACAACTCCCAGAAAAAATGCAGTCCTGCTAATAACTTGATTTTAGAACATCTGACCTCTAAACCGTAAGATAATAAATTTGTGTTGTTTTAGGTCATTATTTGTGGTAATTTGTTACAGCAGCAGAAGACTACTAAACCCCCCCCCCCACTCTTTTTCATATCACTTACCAACTTTTATTGTACATTTATTGTAATGTGTTCATCATGTCTATTGTTTACTGTCTCTCTCCTGCCTTGTTCTCTGCCCCCCTCTAGAATATAAGTCCCACAAGGGCAGACATCTTCTTGTGTTTTGTTCACTGCTGTAAACCTGCATTTAATAAACGTTTGTTGAATTAATTGGTTAGTTAGTCCTCAATCTACTGTTGCCCTGTGAAATTACTTCCTACCACTTAAAATGAATCAGCTAATCTGAACCATGGTCCTATATTTTCTCCTCTCTCTTTCATTCTCCGTCTCACTCTCATACATATACAGATCCAACACACAACCCCTCTGAATTTAAAATTCTCTTTCTCCGCCAGTCTGTATCCAGTTCAAGTTACAGCACTCCAGGAAGCCCTCCCTTGACTCAACAGGCCACAGTGAATTCTATAATTTCTGAGTGCCTATAGCATTTCTTATTGTTATCCCCCAGTTTTGCACTTATATTCTCTTATCTTTTGTATCAGCCAGTGTTCAGTTAGGAGGCAGAAACCACACAGTAATTAGAACAGGGGGAGTTTAATATAAAGAATTATTAACTAATAAAAGGGGATGAACTACTAAAGGGTAAAGGATAATTCTAAAGAATACAGAGTAGCAGATATAGGGGGCAGCCACTACCTCCAGGGATAAAGCAGAGTACCTAAGGCAGGACCAAACTTGGAAGAGATTCAGATTTCAGTGGAAAGGGTGTTGGCATGACCCACTGGTTGTTGGAGAAATCCACTGAGATGCTGTGGACAGGGGCTGGCGAACAGGAAGCCAGTGGCTAGATGCCAACTGAACTTACTAGGAAGCTACTTGCCGGGGTGCTGATGGGACTCAGGAAGTTGCCCAGGGGGTGCTTTGAAAACACTCTGAGAAGCTGCCCTCTGGGTTGCTAGTGGAATTTGCTGGGAAGCTGCCTGTGGGGTGTTCTGAAACACACTATGGAGTGAGCAACTCTGGGTGTTCTACATGCCACTGACCACTGTGTGCTGCAGAAGTAAGCAAGAAACAAGAAAGTACATTAGGAAGAAGAATCCCTTTGCCCTGCCATGTACCTCTAGCACCTTCTATTAACAAATCCTAACACTGTGCCATCTGGCAAAGGAGAAATGTTTATAGGGTCCAGCTCCAGTATTACAAAAAAGAGGGCAAAAAAAAAAAAGTTTGTATTTGGTACACCTTTGTAGTTGTAATTTCTCTTGAATGTTAGCAGTAGTGTAAGCCCCTTGATGGCAAAGGCAATGTCACACTTCTTCCTCACCACCCCACCATGGTTTATACAGCATTGAACATAGTGCTGACTACATGTTAAGTAAGTACTTGGTTGACTGTAAATAACATTTTCCTGAACTTTCATTTGCTCAATAGCTTAGGAAGGTGACGGCATCATCCTCTCCCTTTATGTTACCCTATTCTGAAATCTAATGACAGAGCAGTTCAACTATGAGTGAACAACAGCTGCCACCAAGCTAGCAATTTCCAACTGCAAACCAGGCTGTGATTTTCTCCTCAGCTATTATGCCATCTTGGATGTCATTTTCAAAAAACACTGAAGCCATGCTGGGGTGAATTGTGATTTTGTTTATTAAACTCTCACTTGGTGGGAAAGAGCTCTGTCAGCTGCTGGTTCTCCTAGCAATTCTTACTCAGGCTTCCAAAGCTAACCCATCAAGGAAGTACGTTCCCCACCTTCTTCTTTTCTTATAAGACTTAGATTGTTCATAGAGCAATCCTTCAGAATCAGAATGACTCAAACTGAACAAACCTGCTTTGTATCCAAAAGGAAGAGAGTGCAGTCTAACAGTTATATTCATTTTAATGTATTTCTTGGCTTCTAAAGGCCTTCAAAAATCTTATTTCGTGTGAATCCAAGAATCTCTCACTCCAGGGGCTCTATTAAGTAGCATATTCCAAAAATAAGATTGTCTAGCCCTAATTTTAACACCAACCCTAGTCCTTTCCAGTATTCCCTTGCCCATAATTAATATGTAATAGTATTCTTTCTTTACCCTGAACATAATGAGTTTGCCTCAAGTAGTAGCCCAACATTAGTAATTGTGGCCTATATAGTTTCTTTGGAGCCAAAATGGTCTTAGACAGATTTGTATGAGCTCAGGGTCTGCTATTTATTACTTATGTGACCTTGGACATGTTACTTCACCTCTTTGAATTTCAGATTCCTCCTTATAAATCAGGGCTAGTTGAAGGAAATGGGGCAAGTCACCTCTTTAAATGTCAGTTTCCTCCTTCATAAATAGGGCTAATGATGATACTTACTCCACAGGGTGGTTATGAGGATAATGTTTATAAAGCCCTTAGCCAGTGAATGTTCAATAAATGTCAACTGTGATTAGAATGTAAACCAGACAATACCAACCTTTCTAGTCCAAGCCACCATCATCACTTCTTTCCTGAATTACTGCATTGGTGCCTAACTAGTGTTCCTGCTTGCACTCTTGCTCTAAGTCTATTCACCACACAGCAGCCTGAAAAATCTTTTCTGAACATAAATCACATTTTGTCACATCCTTAATCAAAGACCTATGTTGGTTGGCTTCTTATCACATTTTGAACAAAGCCCAAACTCCTTATTATGGTTTACAAAGCCTTATATGATTTGGCTTTGGCCTATTTCTCTGGTATCCTCTCTTATTGATTTCCTTTATCGCTCGTTTCTATCTAGTCATGATTTTCTTGTGGTTCCCCAGCCATGCAGGCATGTTCCAGTTCAGAAACTTTTTATATGCTAATCTTTCTCATTGGAATGCTCATCATCCCAGATATTCACATTGCCCATGACTTACTCCTGCATTTTATTCATGTCTCCCTGCAAATATCTTCTCTTCAAAAAGGTCTTCCTTGGTCACTGAAAGTAAAATGGCTCCTACCTCCCATCCATTGGTCTTTAGCCCCTTACTTTACCTTATTTCACTCATACTTATTGGTATCTAACATTATGTTATATATTTATTTGTTTATGACCTTTTGTTCCATTAAAATGCAAGTTTCATGAAGGCAGGGACTTTTTTTGAGTTTTGTGGGACTTCAGATCTTTTGTGAGGCTCTCATTGAAGGGCTAATGCCTCTGACAGTGGCTAACTTATCCCCTACTTGGTAATTGGTATAAATCTTAGCTGAGATTCCCAGAAGTAAGATACATGGCTTGACTCCAAGTCTTTGGGGGAAGAGAGAAGTGAAAAAGAGAAAGGAAGGGGAAAAGAAGCTAATAGGAGATATGGAATATCTAAAAAAAATCTTCACCCAATTTGTTATTTTGTCTAGAGCAATCCTTGGCTACTTGCTCAAACCAGGATTTTATACGAGAGAAAAACTCCATTTCTTTGCCTCTGTTTCCCAAATCTACTTATATTCTGCCTACACAATGTAATGTCAGTTGCTGAAGAGAAGCCAATTCTAACGTTTTTCAAGTTGTCAAAAAACAAAATGGAAGAATTGTTTTTGTTTTGGTTTTAGCAATGGAAATCACACCTTAGTTTATAATCAAACAAGATTAACTTAAATACTAAGTCATAGTGTACGTATGTACCTGGGATTCTGCAAGATCTTTCATAGGAATATTATAGTTGAACTATATGAAATTGCTGATGTTCAACTCTTTTTGACCTAGCAAAATGGCAATTTCATATGGTTCAATCTAATATGTGTGGTAGTATTAATATGCACAGATTATAAAACTCAGAGAGATAAAGCTGTAAAAATTATCTTGTACTAGCAAGGATAGAGTAGGTTATGCTTCAGCAATAAACACCCCTTCTCTCAAATCTCAGTAGCTTAACACAATAAAAGCGTATTTCTTGCCCATACTACGTGTTCTAATACTGGGAGTTTTGTTTCATGCAGTCACTCAGGGATCCAGACTGATAGAAGTACCACTTTCATGTAGCTGCACCATCTGGAACTCATGGACTTTTTGAAGGAAGCCACAAAAGCAAAGATGAAGGAACTGAGCATAGGCATTTTCTGTCACTCAGAAGAGTGACCCACCCCACTTCTGTTCCTATTTTATTGGCTAGAGCTGGTCCTGTGGTTCTTGCAGGCTCATTTGCCTCCTCCATCCTATCTCCAGTGTACATTATCTCCTCCACAACTTTTTTTTTTTTAAGAGTTCTTCTTGACTCACACCATAGTGACATCCTGGAAGGCCTAAATGGCTCTTACTTCTCAGATCTCTCCTATGACTTATTCTTAAACAATGTAACATTTATGAATCCCCTTTCACACTGTGTGGCTAGAAAGCAAGGGATACTGAAGTTTGCTGGGAGTGGGAAGAGGGGAAAGGGAATAAGGCATATACAGCCATGGTTAGCACTCTCTGCTTAGAACAACTTACCATCAGTTCGACCCTTCTGGGTCTGCCACATGTTGGTCCGGGGAACTTTGCAAGAAGTACACCTCAAAAAGAGATAAAAAGAGGTAAAGCGAAACATAAACTTCTTTTTCATTCAGTGGAGGGTAGAAAGCAACCAAGAGGACAAAGTCCCCCCGGGCTCCAAACTCTCTTGCCCTTTCCCCATAATCTTATTCAAGTTTATTCTCCAAAAACTTATTTTTTTCTCTATGTGGCTGAAAAATGCTCTTATCACTACATAGTCTTGAGTCTATGATACAGATAAAAACTCTAGCCTTCCCCTCTCAGGCTTTGGACCTTGATATAGAAAGCCAAGTTGTTATAATCTCCAAATTTAAAGTTGAATAGTGACTACTGGTTCTAAGTTCCTTCTACCATACTTTGAGGGCATGATTGACAATAATTAAATGGGTAAGGGTAAGCCATAGGGCTACTAAGAACTACTGAAAATCACTGGGAACAAAATGCAGTCAACTTCGTGACACCGAGACCTACAATTACTTGACTATGAATTAATGATTGGCACTCATCCTTCTCACAGCCTCCTCACCCAGACATGGGCTAATTTTCATATTCTCTTCAGAGTGGGCGTGGGTGGATGTTGTTATGGAAAGAAGGGTGAGGACTGGTAAGAAATGGCAGGCTATCCTGTCTAGGGAAACTGTGAGGTAAAGGGCAGGTGCTTGAGTTTCCAGTATTCTTCTGGCCCATTTTTCCCTATTGGGCCAACAAAATTTGTGTCACCAGGGCAATGCTTGGAAATGCCTTTGTCCTATGTACTCATAAGACCAGGAAACACTTCTATGAGCTCTTAAGTGGACAATGACATTAGGAGATGCCAAAACATGGCCTGAATCAGAATAGCTGAAATTCTGGAACTCCTGGCAGGCCAGCTGCATAAGCTCACTCCAACCTTTTCATCAAACCTGCAATAACATGGTTCTTCATTTTACACAATGGATATAATTGCCTTATTCATTTATTTGATACTTGTTTAATGTCAGTTTTCCCCACTAAGGAATGCAAGCTCTGTGATGGCAGAGACTTTGTGTATTTGTAAAGCATAAACATGCCTAGAACATGGTGGGTACTCAACCAATATTTGTTGAATGAATTAATGAATGAATACAAATGAATGAATACCAGGCACTACACAGGGGTATGAAGATGAGTGAAGCAGGCTTTCCTGCACTAAGGGAGTACACAGGCCAGAAGGAGAAACCTATTGTCTAGTAAGTAATCCTAAATAGTGATATACTGGGGCTGAAACCACCATGTGGTTGAAGCAGTAAAGAGCAGCCTCCCCTTTATAAGGGATCTAAATTCTCCAGTTTGCCACAACCTACTTCATTCATCACATACCTGCCTGGAGTGTGGGGACATTTGAGCGTGTGACTGCTGCTCTTATAAGATCTAGGCCTGAAAAGACACATAAGCAGCAGAATTAATCTGGTGCTCCCAAGCAGTGCCCAAGAGTGGTAGAGAAAGGGATCTGACAGACTGTAATAAGGTCTTACCTTGACACTTAGTTACAACCCATATGGATTGTAACCAAGGACCAGATGGCATGATGGATATCTCTGAGGATCCCATGTGGATAGATGACTTTGAGAACCAGATTGTCAGTCTCTCTGCCCCTGAACCCTTTGGCATGCCAGAAAAGCCATTAAAATTTTGATATAACCTAGGAGAAAGGGAACGGACACCAAATTACCTAAGATTAAGGTCTTGGAAGAGCAGGGGTTCAAGATAGAAATTAAGTTGAATTATAGGAGAATAAAGTTCCATTTCTTGCATGCCTGAGTTTGTGCTCTAATATTCTCAAACCTGCTCCATTTGTATTACAGGTACACCACAGGACTTAAGGCATGAGAGCTATATTTTAGGCTATATCCTCATTATAATTGGCCATGCTTCAAATAACAATTGGAAATAAAGAGCAATCCCATGAACAAAGAATGCCATACGTGGTATTTTAAACAATTTCAAATTAGAGTCCTTTCATTTTTCTGCCACTTCCATTAATATTTCATTTCCTGAAAACTTCCTATTATATATCACTTCTTTACCTTAATGGGGTCACTTTTCTTTCTGGGGTTCTTTGGAAAATATATGATGTCAAAAAGGTAATAATGTATATAACCTGAGGATCTTGTTAAAGAGGGCACATGTGGTGATGAGCACTGGGTGTTATATGCAATTAATGAATTGTTGAACACTACATCAAAAACTAATGATGTATTATATGTTGGCTAATTGAACATAATAAAAAAATTTTAAAAATGAAGACCGATTAAGCAAGTCTGGAGTGGGCCTGAGATTATGCATTTTTATTGAAAGCTCCAAGTAGATGTTAGTGCTGCAAGGATCACACTTCAAGTAGCAAGGGACTAGCTGACCTCCAACATTTTTCTTTGCATCTCCAGTTTATTTATTGGATATCATTCAACTGGCAAAAAACATATTTTTTTAAACTGAGTTTTTCTGTGCCAAGAATTAAGCCAATTGAAGGGCACCACTTGTAACCCTTGAACTTAAATATATACTGCCATTTATTTAATATTCTGTGGAGATCCTGGAACAATATAAGGTGACTAAATGAATATATTGGAGTCTTATATTTTTATATCATTCACCATCCTATGCCAAAAAAAATGTGTTTCTAGCGGTAGGATTAATTAGACAAAGGGTGAGTAGTTATGACTTAACTACTAAGTGAACAATGTGAGGTTGATAAAATATAAAGAGCGATGTGGATATTACTGCTGTGTTTATTTGAGTTTAGTGTCATAGGGAAAATAAGGCTGATCTGTGTCACACTGGCAAATGGAGTCATGGTATTGGGAGTCATTTTGAGGGAACATATATTTCTAATGTTTTCTGAGTAGGACACAAGTGAGAGCCTATATCAGGTAGATTAAGCAGCCATATCTGCATATGTAATATATATTTTATAGCCCACAGACAAGATTAATATCACCTTTAAAGTTCCCAAAATGTATTTTCTAGGTTCTTTCCCAATGCTACTCAGATTCATCCTAAATTTCTCTGGGAATCTTCAGAGGTTCTCTCAGGTTTGTACTGAGAACTAAACCTTTAGAGGCATCTTTTATTTCCCTTCCTTCCCATTCTGAATTGCCATGGTGGGCTTCATCCTTGTTGCTCCAAGTGGCAGATAACCACAGATGAATGTGGCAAATATTATATTGTGCACTCCTACCTATTTCCTTGGTTCACCCTGGCCAGAGGTCACCTGACAACAGTTCCTTATACAATGGGATTCCTGGCTCTCTCATCCTAAGAGTGTGCTTGATAAGAAATGTTGAGGAGTTAATGCTCCAAGAATAAAAAATAACCAATGAGGGATGGACCTGATTGCTAAATACCCAGCTTCTTCAGACCTCAGTGCAACAATTCTGTGACATGTTACGTGCAATTTCTCTGAGGGTCTCCAGGGGGATGGAGCCATAGCTTCCCACAATGGTAACCCCTTATGGATGTACCTCTTATCAGTTTCCTTCCTTTCCTTGTCTCACTTTACCTACTCTCTCATTCATACTTTTAGGGACCACCTAACCAAATAAACAACTTCCACCCAAATCCTGACTTCAGCATCTGGTTTTGGGAGAACCCAACCAAGGCAATGATCATCAAAATCTTAGCTGCCCATGACAGCAGCTTGCTCAGGGACTTCAGCATGCATCCATGAGGGCAGAGCTGGGCTGGTGGTCCAACTATCTGTGCCCAAGAGCAAGCCCCTGATTCTGGTCACTGACCTATTGTCTTCAACTGTGTTTCCCCACCTCTGCTTTCCAAGGCTTCCAAGTCCCCCTTGTATACTCATTTTGGGGGGCTCCTAGGAGTTGTTCTGCCAGTAATAGCCCTTGTGGGATATTCCCATTTGCACTCAGATTTAACATGGTCCCCTTAGGTTCATGCAGCAGTTCCTGCCATACATGATTCTATAATTTACTTTCCCTTCAGAAATGAATATAGTTGACTCATGCTATACATATAACATGTTTTCAGAAAGAATTATCTGGTTTTCCACTTGGCCTGGTTTTCTACTCCATAGTTAGGGTAATAATTATGAATGCAAGACCTGGAGTCAGACTTCCCGGGCTGCTCAAATCTCAATTCTACTACTTGCTGGCTGTATAAGTGTGGGCAAAGGACTTAAACTTCTGTAAACCCTTTGTTTCCTCCACTGTAATATGGAGATGATAATATCATCAACCTCAAAGTATTGTGAAGATAAAAATGTATTAAGATATGTAAAGCATTTAGGGTAGTGCCTGATATGTGGTAAGCTCTCCATAAATGTTAATGATTATCTTAGTTTCAGTTCCCTCAAAGTAGATCCTGAGAGAAGGATTTCAAATGTAAATAATTTATTTTGAAGGTGATTGAGAGAAATCTTTGTGGGAAAGCAAGATGGGCAAGGGAAGGAGGTCAAGTCAGTTACCACTGTGAGCAACTGAAGCTCAATCATGCTGGGGAACTCTGGGACACAATATAGAATATGCCTCAGAGTTTTCCCAACTAAGGTGCCCAATTGTCCTGGTTTGCATGGTGCTGAGGGGTTTCCCGGGATGTGTGACTTTCAGTGCTGAAACCAAGAGTCTGGGAAAACTGGGATGAGTTGGTCACCCTACAAAGGAGGAATATTTATGCACCAGCTCCCTATACTTCATTCATTGAAGACTGATTCCAGGGGTGTTAGCTTTCTGGCACTTCCAGGTTACCACCCAGGTGGGCTGAACAAGCAACGTGTGACCAGAGTTACAAGTATTTGCCCTAAGTAATCTTTGACCTCTGTAGGTGAGTGTGAGAAAATATGGGCGGACACCAACAGCTCTTATTGTTACCCAACTCCTTCTATAACACTCCTCTCCCTTATTTGGGAGAGGGTAGTGGAGGCTTGGGATAAGGAATACTGTCTCTTAAACTTGTTCTCTTTTTCTATTGGTTTAAAGAACGTGGAAGCACTTCACTTTTAAACAGTCAATGATAAAATTCCCTTGGACCTCAGTGTCCTCTCCTGTAAACAAAGAGTAGGATTAGATGGTCTCCTAAAGACCCTTTCTATCCCTGTATACATTTCTTACTTAAGCATTAATCAAAATTATTTGATACTTCTGTAAAGATACTTTCAGGCTCATAGTGTTCAAAAATATAGAGTATATTCATTGTTTAATCAAAATGTGTGTCCATTGCTGAGAAATTCAAAGAATTCTGTCACCCGTGAGAAGTAAATCACAGTCATCAGAAGCTTCTGTAATTAAGTTTATTACAGAGAGTACAATACAATTTACATCTGCAAACTCTGAACTAGCTAAAGTAATGGGATGTCAATTTTCATAAAGTACTCAGTGAAGGAACTTTTGTTGAAACAGCAGCAATATAAATGAGGGCCTGTTAAGGTCTGCATGTCAGATCAAAGGAGTTGTAGAGCTGCTATTGACAGTGTGAACTAGACAAATGAGGATGGAAAGCTAGTCAACCAAGTAAATATCCGTATTTCAAGAAATGGCTCAGGAATATCCTTTCTGAAATGGGCCAAGAAAATTTATTCTCCTTCTACCCTTATTCTCCCATTCCCCAGCCCACTGCAGTAGATTCAGGTGCGCTAACAGGTTCTTTGATTGTACTCCGAGGTAGTATAAAGTTAAAAACAAGTATGTCTGGACATTATTTTTTATTGTAGTAACTAAGAACTCAAATATGTCCCCTCCTAGAACAATTACTGGTGAAGAGGTATGGGAATGCCACAATTGTCTGAGATCAATCACAATTCGTTCCCTAGGGCTACATACTGTCAAATGGTTAAAAACAAGACTCTACAAGCATAGAATGAACACACGTGTCAAAGGTAACTTCTTAATGAGGGAGCCATCAAAATAGTAAAGCTGATTCAAAGCTGGCTAGGAGAAAGTGATAGATAGGGTCAAGGAACAAAAGAATGCTAAAATGCAATTGCTAAACTACTTATAACATTTATTAATATCCTACAGGACTATAGAACTGAAATCTTAGTGGTTATCTTTTTTACCAGACAGAAATTCATTGCAGCTTATTAATGTTCTAGAAATTAATATCTACCTTTACAGAGTCAAGAGTAAATTGTAAGTCATATAAATGTACATTTCCTTAGAGAATTAGATACTCTTTGGTTGAGCATATTAGACATTTAAAGACAGGCAGTCGTTATTTTGCCTTATTTCCAAGTTTGGGACACTATTTTTTGACAGCACATACCTAAAGGACCCAGCTGAGGTTTTCTTAGCAAAGATGAAGGAGGAAATGTTTGTTGGGTAGGCAGTCAATAATGTCTGCCACAAGTCTTCTATTTATCAGGTGGTTTAAATATTTTTTTCTAGAATATTATCTTAAACAAGGACAACAATATCAAGCCCTATCAAACTATGAACATTCTATTTTGAGTATTATTAAAATATTCTATTTTGAGTTGTATTTCAATGCCACTAGGAGTAATTTTTATTGACATTTCAGTCTAAGTCCTAATTTTGAATTGATACACAGATTTCTTTATTCAACTTCCTTAAAGTAAAGCATTGTCCCTGATGAAATGATTATGACAACAGGAGGCATTTTCTTGATTTTCTCCAGAGGATGTTTTCCATTTGTGATTTGTTTTCTTTGAAGATAATCCTTGAAATGTATCTCGAAGAAGAAATTGCTTCTTTCTTTCCACAAGCTTATCTATGGATAACTAAATACCAATGACACGGAAGTTTCCTAGTGTTCTGGTCTGTGTAGGCTTGTTTGTTTATCTTTGGTTTTTATTATTTTTTTCTATTGAGTCAGTAAAACCAAATTTAGAGCTCTGCTTCAAGACTACCTAGGAATTCCCCAGGGAACATTTTGATCTGAAGAAAAAGCAAAGCTTGCCTCTGATTTCAAACGGCTCAGGCAAAACTGGGATACTAGTTATAAGAAGCCAATGCAGCCATACATTCCATTTGGGATAAGATCCACTGTCAAGGAACTTGTCTTATGATAAAGCTTGGAAATAGCAGCTGTTTATAATTAAACAGGTGACTCTCTAGTAATTTCATGTGCAAGTGAGTCATGCCACATGGGTTTTATGGAAGTATGTGAGAAACAAGTCTTGTGGTTAGCATTCAGTTTATTGTACCTCTTGGGTTTGTCATTCTATTTTTGTGGCTTAACAAAGAAAATTCTAACAAATGAAAATTCAAATTTTGTTTCAAACGCCAAAAACCAGTTAACATTTTTAGAAGGGGAACACAGACAGTGACTCTATCCTAAAATGAGATTTCTATATTCACAAGCTAGGTAGGTTTTTTTTTTTCAGTGATAGGAAGAGCTAGAAAAGTTTCTCCATTTAATTAAATTCTTCCTGAGGTTGTTTATTGTGTCATTTGTGGTTGAGCCTTCCTGATTAACCAGGTGACTATTGCATTGAGGAGAAATGTAAAGAATAAAATAGTAAAGGATTTAGGATTATCTCAGCAGGGTCTTGATACTAGAGAGGGAGTTGACCTGAAGAATAGTTTCTCAACTGGCCAATATGAAGAGAAATGAATCTTTAATTTGTCAAGGTCTGATTTCATATTAATTATAAATATGAAAAAGCATATTATTAATGTAAAACTCTCTACTTCAACTGTTCTATTTTAGTTTTCTAATGTTTTACCTTAAGACATCTACTTTTTAAAGGAAAGTATTAATTTGATGTGATAGGCAGGGGAAAAGGATCAATTTTAATACATTCCTTTATAGACTGCATCATATAATGACAATGTCTCTCCTACATTCTTATTCCATCATTTATGAAAATACTGGTTTTATTTTTTTTCCAGGTCTTTTCATAATCCCATGTGTACATGTAGATACTTTGTTTTAGGATGCATGTCAAAGAAGATACATTTTGTAACCTGCTTTCTCCATCTAATACTATATCATAAGTGTCACAATTATTTTAAGTAGTAGTCTCACTATCTGGTAACTTGCATTAATAGTTTACTTGACTATCTGTTAGCCACTTATGATTTTAACTATTTTTTAGTGCTGTAAGAAAAACTCTTATACATAAGGTTTTTTTTCCTATTTAATTTTATTTGTTATTTGGCAGATATATTAGTCAGGATAGGCCGAGTTATGTTTCAGCGACAAATTGACCCCCAAATATCAGTGGCTTAATATAATAATGACTTATTTCTCACTCATGCTACATTTTCATCATGAGTCAATGGGGTCAGGGCACATAGTCCTCAGGGACCTAGTCTAATAGAAATTTCACAATATTATAGCTGCCATCTGGAACATGTGTCATGCTCAATTATCATGGCAAAGGAAGAGATACTGGAGAAGTATGCCCAGACTTTTCACTGCTTCTACCTGGAAGTAACACATGTCTCTCTATTCACAACAGATTCTAAATAGCAGGGGTGTTGGAGAGGGAAGAAAGATTATTTTCTTAGAATGAATTCCTGATCTGCTGAAATTCCTTGGTCAAACAAAGGAGACATATGTGTACTTTTGGAGCTTCTTTGCAGAGTGCTTCACAAAGAAAAAGTGTTTTCTTTGTGAGGGTTTGTGGTATAGGGTGATGGCAAAGAGCACATGCTAGGGGTCTGAGACATATCTGTGTTTTTGTCCTGACTCTTAGTGGCTACATGTCCTTGGGCAAATTACTTAGACTTTCTAACCCTCAGTTTCTTAATTTGAAATAAGGGTGTGATTTTATCTACTGCATTTGGTTAGGATTAAATGAAAGACTGTGTAAAATGTTGCCATGGTGTGTCAAGCCTACGGTAAGCATTCAGTAAATGGTAAATATTACTGTTTACCACTTTTCATTATGAATACATCTTTTATAATTTTACATGTATCAAATATGAAACATTTTAAGTTTGGATTATTTAGTGGGTTCAACAATTGATGGGTTTAGATGTGGTAATTATCAATGTTTTCAAAGCAATGAGGCGAGGGATCATACCTCTTCCCTAGTCATAGTGGATCTGACAAGGAGACTCTTGTTTCTGATCACCACACTCAGAATCATCTCTATTACCTTTTCTTTAATCCTAATTCGATGGTGAGGGCACAGAAAGAAGAGGGTGTACCATGTTATCAAGATTCTAGCTCTTATTTATAAGGCTAAGCCATTATGTATGTGTGTATGCAGGTTTTGAGAATCCCATTTTTGAGATCTAGAGGTGAAATTGGGTGTCATGATGCAGATGGGAAGAGATGGATAATGTTTTATAGACTGTGGTATTAAAAACATGAAATCATTGGTTTTATATTTTTCACAAAAAAACAATTTGTTTCTTTTTTTTTCATTGTAACAGTTTTTATTTAAAGTCATATATAAGATGACTTTATTCCTGCATCTTCTCAATTGTTTCTTCCTTATATTTGCCCTCTTCCTTTCCTACTTGGCAAGATTTGACTTTACCTTCAAGGATTTTTTTGCAGTCTTTGTCCAGATTTAGGCTAGTGATAACCACCTTGCTAGGGTGAATGTCCACATGGACAGTTGTATCATTCGCCTTCTCTTGTACTCTTCAATGTAGATTACACATCTTCCTGTAAACCTGGACTACTTTACCAGTTTGCTGACCTTCGTAGTGTCCTTGCACAACCTGTACTTCATCATCCTTTCAGATGGGTATTGATTGAACACTTTACTTCTGTCTCAGCTCTTTGGAAAGAGGGGAAGACATAATCTTCCCGCGAATGTGGGAAGATGCATTGAAATAGCTTTTGTGGTTCTTGCTCCAGTCAGAAGCCACAAAGGGATTGAACTTCATTTTGGCTGCTGGCACTTTAGTGCTGGCCGCCAATAATTTCTTATTTAAATGTTTCTTTGTAATTTTATCAAATAGGTTTTATTTATATGATATGCCATCTGATACTGAGCAAATGTTAGTGTTCTTTTTATTTGGTGGTACTAATAAACATGTTTAAAAATATTTTTGAGGGTTTTTTATGTAGTTTCATTGTTCCAGGTTCTATGGTATATAAAACTCATGATTCTTATCTAGAAGAAATATTTCGTAGAGCTCTGGAGGTAAATATCTATGGACACAGAGAACTCATATTAACAGTGTGACAGGATAAGAGCCAAAGTAAAGAAGGAATGTAGGGCCCTGAGAACACATGAATTGGCCAGTTTCACCTGGATGTTTTGGGGAATCTTCAGGGAGGAGAGACTTTTGAATTGGGCCTTGAAACCTGAGGAAAGCTTCAATTGGTGAAGCAGGAAAAAGTCTATTACAGAAAAAGAGAACAAAAGGAGCAAAGACAAGAAGGGAAAAGATCTGTTGTTTGTATCCTTTTCTATAGGCATTCAGAAGCCAAGAGAGGATTTTGAGCAGGAGACTGACATAATTTGATCAGTGTTCCAGTCATACGGAGGCTGGATTAGATGGGAGAAAATAGGGTAAGAGAAACCAGTTCAGAGGCTCTTGTAATGATCCAGGAAAGAAGAGTGAGAGAAGGACAGGTTTTATAAATTAAATTTTTAAAATTTTAACTCCAGTACAGTTAACATACAGTGTTGTGTTAGTTTCAGGTGTACAGGATAGTGATTCATCACTTCCATACATCACTCTGTGTTCATCAGGACAAGTTCATTCCTTAATCCCCCATCACCTGTTTCACCCACCCCCCAAACCCCTCCCCTCCGGCAACCATCAGTTTGTTCTCTATACTTAAGAGTCTGTTTCTGGGTTTGTCTGTCTTTCTCTCTTTTTTCCCCCTTTGTTTGTTTGTTTCATTTCTTAAATGCCACATATGAGTGAAATCATATGATATTTGTCTTTCTCTGACTTATTTCACTTTGCCTTATATTCTCTAGCTGAGAGGGCAGGTTTTCCAGCACTTGTGAAAGTATTGGCCTTGGCAAGGTAAAAGACATGGCTCTGTCTATGATTTGGTAAAACAAGCAAAAGATGGATGAAGATAAAGAGAGATGAATTCATAAGGCAGAGCTCTACTTTATTTTATAAGAAGCAAGTATTAATTTTTCAATTTAAAATTATAATTACAACATAAAATAATTTTAGACAACGAGGTTCCCACAGAGGTATACAGAACTTGCGGTTCTGATCTAAAAGGAACAAAGGATTTATAGTAGAACCTACTGGTACAAGGACACATTTTTCTCTAGCTGTGCTTGGCAGCATAGAAGCTGGGATGCAGAAACAACTGGAGGAATTTATCTGAAGTTGAGATTCCATAAAGTAGATGCAACAGAAAGTCAGATGTATTGATTAGTCTAGATAGCTGATAAGGGCAAAACTGAGGTTTTTGCACGTAACATCCCAGTTGGGTAACCTGCGGTTCCTTTAAGCTGTAACACAATAGGGAATCCCTGCACCACACGTCTTACTTTTGAACTTTGTTCTGTCCTGTCTTCTCTCCTTTGGCTACCACCCTGACTCTTAATCTTTTTTTCATCCTCACTACTTTTTTTAGAATATACTGATGTAAATAACAGAAAATTCTCACTCAATTGGATAAAGAAAAAGGAAATGTATTCTTCTACAAGAAGAAATGTATTAGCTCACACAACTGGAAGTCCCAAGGTAGGGAGGCTGCAGGGTTGGTTGATTTAGGACCTTTGTCATTACTAATTCAAGTTCTTAACATCTCTTTTTCCTGAGTCTTCAATGTTGACATTATCACCAGGCTGAGAAAAATGAGAGCAAAGAGACCATGTCTTCCTGTGGCACTTTCTAAAGAGTGAGAAACCTTTTCAGTGGTGTCTAAGCAGACCTCCCTTCAAGAATCATTGACCAAAATTCAGTCACATGCCTGTTTTTCAACCAATCTCTGTCAAGGGAATAGGATTATCCTGAGATCACACAGGTCTTACCTTGGAGTTGGTCAGTAGAGCTCACTTCTGAAGAACATGGCCGCATGGGGCAGAGTGGATCCCTGAACAAGACTGAAGTTCTACAATGAAAGAAAATGGGAGAAATGGATCTTGTGTAGAAAAGCAATACTTATTACTCTTTCATTTTCAAATCTGAAGCTTTGCATATGTGCCCTGAGAAAAACTGTGTTGCCTGTCATCTGGAAGCTGGCCTGATACCATCACTGGGCCTTGGTGTTATTATAAGCTGGCTGGGCACCCACAGTGGAGCTATGGTGTTTTCTTGTAGAATATAAAATATTTCCCCAAACACCAACATAAGATGAGGCTGCTCTATGGTCAGAGTTAATCAAAACAAAAACAAGATCACTCTGTAATCAGGCTTAAACACAGATAAAACGTGAACATTGCCCAAGCCACAAAGATAACAAACATGTTCCTCTTCTAGCTAATCTGAATGACTATTGCTTCTTTACCAAATACAGCTTTAGCTTCATTCTAGTCTTCCCTCTTTCTGCATACGATTTATTAAGACCTTAAGTTTATTTTTGCATATGGTTTAAGAAAATGGTCCAGTTTCATTCTTTTACATGTGGCTGTCCAATTTTCCCAACACCATTTTATTGAAGAGACATTTTTCCATTGGATATTCTTTCCTGCTTTGTCAAAGATTAGTTGACCGTAGAGTTGAGGGTCCATTTCTGAAGTCTCTATTCTGTTCGACTGATCTATGTGTCTGTTTTTGTGCCAGTACCATGCTGTCTTGATGGTATTCAGCTTTGTAATAGAGCTTGAAGTCTGGAATTCTGATGCCACCAGCTTTGGTTTTCTTTTTCAACATTCCTCTGGCTATTCAGTGTCTGTTATGGTTCCATCCAAATTTTAGGATTATTTGTTCCAGCTCTGTGAAAATGTTGATGGTGTTTTGATAGGGATTGCATTGAACGTGTAGATTGTTCTGGGAAGCATAGACATTTTAACAATATTTATTCTTTCAGTCCATGAGTATGGAATGTTTTTTCCATTTCTTTGTGTCTTCCTTAATTTCTTTCATGAGTATTCTATAGTTTTCTGAGTATAGTTTTCTGCCTCTTTGGTTAAAGTTATTCCTAGGTATCTTATGGCTTTGGGTGCGATTGTAAATGGGATCAACTCCTTAATTTCTCTTTCTTCTGTCTCATTGTTGGTGTCTAGAAATGCAACTGATTTCTGTGCACTGATTTTATATCCTGCCACTTTACTGAATTCCTGCATGAGTTCTAGCAATTTTTTGGGGGGGGCACTCTTTTGGGTTTACCACATAGAATATCATGTCATCTATGAAGAGTGAGAGTTGACTTCTTCCTTGCCAATTGGGATGCCTTTTATTTCTTTTTATTGTCTGATTGCTGAGGCTGGGACTTGTGGCACTATGTTGAATAACAGTGGTGAGAGCGGGCATCCCTGTCATGTTCCTGATCTTAGGGGAAGAGCTCTCAGTTTTTCCCCATTGAGAATGATACTTGCTTTTCATAGATGGCTTTTATGATATTGAAGTATGTTCCCTCTATCCCTACACTGTGGAGAGTTTTAATCAAGGAAGGATGCTGTATTTTGTCACATGCTTTTTCTGCATCAATTGAGAGGATCATATGGTTCTTGTCCTTTCTTTTATTAACGTAGTGTATCATGTTGATTGATTTGTGGATTTTGAACCACCCTTGCCCAGGAATAAATCCCACTTGGTCGTGGTGAATAATCCTTTTAATGTACTGGTAGGATTCCAAGCTGGTATAGCTACTCTAGAAACAGTGTGGAGTTTCCTCAAAAAGTTAAAAATAGAGCTAACATATGACCCAGCAATTGCACTATGTATTTACCCAAAAGATACAAATGTAGTATCTGAAGGGGCACCCACACCCCAATGTGTATAGCAGCAATGTCCACAATAGCCAAACTATGGAAAGAGCCCAGATGTTCATTGACAGGTGAATGGATAAAGAAAATGTGGTGTACACACACACACACACACACACACACACACACACACTGGAATATTACTCAACCATCAAAAATAGAAATCTCACCATTTGTACTGATGTGGATGGGACTAAAGGGTATTATGCTAAGCTAAATAAGTCAGTCAGAAAAAGACAATTATCATATGATCTCACTCATATATGGAATTTAAGAAACAAAATACAGGATCATAGGGGACGGGAGGGAAAAATAAAATAAGATGAAGTCAGAGAGGGAGACAAACCATAAAAGACTCTTAAATATAGGAAACAAACTGAGGGTTCCTGGAGGGGAGAAGAGTGGGGGGATGGGATAACCGGGTGATGTAATGAACATTGCATGTTATATACAACTGATGAATCACTGAACTCTACTACCTTTGAAACTAATAATACACTATATGTTAATTAATTGAATTTAAATAAAATAAAATAAAAAAGACATTAAATCATAGAATTACTCCTGCTTCCTGAAAGCAGTCAATCCAGAACAAAGCTCTGCTTCTTCAAACCCTCCTTCAAAGCACCTGACACAAGTGGATTCCTAAGATAAATCTTCTAAAATCCTCTCACTGACATTCCCCATGGTGGTTTTTCTCACTGCATTGAGTACTAAACTGAACTTGTTCAACTTTAAGTGTGTTCCTGGTGGTCTTTGTCTCTAGAAGGAAGACAAAGATCATTCTGATCTAGGCTCCTTTTGGCCACAATTCTCATGTGGACCTCAGCTGTGCTACCCTAGGCTGCTTTGAGGAAACACTGCTCTGAACTACGGACTCTAAGTTTATCCTATCACTCTGCTTGCCATTGCCCTGAGAACTGACTGGTCATATAGAGAGACAAAGGAGGTCAGGATACATTTGACAGAATGGAGGAAGCAAGGGTAGGATCAAGGGCAAAGGATTCTTAAATTAATCCACATGATCACTTATAATAGTGTCTAGCACATAGTAAATGCTCTATAAAACGTACACTTCATTATTGTATTTGTTACTATTATTACTACTATAATGATAAAGGCAAATGCTGACTTAGTTTTCATTAAAAAGTGAAAGAAGTTGAAGGTAGTTGGTTATGGCCACAGATGGAGATTTTAGATATAGGAGGCATCCGAGGTCCAGATGACTAAATATGGAGTGTTTCTATGCTTACAGATTGCTAAACTGTAGCTGAAGAATAATCAAGTAACTAGGTGAGTATCTAATTTAGTTCCATCAGAAGCAAACCCTGAAAATAATTTTAGTGTAACAGTTTATGTGGGAGATAATCTCAGGAAACACTGATAAGGAAGTGAGACAGAGAAGGAAACCTTTAAATAAAGGGTGTATTGATAAACTGGTTATTGCTGTGGGTAAGTGGGGCCCAGTCCTGCTGGAGATCTCTAGGAGACTGCAATGAGTATGCCTCAGAGATATCTTACCTGAGGGGAAGGAAAGTTGGAGTATTTATCGATCAAACCCCATTCTTCCTCAGTTGAGGATTGCTCCCAGAGAGGCATTAACTCCTTGGCACTTCTACATTTTGGCACGTTCCTGCAGCCAGAAGAATCCCTTAGACAGAATCACATAGATGGTAGTTGTAGTGAGGGTTGGTAGAATATGAGTAGACAGTGTCTACTACAGCGTCTCAGTAGCTGGATAAGTCATTACTAGTTTTTGAGGTAGTCTAAGATTACAGTAGAGAAAAGTTGCTGCTTATCTTATTACTGAGAAGCATTGATTTTAATTCTATCCCTAAAGATAAAGCTTTTTCTTCATTCATTAACTCATTTACATATTTATTCAATGTTTCAGAGACTGTGTTAGACATTATGGATAAAATGATGAACTAGACATGGTCCTCGACCTCATGAAGCTTATAGTCTAGCAGAGGTACTAGCAAGGAAATAGTTTTTACGTTACTGGGTGAAAGTTGGCACAACACGATAAGTTTAGGGTGTTATAGGAAAGATAGAAGCAAGATGGTAAAGAAAGACTTTCTGGAGGAAGAAAAAACTAAAGACCTGAGAAATGACAGTTATGCAGGTGAAGAGAGGGAGGGAAGGAGATAGTATTCCAGGCAGAGAGAACAAAGTAGGCAGAATCTGAGAGAGAGGGAGAGAGACAGGAGAGAGGAAAAGGGAGAGAAAGAGAGAAAGAGAGAGAGAGAGAGAGAGAGAGGGAGGGAGGGAGCTGCCAGGGACCATGACACATAGTTGAAACATGACTAGAATATATGAAGGTGTGTATTGGGGGGATAGGATGTGGTAAGAGGTAAGCTCTAGGACATATAAAATTAGGAAGGACTTTTAAACCAGATGAAGAATTTAGACTTTATCTTGAGAGTGATGAGAAATCACAGGAGAGTTTTAATTGGGGGGAGCACCATGGCTAGATTTGCATTTTAGAAAAGTCACTATAGATGATATTGGAGGAGAACAAGAATAGAGGTAGGGAGGCTGAAGTGGAGTCTGTTGAAAGGCTACAGAGTCAAGAGTGGAGTAGATAGATGGGATAGATGGAATAAAGAAATAACAATAATATTGGCAAGAGAGTGGCTGAATTGATGGCCAGTAAAGGAGCAAAGAACTGATAGGGTCAAAATAAAAGAATTGTAGATAATGAAGAACAAGCATAGTAAGAATAACTGAGGATGAGAATAGAAAGGGTAAGGCATTCTGACCAGAGTTTGAATTTAGGATGAGAAAGAGAGGGAGAGATTGAGAGACAGAGGTATAGGAGGGAAAGAAGGAAGGAGAGGGAGGGGGAAAGGGGGAGAGAGAGAAAGAGAGAGCAAGCAAGACAGCAAGTGAGCAGTTCCTGGTGGTTACAATGTGTCAAAGTGTGGCCACGGCCGTTAATTGACATGATTAGTGGGGAGAAGGTTCTTGGAGAGGAAAACACGCAGGAAGATTGGAATATTGGATATTTAGTGGGTGAACCCCTGAACTCTGAAGTGACACAGGACAAAGGCAGGGCTTGGGATAGAGAAAAAAACTGTGACCAGGGAATTATGTCTAAAATAAATGGGGGATGGGATGGAAGAGTTGAGAAAGTTGGTATATAAGTGCAATGAGGGGAGTAAGAGGGTGTTATAAACAGATGACAGTAACAGTGGATTGGGACAGGTTGCCCATAATTTCTATCATTTTTGTAAGAAGGTAGAGGAATAGTGATACAGGAAAAGCAGGAGGAGTGGGGAGACTCCTCATTGTATATGGGGTGAAAGAGAACTTCCAGCCTCTAATAGACGAAGAGGACTCAAGGAGTAGATGTGTCCTCTAGGGCAGAGTCTGAGAAGAGAAGAAGGTGGAGGAGTAAGGGAAATTTGTTCACAATGGAAGGAAGTGTTCTAGAAGACACAGGGTAGAGCTTCTGGAAGGAAGGGTAGCTGTGGGTGGTCATACCACGGAAAGGAATGTCTAGAGCATTAAGGGATGAAAATGCTGAGTTCAGATGACCAGAAGGGCTTCTGTTTTGGGTGATGCCCTTGGATAACAGGAATGTGAGGCAAATTCAGCTGTCCTTTGGGTACAGGGCGGGACAATGACATTGCATTTGTCCCCAGGAGTCAGCCAGGTCTGTAAAGATTCTCTTTTGGAAGAAGGCCTGCTCCAAGCAAGCAGCCTACAGCCTTGTGCACTGCACATTAATTTATTCATTAATTCATTCAACATCATTCAACATTTAGAGAATGTTGGCTATATGCAAAACTGGGTTAGGAAATACCATTTTATCAGCAACAATTGGGTGACCCAATTTAAAGAAAGCAAAAGCTAACATATGAAAATGAAATTCAACATTGATTGCATTAGGACAGAATTCTTTATTTGGGGAATTGATTCATGGCAGTGTTCCTTCCCCAAATCATGTTTTTAACCTACCTATTGTGAAGTGATGCCTTTACATGAACTAAGCTCCAATATTGCCCCTTTACCCCACAAAACTTTAAAACACAATTGGCAAGGGAGCATTGGCAGTTGAGAGCACAGATTGGAGCCAGGCAGGGTTTGACTTTGGCTTCACTACTCATCAGCTGTTGGCTTGGGCAGGTTACTTTCCCTGTCTGTGCCTCAGTTTCCTCATCTATAAAATGGAGATAATATTACCTACATCACTGAATTGTTATGAGGATTAAATTAGTTTCAAATTATTTGAAAAATGTTAAAATTATCTGCAAATAATTAAAATTAATTGCAAAATGCTTAGAGCAGTACATGCTTATATGCATGTTAAAATTGGGGCATATAGGAAATTTGCAAGCAAGAACAACCAACGAGCTGTTGCTGAAATTTAAAAAAGAGGCCTTTACATTCATTAACTTGTCAACTGTTTTCCAGACTCTGGGGTAAATAGTGGGGAATAATAGAGGCAAAGAACCTGACCACAGCGGGTGGGGGATGGTGTGTGGTGGCAATGGCCATTCTTTTGTTTTAACAGTAAATGATCTCCCCACTCACCCAGTGCTGTTTGAGAGTAAGAGCAGGCACTGTGACCTGTGGAGGGTGAACAGAAAGATTTTGATTTCAGGAGTGATGTGAGGACACCAGACAGATATGAACATGTTCATCAAGAACATTCCCTGGGGCCTGCTGTACACTGACATACAGTGACTGCCCTCTCTTCTCCTCCCTAACTGGTGGTAACTGTTTTGGTCTGAGTGTTTGGGTGCCTGTGAAGGCCTTGACCTCAATGCATCTCTACAAAGAATCCAAGTATCACAAGGAAAAAAGAAAGAAAAAACAACTCAACAGTATAAACCAATTTAAAATATACTGGGTGTTATATGCAACTAATGAATCATTGACACTACAACAAAAACTTATGATGTATTATATGCTGGCTAGCTGAATAAAAACAAATAAATAAAAAAATAAAATGGACAAAGAATTTGAATAGATGTTTCTCCAAAGAAAATAAATGACCAATGAGCACTAGACAAGATGCTGAACATCACTGTCATCAAGGAAATGCACATTAAAGCCACAATGAGATACCACCTCCTACTGACTAGGATAGCTATAATCAAGAAGACAGACAATAATAAGTGTTGGTGAGAATGTGGAGAAATTATAACTTTCACACACTGCTGTTGGGAATGTAAAATGGTGCAGCCACATTGGAAAACAGTTTGATTTTCCTCAAAATGTTAAACACAGAATTACTATATGACCCAGCAATTCCACTCCTAGGTGTATTTCCAAGACAAGGGAAACATGTCTACACAAAAATTTGTACACAAATGTTCATAACAGTATTTTCATGAAGTCAAAAAGTGGAAACAATCCAAATGTTCATTGATGGATGAATGGATAAACAGATTGTGGTATATTGTATAATGGAGTATTATTTGGCAATAAAAAGGAATGATGTACTGATAGATGTTATTGCATGGATGACTCTTGAAAACATTATGCTAAATGAAAGAAGCCAGATACAAAAGACCACATATTGTAGGATCCCTTTTATGTAAGATGTCCAGAAGAGGCAAATCCATAGAGACAGAAAGCTGGTGATTGCTTGAGGCTGGGAGGATTGGGGGGAAATGGGGAGGGACTACTAATGGGTATGGGGTTTCTTTTTGGGGTGATAAAAATGTTGTAAAATTGTGGTGTTGGTTTCATAACTCTGCAAATAAATATGCTAAAAACCACTTTAGGTTTTATAAGAAGGATGAGTTTTATAGTAAATGATATCATTATATCTCAAAAAACTCAATAATAAAAAAGGGAAACATTACATCTGACTGGAGCCATGTCAAGCTACCATCCATAAAGATTAGAAATCAAAGCTTTCATCATTTTCTTCCTCGTTCTTCTTATCTGGGGAATATTAGAGACTGGAAAAAAAATCTAGAAAAGTCTGTTGCTCCAATCTCCTTTTTCAGACAGAAGGCAGAAACATCCAGGGATGTGGATTTTAAAATGCAGCTCTTCACACTTTAATATCTTCATATGATTACTATGAAATTCCCCCAAATCAATGGAATATGAGAACAGGGTAATAAGAGGCACACTTAAGGTAGTAAATTCCTCATGGGATTCTTCACAGGTTGCTGCTACTGAGGAATTTCACTGCAGAAAAGTTAACCTGTTGCTAGGCAACACTGCAGCTTGAATTGAATTCATAGTGATCAGAATGCATCACTTAAACTCACAATTCATATTTCTATCTCCAGTAAGAAGACTGCAGATAAAAAGCACTTTTTTAAATTAAAAAGAGAATATAATCACAGAATTAAAGAAAATTAAAAAAGGACTCACTTATATACTCCTCATTTAAACTGAGCTATTAAAAATTCTGTATATTTTATTAGATTCCAATTGTTCAGAAGCATACCTTTTTCATGATTATAATTGTAATGTGCATATCACCTAACAAGCTTCTTTTTCACTTAGTGTATTATAAGAAGGTCCCCCTATAGTCATAAAGTCTTCCTAAAGATTACTGTAAATGACCACATCACAATCCTTTCAGATCATGTCCCATAGTTTGCTAAACATTTGCTTTTTCACTAGACATTTAGGGTTTTTTTTTTTTTTTCATTTTACCTCCTTTGTAGAAAATTCCAGAGCATAGCTTCTTTGAGAAGAATGTATAATGTATAGCTCGACAAGTTAAGTACTGCTCTTCAATGACTATATTTAATTAGCCAACTTTTTTTATAGCCATTTGGAAATCACTTCGGAAGCACATTTAATCCATTCAATCAGTCATTTCTCCAGAGTGGGAACACTGTCTCAATGCCTGGTTGAGTCTTAAAGCTGCCTGTGTGCCTGGCAAAGGACTCTGAGGGAAGCTTTACATTTTTGAGATTGCCAATTTCGTGGAATGCGGCTGGGGGAATTAACAAAATCATTTGAAAAGCATTCTACAGGAATGAAATGGAATTCTCTCAACTGAAGGGAATGGTGCTCCCTCAACACATGAAATTAACATGCAAAAAACTGGTCACACGCAGATCCTACCAATTTTTAAGATATATGAAAAAGGATTAAGAAAAAAAAAGGAATTTTATTGTCTCCAGTTTCAGGATTGTCACAGTTGCTTATCAGAGGTCTCAAAATGTTTGTTCAAGATTGGGGCTTTTCTTATAAATATTTTATGATATAACTGCCTCATCTCCTTGTTGCATTTTAAAAGGTACAGCTTAGGCATCTAATAAAAATGTCAACTGTTTCACTTAAGAATGTTTGATAGTTGGGGATTTCAAGTATATAACCAATTATGGCCATTATCAAGGCTTTTAAAAATAAATATTTGAAAACCGTGTCGCAAAAGTTGAAATAGCTTTCCCTGAGTTAAAACAAAAATGGAAATCCTCAATCAAAATATGTGTGTGTGTTATTTTAAAAATCTACTTTAGATCAGAAAGGTAATGTAGTTCTGTTGTCAAAAAAACCAAGCTCTTATCCCTTTGGCCTTTACGTTTCAAAACTGAAATGTTGCAAATTGATTTTGAGATGGGAAGCCCTGCTCATGTCAGTTAAATGCTTACCCTGGAAATTTTTGCCATTTCAAATAGAAAAACCTCTATAGGCTTTCTTCTGATTCAGCAGCAGTCTGCTTAGCATTAAGAAAGGGCAAGCAAGACTCCAGAGTTGGGTAATTATGGCTGAGCTCTTGGATATTCTCTTTGGGAGATAACAAGGTCGGGTCTTCCCATATTACAAGACGCCAGGAAGAGCCTGCTGGTTGGCTGCATCCTGCGTTTTGAAAGCGAGTCAGCTTGGAACACTTCTGAAGCATCCAGTAAAGATACAGCCCTTGCCAAATGGAGATTTCTTTAAAAAGAAACTGACTGGGAATACAGCTCTCAGCAAAGGATCTTCAGAGATCTTTGAGGAGGAGGCCATATTAATCATTCATGATCATGAAGATAATCTCTAACTCAGGGCAAACATTTGTTCCAAAAGTACTAAAGCATCTTGTGTATCAGGAAGCAAATGGTTCCCCAAAGTAATTGAATTAGGATTTTATAACTAGTTAGAATTAAGTATCTGGTAACTTCATGTTACTTTTTTTTAAAAATTAGGATTATTGAGGTATAATTCACCCTTTCTACGTGTACAATTCTACATTTTGACAAACACATACAGTTCTGTAACCACCACCACAATCAAGACAGAATATTTCCATCATTCTGGAAAGTTTCCTCATGCCCCTTTGTAATCAGCCCCCTCTTCTCCTCCTGTCCCTGGCAACCACTGATCTGTTTTCTGTTTTGACAGCTTTGCTTTTTCCAATGTCATGTAAATGAAATTTTATAAGATGTAGCCTTTAGAGTCTCACTTCTTTCATTTAGCATAATGCATTTCAGATTCATCTCTATTTGTTCCTTTCAATTGTGTAACAGTATCTCATTGTATGGATATACCACAGCTTATCCATTGACCAGTTGATGGACACTTGAGTTGTTTCCCTCGTTTTACTTTCATATTATTTTTCTTTTGCATGATGATGTATAGCTTATAAAGCTTTTACCTTCACTTAGGTCCTGTTATGAAAATATTGTTATTTAAATTTTTCTGACAATAATCAAAGCCACGAGGAGCTTAAATGGCATTAGATATTTACCAGCTAGAGATAACAACTTCTTTCCACTATACAATGGCACCTCTCTGGTCTGAGATGAATGCTGTTGCTTGAAGATTTTTATCCATAGGGAAATTACAATGCACTACATGTTTAACAGAGTCTTAGGAAAAGAGGGACTCTAATTTTTCAGAGAAATGAGGATCCTTATGGTATCAGTGTGGTGTGGTAGGCAGAAAATCAATTTTGGACTCAGTCTTGGATACCTATCTTAGTTCTGGAGAAAGTTTCTGAGCCTCAGTTTCCTTATCTGAACAATGCTCTCCACCACACTGGCCTCTGAACATTCTGATAATGAAGTGAAGTTATATGTATATGATGTATCACACAGTTAGCTTCCTTCTTCCCCTGCCATATGCCCACACCCAAACACACACATGCCCACTAGTGTAAAAACAAAATTCTGGCAGAATGTGGTACAGTAAGGGGAAAGAATTGGACAGGGACAAAGTCTATAGTTGGAGAGAAGAAAGAATGAGCCTGGACAAAGGCTCCCAATCTTTGTCCTCAAGCTGCAGTGCTGGCTGATATGAAAGCCACCGCCATGACTGCTTCAGTCTCCTCTAATGGCAGACTTGAGCTGGGAGGAGGCCCCTATGGCTGCCATCTCTGGCTGCTTCTCATCTTCTCCTACCCACAGTCTTTGTTCTCTGTAAAATGAGGCTCAGGTTGATTTTAGGTGAAATTGTGGGAAAGACTCAGTTTACTGAGGCTCTTTTTCCATCCACACAGTGTCCGCTCCTAGTTCTGGGAGGGAGGCATTTAGAATTCCCTGACTTCTCAGAGTACTTCTCTTCCCTGAGTCTTATCCCTAGGAGGCCTCTGGCTCTGTGCTCAGACTCCCCTTCTCCACCATCAAAACTGCCCCATTCTATCATTGGAAAAGACCTGATAAAGTAATTTACAGGATGTTCTAGACTTCTTGTATATAACTTCCTCTACAACTAACACCTGGTTTAAGTTACTACCCTTTTCAGGAATATTTATATTTTTACCAGTAGACATTTCTAAAGGAAAGGAATGCTAATGGTAGCATTTCAGGCAGTTTGTCATAGTAGGAGGAGCACTAGATGAGACATCAGGAGACCTGGGCTCTTGTCTTTGCGTTTTGACCAACTCAGTCCAGGACCTGAAACAAGTGTCACTCACTATCTAAAATGGTCATAAAATATCTGTCTTGTTTCTTTCATGGTTCTTTCTGGGGCATTTCATACAATCCTATATGGCAGCCACTTATTCAACCCATTCACAAGACCAACTCTATTAAGTACCTAAGTAGGGGTGCCTGGGTGGGTCAGTCATTAAGCGTCTGCCTTCGGCTCAGGTCATGATCCCAGGGTCCTGGGATGGAGCCCCACATTGGGCTCCCTGCTCTGCGGGAGGCCTGCTTCTCCCTCTCCCACTCCCCTGCTGTGTTTCCTCTCTCGCCGTGTCTCTCTCTGTCAAATAAATAAAATCTTTAAAAAAAAAAGTACCTGAGTACTCCTAGGATGTGACACTTCTTAATTTATGATTACCCCTTTCCAGGCATCATGTTCTCTTCCTCTGTTCTATGTGGGAAGCTTGACCCTAAGTGCCACAGTTGTCATAGTTTTTGGTCTCTCTTCCAAGCAGTGGCCATGGCAGACACTCTACAATGCCATTGGCCACAGTGAGGAACCACTGGCCTTTCTGCTGTTAGTCATCAGCTGTGACTCAGTGTTCCAAGTCTCATTTCAACAGAGTCTGGGGCATTTCTACCTGCTACCCTGCCAAAGGAGCAAGGATTTTGTATGACAAAGAATGGTGACTCATTGAAAAAGGAAAATAAAAATTAAAAGTTGACATAGCAGAGAAACTGATTTTTCAATTTTTATTTTTTTAGAAGAGAGAGAGAGCATGCATATGCACATGGGGGAGGGGGGTGAGGGGCAGAGGGAGAGGGAAAATCTTAAGCAGGCTCCATGCCTGACATGGAGCCTGACATGGGGCTTGATCCCATGAGCCTGAAATCACGACCTGAGCTGAAATCAAGAACTGGATGCTTAACCGACTGAACCACCCAGGTGCCCCAAACTTTGATTTTTTTTTTTTTTAAATGGAGGATTAGAGGAATAAATTTTTCCACAAATGTGTGATAATAGTTTTAAGATTCATGTTAGAAAAATAGACTTTTGGAAGAAAGATCAGTGTACTCTTAGCACATTTTTCTGTATAATAAATCCTGTCCTTTTGAATAGAATGTAATCTAATACATTAGAAAAAGGTCCTGAGGCTTTTATTTTAAAGGCAGTGATATTGCTACAGGCAAAGTAATTATAACCATTAACTCTTCAAAATGTCAGTGGAGGCTTTGGCATAAAAATCCCAGAGGAATCCCAAATTGCCTAACCAGTTTTAAAATTTTAAGAATTGCATTCTTGGAGGGAAAAAAGAGTACTTAAGAGAGAATGTACTCAGAAGTCTACTTAATGCAAAAAGTCACAATAATTTAAACTTCTTTTTAAAAATAAATTCTTATGTTGCTTTGGGGCTTTGTCTTTAGAGTATGTTTTATATATTTTGCAAACAATGTAGCCCCTAAACTTTAGGAGCAAAGCACCATTAGGGCTTATTATTGAGAATACCACTTTCTATTAACAATCTTTTGTCACAAAGATTACGCCTTTAGCAAAATAAAGCATATATATTATGAACAAAAACTGAATCCTTCTTTAATAGAAAATAACTATAATTTGATTATTAGTGTGATTAATTATACTTCTCTCTGATTTGTTGTCTTATTTGTATAATGATAAACTAAAATGAAAGCAGTGATTAAAATTGAGGTGGGGAAGAAAAATTCATTTATCTAGTTTATATTTATTAGGTATTTAACTAGATATGCAGGTAGATGTAAAGTAGGATTAACAGCTCATCACTTTACCTGGGCATTTCCTGGTTTTAATACTGAAAGTCCCATATCTGGGACATTCTTTTGTCCCAGGCAAACTGAAATGGCTGGTCAACCTAAGTGAAGTAAAAATGCCTTGTAAAATCCTACTCTCAATAAATCTAGTCTCCTGGGAGAGATGAGATATGTGCAATGAAAAGTTTAATAATGAAGTAATAATTAAATGTACTGGTAATAATATACTATCAAAATTAGTACAAATTATTGTTTTATAAAATAAATAATACACTTTAAAAAATATTGAATCTTAGGGACACAATTAAGAATTGAGCACTTACCACGTAGTAAAATAGTTACTGTCTTCCCTAGAAAAATTGTATCTTTCCCAGAAAACTGGACTTCAGAGAAATCTAGCAACTTGTGCAAGGTTATAGTGTCAGTAAAGGGCTGAGCTGGAATTTGAAATCAGGTCTTTTGATTTTGAAATTCGGGCTGGGATAGGTCGGTGATGGGTATTAAGGAGGGCACGTATTGCATGGTGCACTGGGTGTTGTACGCAAATAATGAATCATCGAACTTTACATCAAAAACTAAGTATATACTGTATGGTGACTAACATAACGTAATAAAAAATTATTATAAAAATATAAAAAAAAGAAATTCATAGGCTTCTCACTGTCCCGGGAGAACTTGGAGATCACAATTTTACCTGTTTGGTTTTTTTTTAATACAGGAAGCAGCTGATGCCTGGACTAGTGGATGTCTGGACTGCACAGTACCCCAGAGCACTGCAGTGATAGAGCCTGGATAAAAACACGCATTTCTTGGCTTACAGTTCAGGGCCGATGACGCCATGAAGTGACAGATCACTAGGTCTGGAGTGAAGACATGAGTAACAGAATACTATTTGGACTACGGCCCCTTGTTTTTATTTCCCCTCTAAGACTCTTGGTGGATATCCTCATCTATCTGTTGTGTAGCACAATTGGAGGGTGAGGTCTGTCCACCTGCTGGACTGGTCCTAGGGTACACCAGTTGGCTTCTCGCTGGTTCTAACCATCATCCTATTTAGAGGTCTGTTCCTGCGTTTAGGCTAGTGTTTGCCAAATACGATATCTGTGACATCCTGAATCAGCACCACCTGGGATGTACATTAAAAAGGCTGATTCTTGGACCAAGTATCTATTTCATCTCACAGATGTGCAGAATAGTGACAGAAGGAGCAATTCAGTAACTGACAAGGTTAAGAAATTATTTCTGCCCCCAAATTTAAGACATTCAATATTAGATTGTGACTTTTTATAGTGGAATACTAATTCCATTTTATTTGAAACATTTGAGATTTAATTCTTGTGTTCCAAAAGTCCTTTCTATGATGATTGATTTTAAGTTTTGCCCAAATATTGGTTTAAATACTTGGCCATTCAGTCCAATACAATGCAACTATGGAAGCTGAAAGAATCTGCAAGGGTGAGCTCTGGTGCTCTCAGGCATTGAACATAACTCCTGGGGGAAAAACTGCAGAAAAGGAATAAAGGCCTCTTAACAAAGTCACTGAGTGTACCACTGCTTGAATACTGTTGGAAAAGTGATAGGAAGGCACTGAAGTAGTTTTGATCAGAAATGTGATCCTTGAGACTTCTGAGAGGTTCATTACTTTTAGTATTTGCATTTATTTGTAGCAAGTAGACATCAGCTCAGATAGTCTTTGCAAATCCTTCTGATATAAGAGGAGGTTAGGAAAGAATAGTGGGCATAAAGGAGGCCACTGCTTTAATTTCTGAGCAAGTGTAGGTTGGGTCTACAGGGTTGGTGCTACTGGACTAAGGCAATTATAAGAGGAAGCAGTGGGAGGGAGCTCAAGCCACGAAACTCACACTTTATTGCCTCTCCTCAGAAATAATGGTGTCCACAAGAGGTTCCCTAGCTTTCTCAGTTCACACCACCCTTAGAGTCTCAGTAATTTATTCACAGGGCACATAGGCCAAAACAAATACCTAAGAGTTCCATTTATTAGGTAGTTAGGTCTAAATTCCTTAATAAGTATTTATGTTCTAACAACTTAGCACCTGTTGGGCACTGAATAGCTTCTCAATCTAGGAGTCACATTGGACACTACAGCACTCATTTCTTATTTCACATTGATTTTCAGGCAGTACTTGCTTTTTCTTATAGCAATGAAATATAATGTCATCAAAAAGAATGTAGCAATCTAATGATGAAACTGAATTATCTCAAACTGGGAGTTCACATGGTGTCATATATTCCCTTGAAAAATGTAAATACCCCATGGCACTGGTGTAAATTTGCTGTGGTGCCCTGGTGTATCTTGGCACACAGTTGAGAGCCCCTGGGATGTCTACAAGGAAATATTTATGACATCAATTGGGCCATAGTCATGATTTCAGGTTTGATGTGGTCCAGTTCTGTTCTCTGCCTTAGAGACAATCCTTTTGTCCTCAATCAGAAAGCACACACTGGGGGCACCTGGGTGACGCAGTCGTTAAGCGTCTGCCTTCGGCTCAGGGCGTGATCCCGGCGTTATAGGATTGAGCCCCACATCAGGCTCCTCCGCTGAAAGCCTGCTTTTTCCTCTCCCACTCCCCCTGCTTGTGTTCCTCTCTCGCTGGCTGTCTCTATCTCTGTCAAATAAATAAATAAAATCTTAAAAAAAAAAAAAAAAGAAAGCACACACTGTTGAATGATCCCAAGAGGGTGTATGGTGGGTTTGTGCAGTTCATCAATGCTTGCCCAGTGGTAAGCTCTCAAAAGATGGTAATTGTCATTATCATCACCATTCTTTGACAACACAAGCACAGAAGCAAACAAACTCCTAATGCCCTGGTTGTATATGCCTTCATCATGTACAGAGGCTCTTTTTGTTTGTTTATTTCTTCCCCTACAGTTAAGAAAAATGTTTCACTAGGAATTGGGGAATGTTGAAAATATGGTTGAGATGGATTGTCTGAAGGTGAAAAGATGGCCAGGTTCACCTCCACTTGGAGATGCATATTTGAGCAAGTATAACTGGCCCTTTTCACCATCCCTCTATTCTGACTTCCTGGTTCTGCCAGGGGCAGTTACACAAATAAGTCATGTGCAGACCCATAGAGAAGAGTGGCAGAAGGCAGAGAATGTGGGCATTGGGTGGGGCAGGGGCAGGAAATCAGTGGTAAAAAAAAGGACAAAACATCAAACAGCATACATATGAAGTTGCAATGCCAAGACATAAAGGGCTTTGGAGATAAAGATTTTTGGGAGTAGAGAAAAATGAGAATGGTTTCATATGTATCTTCCTATATGAATAATTATTTATATGAAGATATAAGTACCATCTAATAATTAAATTGTTATATAATAACACATGATTATGTAATAATTATATGAGGATGTAAATTGATCTATTTATAATTTTCTGCCTAGAACCACTGCGCAGTACCCATTGGGCTGGGAATTACTGAGACTAGTTCTTTTTTTTTAATAATTGAATTTTTTTATTATGTTCAGTTAGCCAGCATATAGTACATCATTAGTCTTTGATGTAGTGAGACTAGTTCTTATCTGAATTCTATTCATAGCTAGTCATATGGCCTTGAATAAAACACTCATATTCTAAGAATGTAGCTTACTTCTCTGTAAAGTAAGAAAATTGGTAGATCATTTCTAGAATTTTTACTGAATCCCAAATATAAAATTCTTTAGTTTAAGAAATCTTGCCATTCATTCATTTATGCAAAAGTACTGATAGAATTATTTCTATGTGCTCAGATTTGTGGTTGATTTCAGGGATGTAATGGTGAATATAACAGTAAGTAAAAAGAGAGGTCCTCACTTTGGAGGAGACTAATCTTTTCCTTCCAGGAAGCTGTCTTGGTCTTTGAAGAAGAGACTAGGCCTGATGTGTGAGAAATATCAGCAGCACATAGCAAGATGGTGAATCACTCTCAGAACACTTCTGAGGGCTGGTCTATTTCTGAGAGAAAAGACTTGTTATCTAAAACAATGATATTGGGGCACCTGGGTGGCTTAGTTGGTTAAGCACTTGACTCTTGGTTTCAGCTCAAGTCATAATCTCAGGGTTGTGAGATCAAGCCCTGTGTTGGGCTCTTTCCACGCTCAGTGAAGAGTCTGCTTGAGATTCTCTCTTTCCCTCTCCCTCTGCCGCCACCCATGCTTGCTCTCTCTCTCTCTCTCAAATAAATAAATAAATCTTAAAAAAATAAAGCAGTGATATTTTGGGGACTTGTTAGGCCTTCCTGTCTTTAGGTAACGTTACATTTTCCAGCCTTCTTTGCAGGTATAAGGAGTCATGTAACTAACTTCTAGTCAATGGAATGTGAGTAGAATGGCCTATAAATAATTCCCGCATACACTTCTCCATAATCTTTCTCCTTCTTCAGGCATCATAGAGACAACCACAGAAACCTTGAGGGCCATGTACTGAGTATGACAGAGCCACAGGATAGAAGGGGCCTTGGTGCCTGAATCACATCTTGTAAGATTTATTATTCAGGGGGAGAGAGAGAGAGAGTGAGAGAGAGAGAGTGAGAGAGAGACTGATTTTAAGGAATTCATTCACACAGTGGTGGAGGCTAGCAAGTCCAAAATCTGCAGGCTGGAGACCCAGAGAAGAGTTGATGTTGCAGCTCAAATCCAAAGGCTGTCTGCTGGTAGGATTCCCTCTTCCTTGGGGACATCACTCTTTCTCTGAGGGCCTTCGACTACTTTGATGAGGCTCACCCATATTATGGAGGGTAAATCTGCTTTACTCAAAGTCTACTGATTTAAATGTCAATCTCATCTAAGAAATACTTTCACAGCAACATCCACAGTAGAGTTTGACCAAATATCTGGGTATTGTGGCCTAGCCAAGTTGACATAAAATTAACCTTCACAGAGGACAATCATCTGTTGATTAGGAACAGCTCTTTTGAAACATAGGTTTTGGAAAAATAATTTCTATAGCATTTGAGCCATTATAAGTCACCCTTGTTACTAACAGCTAGCAGTACCTTAACTAATAGACTACAAAAAATCCATCAATTACTTTTGGTAATTCCAATTTATTTATTTGCAAATGCTTTCACTTTTGTACTGGCTCCCTGATGTGGAGGGCTAGGAAAGGGGCACTTTTATAAATCTAATAAACAACAATGATGATGATTATTGGATCCTGCCCTAGGAATGTATGAAACATCTCAGGGTGGCATTATCTGCAGTGGGTCACCAGTAAGCACAAAGAGGCAATCTGTTACTAATTGGTAGCCTAGTGGTTTAGGGAAGTTAATGCACCTTCTCAAGTGATTTGGTCCTGTAGAGTAATTGATTTATTGGCATTCCATGCCTGAACATTTGTGAAGCCCTTGGTGCTAAGCAGAATAAATGCACTGAACTAATCTTTACTAAACTGCCAATGACATTTATATGCCCCCCTTTTAGATGGAAAGCCTCTAAATTCAGTAATTTAGAACATGTTTTACAGTGGACAAAAGCATTTATTTTTTTCAGATGTGAGCTGTTATGAAGTGTAGTATTTTCCACAGGAAAGTGATGAGATACATAACAAAAAGTCAGTAATGAAATGGCTCATTATTTAAAGAGAAATGAGAAGACATAACAGAAAGGATAAGGGCTAAGATGGGTACCATGTTTGTAAGATTGTTATGTTTTCTATCATCTGGTTTGTGCAGGGCAGAGATGATAACACTGAGGTTTTATATCATTTAAATTAAGCTGTCAACTTAACTCCTTAGACACAGGCTTCCTCTGAACCATTCAATATGCTGTTAAGATTGTCCAGAGATTTCCACAGTGACATGGTAACCACTATTTGCCAGCCACTGAATTTGTGTAAACATATTAATCCTGAAATAATTCTTTTTTTTCTTTTTTCTCAGTCTGTTGGGTCAGATTTCACCCCTGAACCTGAATGTTACATGGGCCTCATAAGTGGTAATACAGAAACTGAAGACAGTTGGGATGGAGCCTGCTTTCCTGGTGGGGAAATCACTTACATAATAGGTTGATTCAAAGGACTTTCTGTTCTCTGGTGTCTGTGGAGGAACAAGTGGAAAAACCAAATTCACATTCCTCTTCCAGCCAAAAAAAGACAACAGCCAAAGCGCTGTGGTCAAAATTCATGACACACTAAAAATAATTCTTTTTCCAAATTGTTGACCTCAAGAATGGGGGTTATGGTGAAGTGTGTGGTTCTCACAGTGTGATTCCTGGACAGACAGCACCGCCATCACCTGGGAACTGATTAGAAAAGCAAATTATTCAGTCCCACCATGGAACTATTGACTCAGAAATTCTAGGGGCAGGGGGCCAAAAAGCTGTGTTTTTCAAAGCCTTCTGATGCAGGCTCAAGTGTGAGCCAGACTTTGTACTTAGATGAATCTGGGCTAGAATGTAGCTCTGTCACTTAATATATGTATGATTTTGAGCAAGTTACTCCCTATCCCCACTCCCTTTTTATCTTTTGTATGTTATTTTAAAAGTTAACTGTGCATGGAGACTTCCGGGGAAGATGGTGGAGTAGGAGGACCCTAGGCTCACTTTGTCCCACAGGTATAACTAGTTAACACTCACACCAGTGTAAATAACCCAGAAAATGACCTGAAGCCTGGCAGAATAAACTCCACAACTAAATGTAGAAAAGAGGCCACATTGAAGAGGATAGGAAGGGGACAGACGTGGTCCAGAATGAAAGAATCTCTGGACTATCTGTGGGAGTCAGAGACACCACAGGCATGGAGAGGCAAGAGGAACAGATCCCCCATGCTGGACAGCCTGCATGGGGAAGATGAATCCCTATAACATTTGGCTTTGAAAAACAGAAGGGCTGAATTCCATGAGTTCTTACAACCAGTGGGACTTGAAACCTGGAATTTCAAAAAATCAGTGGGCTCAGCATTAAGAGGGCCAGGAAGGTGAGAGGAAACTGAGTCTCCATCCTTAAAGAGACAGCACAGCAAACCGTCCAAGGAGATACAGCACCTGGGGCATACAAGAGAAAGAGTTATTTACTAATCTCAGCGTGAGTCCCGGAGGACTCTTCTAAATAAAAAGGAACTGGCAGGCACCATTTCTCTCCACTGCTCCACAGCATGAACACATGGCCACCTGCAGGATTTGCTACCTAACTTGCTAGCACTGCTGCCCCCACACCCCACCCCTGATCCTTTGGTGGATATCCCCTCTCTAAAATGCCCTTGCCATGGCCCATATAGGGCAGTGCTACAGGCCTGGCAGTGTGCAAGCAGTCCCTACACTGGCCAGCATCACTCCAATGTGACTCCTGCTACAGAAGAAAGGGACAGATAACCACACACACCAGTCAGATGGAGACCCAGCAGAGGGCTGGAGGCAGATAACTGGTCTGACTGCAGACCCTACCCACCAATGAAAGCTTCTCAGGGGATGACATAGGGAAAATGCCCTGCAGTTTGGTTCTACTGCAACTTTGGTAAACACCTGCTCTGACTCAACTAAAACCCAGGAAGTCCTCAGACTGGCCCACTAACACCATAGGGACCAAACACTACCCACAACAAGTAAAGAAAGCCATTGCAGATGATTGGATTGAAGGAAAAGAAAGCTCAGCCCCTACACCAAGGCACATGCAACACACTTCTGAGACACCTCTAAGCACCAGGTTCAGGTGAACTGGGGACACTGCACTGCAGGGCACTACAGGACCTCTTCTTCATAAGGCCGTTACTTTCAAGTGCAGGAAATGTAGCCTTTTTTCTTAACACAGAGAGATAGACACAAAGAGTTAGACAAAATGAGAAGACAGAGGAGGGGTGCCTGGGTAGGTCAGTCAGTTGAGTGTCTGACTCTTGATTTTGTCTCAGGTCATGATCTCAGGGTTGTGGGGCTCCATGCTCAGCTGGGACTCTGCTTTTCTCCTTCTCCTTCTGCCCCTCCCCCTGCTCATACATTATCTCTAAAATAAATAAATAAATCTTTTTTAAAAAGGCAGAGGAATATATTACAAATGAAAGAAAAGTACAAAATCACAGCAAGAGACCTAAGCAAAATGGAGATAAGTAATATGCCTGATAGAGAATTTAAAGTAATGGTCATAAAGATACTCACTGGACTTGATGAAAGAGTGGAGGACCTCAGTGAGACCCTCAACAATGAGATAAAAAAAGAACCAATCAGAGATGAAGAACACAATAACTAAAATTAAAAATACAGCAGGTGGAATAAATAGTAGACTAGACAAAGCAAAAGAATGAATTAGTGACCTAGAGGACAGACTAACGGAAAGTAATCAAGCTGAGCAGGTGAGAGAAAAAAATGCAAAATGAGAATAGATTTGGGGAACTTAGAGCACCATAAAGTGTGATAACATTTGCATTATAGGGATCCCAGAAGGAGAAGAGAGACAAAAGGTGGCAGAAAATTTATTTGAAGAAATAATAGCTGAAAACTTCCCAAATCTCAGGGAAGGAAATAGAAATCTAGATCCGGGAGGCAGAGCCCCCAACAAAATCAACCCAAGGAGGGCCATACCAAGACACATAGTAATTAAAATGACAAAAAGTAGTGATAAAGAGAGACTTTTAAAAGCAGCAAGAGAAAAGAATGCAGTTACATACAAGGGAAACCCCATAAAGTTGTCAGCTGAAGTTTCAGCAGAAACTTTGCAGGCTAGAAGAGAATGGCATCATATATTCAAAATGTTGAAAGGAAAAAACTTGCAGCCAAGAATATTCTATCCAGCCAGGCTATCATTCAGAATAGAAGGAGAGATAGAGTTTCCCAGACAAACAAATGTTAAAGGAATTCATGACCACTAAATCAGCCCTACAAGAAATGTTAAGGGGGACTCTTTGAATGGAAAAGAAAGACCATTAATAAGAGTAAGGAAAGTATAGAAGCACAAAAGCAGTAAAAAAAGTATATCTGTAAAAAACAGTCAAGGGGCTCACAAAATAAAAGGATGTAAAGTATGATGCCATATACCTAAAATGTGGGGGGGGGAGTGAGGGGGGACACCATAAAATGTGTTCAAACTTAAGTGACCATCAACTTAATATAGACTGCTTATGCAGAAGATGTTATATACAAACTGACTCATAATCACAAATCAAAAACCAGTAATAGATATGCAAAAAATAAATAGAAAATAATTAAAATATGTCACTAAAGAAAGCCAGCTAACTGTAAGAAGACAGCAAGGGAAGGATGGAAATACATATGTACATACATATATACATACATAAATAAATCTTAAAAAAAAACAAGACCCATCTATATGTTGCCTATAAGAGATTCATTTCAGACCAAGCAAGACACATGCAGATTGAAAGTGAAAGGATGGAGAAATATTTATCACGCAAATGGATGTGAAAAGAAAGCTGGGGTAGCAATACTTATACTGGGCAAAATAGACTTTAAAACAAAGACTGCAACAAGAAACAACGGACACTACATAATCATTCAGGGGACAATACAGCAAGAAGATATAACAATTGTCAATATTTATGCACCCAACATGGGAGAGCCCAAATATTTAAAGCAGTAATAACAAATATAAAGGAAATAAATGATAGTAATTTAAACTTTAAAATTTGAGGTAATTTAAAATTTAAGTACTAAATAAACAATAGCAATATAATAATAGTAGGGGACTTTGGTTTTTTTTTTTTTACAGATTTTATTTATTGAGAGAGAGTGAGTCAGAAAGAGCACAAGTGGGGGGGAGCAGAGGAAGAAGCAGATTCTCTGCTGAGCAGGGAGTCTGACATGGGGCTCCACTGCAGGACCCTGAGATCATGACCTGAGCTGAAGGCAGCCACTTAACCGACTGAGCCACCCAGGCACCCCAGTAGGGGACTTTAATATCCCACTTACATCGATAGATAGATCATCCAAACAGAAAATCAACAAGGGAACAGTGGCTTTGAATGAAATATTGGACCAGATGGATTTAACAGATATATTCAGAACATTCCATTCTAAAAGAGCAGAATACACATTCTTTTTAAATGCATATGGAGCATTTTCAGAATAGATCAGATATTTGGCCAGAAAACAAGTCTCAACAAATTCAAAAAGATTGAAGTCATAGCATACATCTTTTCTGACCCTAATGCTATGAACCTAGAAATCAACCATAAGAAAAAAATCTGGAAAGAGCACAAATACCTGGAGGTTAAATAACTGCTACTAAACAGTGAACAGGCCAACCAAGAAATCAAAGAAAAAATCAAAAAGTGTGTGGCTACAAATGAAATCAAAAACAAGGTCTAGAAAGTTTGGGATGCAGCAAAAGCTCTTCTAAGAAGTTTGTAGGAATACAGGCTTATCTCAAGAAGCAAGAAAAATCTCAAATAAACAACTTCACCTTACACCGAAAAGAGCTAGAAAAAGAAGAACAAACAAAACCCCAAACCATCAGAAGGAAGGAAATAATAAAGATTAGTGCAGAAATAAATAATATAGAAACTAAAGAAACAATAGAACAGACCAATGAAACCAGGAGCTGATTCTTTGAAAAGATCAACAAAATTGATAAACCTTTAGGCAGATTCATCAAAAAGAGAAAGAGAGAGGACTCAAATACACAAAATCACAAATAAAAGAGGATAAATAACAACCAACACCACAAAAAATACAAAGGAACATAAGAGTACATTATGAAAAATTATATGCCAAAAACTGGACAACCTAGAAGAAGCAGATAAATTCCTAGAAACATATAACCTCCCAAAACTCAATCAGGAAGAAATGAAAAATTTAAGCAGACTGAGTACCAGCAATGAAATTTAATCACTAATCAGAAAACTCCCAACATACAAAAGTCCAGGGCCACATGGTTTCACAGCTGATTTCTACCAAAACTTTATTTTATATTTTTAAGATTTTATTTATTTATTTTATATAGAGAGAAGGGGGGCAGAGGGAGAGGGAGAGAATGTCAAGCAGACTCCCTGCTAAGTGGCAACTTGAGCCAAAATCAAGAGGCAGACACTTAACCAACGGAGCCACCCAGGTGTCCCTCTACCAAACATTTAAAGAAGAATACCAATTCTTCTCAAACTATTCCAAAAAAACAGAAAAGGAAAACTTCCAAATTTATTCTATGAGGCAAGCATTACCCCGATACCAATACCACATAAAGACACTACAAAAAAAGAGAATTACAGGCCAATATATCTCATGAATGTAATTGCAACAATCCTCAACAAAATATTAGCAAGCCAAATCTAATAATACATTAAAAAACAATTCAACACGACCAAGTGGGTTTTATTCCAGGATGCAAGGGTTCAATATTCACAAAACAATCAGTGTGGTACAACACATCAATGAGAGAAAGGATAAAAATCATAGGATCATTTCAGTAGATGCAGAAAAAACATTTGAGAAAGTACAACATCCATTCCTGATAAAAACCCTCCATAAAGTAGGTTGGGAGGGAACATATCTCAAGATAATAAAGGCCATATATGAAAAACCCACTGCTAACATCCTTCTCAATGGTGAAAAGCTGAGAACCTTCCTCCTAAGACCATGAAAAGGACAAGGTTGTTCTCTCTTACTTTTATTCAACATAGACCTAGAAATTCTAGCCACAGCAACTAGACAACAAAAGGGAATAGAAGGCAGCCAAATTGGTTAGGAAGAAGTAAAACTTTCATTTTTTGAAGGTGACAAGGCATCACATATAGAAAACCCTAAAGACTCCACCCAAAAATTACTAGATTTATTAAATGAATTCAGTAAGATCACAGGATACAAAATTGATGTACAGAAACCTGCTGCATTTCTACACACTAATAAGGAAACAGCAGAAAGGGAAATGAAGAAAGCAAACCCATTTACAGTTGCACCAAAAATAATAAAATACTTAGGAATAAACTTAACCAAGTAGATTAAAGACCTGTACTCTGAAACCGATGAATCACTAATAAAAAAAATTGAAGAGCTGGACGTATCACAAATCCAGATTTAAAGTGATACTACAAAGCTGTAGTTATCAAAACAATATGGTACTGGCACAAAAAGAGACACACAGATCAATGGAACAGAATGGAAAGCTGGGAAACAAACCCATGATTGTATGGTTAATTAATCCTCAACAAAAGAGGGAAAAGCATGTAATGGGAAAAAGGCAGTCTCTTCAACAAAAGGTGTTGGGAAAACTGGACAGCTACAGGCCAAAGAATGAAACTGACCACTTTCTTATACCATACACAAAAAATAAATTCAAAATAGATTGAAGACCTAAATGTGAGACCTGAAACCATAAATTCCTGGAGAGAGCACAGGCAGTAATCTCTCTGACTTCAGTGGTAACAACATTTTTCTGGATATGTCTCCTGAGGCAAGGGAAACAAAAGCAAAAATGAGCTATCATGACTACATCAAAATAAAAAGCTTCTGCACAGTGAAGGAAACAATCAACAAAACAAAAGCAACCTAATGCATTGGAGAAGATATTTGCAAATGATACATCTAATAAAGGGTTAGTATCCAAAACATATAAAGAACTGATATAATTCAACTCACACCCCCAGATAATCCAATTAAAAGTGGGCAGAAGACATGAACAGATGTTTTTCCAAGGAAGACATACAGATGGTCAACAGACATGAAAAGATGCTCAACATCACTCATCATCATGGAAATGCAAATCAAAAGCATAATGAGATAGCACCTCACACCTGTTAGAATGGCTAGAACCAAAACTCAAGAAATGACAAGTGTTGATGAGGATGTGGAGAAAAAAGAACACTTGTGCACTGTTGGTGGGAATGTAAACTGGTGCAGCCACTGTGGAAGACAGTACGGAGGTTCCTCAAAAAATTAAAACTAGAAATACCCTACAATCCAGTAATTGTCCTACTGGGTATTTACCCAAAGAATAAAAAAACACTAATTTGAAAGGATATGTGCACCTCTATGTTTACTGCAGCATTGCTCACAACAGCCAAATTATGGAAGAAGTTCACATGTCCATCACTAGATAAATGGATAAAGAAGAAGTGGTGTATATGTACACACACACGCACACACACACACACACACACACACACACAACGATGGAATATTAGTCAGCTATCAAAAAGAATGAAATCTTGCCATTTGCAACAACATGGATGGAGCTAGAGAGAATAATACTAAGCAATAAATCAGTCAGAGAAAGACAAATACCATATCGTTTCACTCATATGTGGAATTTAAGAAACAAAAGAAATGAACAAAGGAAAAAAAAAGAGATACAAACCAAGAAAAGACTCTTAACTATAGAGAACAAACTGATAGTTATCAGAGGGGAGGTGGTAGTGGGATGGGCGAAATAGGTGAAGGAGATCAAGGAGTGCACTTTTCATGATGAGCACTGAGTAATGTATAGAATTTTTGAATCACTATATTGCACACCTGAAATTAATATAATACTGCATGTTAACTATACTGGACTTAAAATAAAAAACCTAATATATATATGTAATATATACAAAATAAAATATAGAAGTAATTAGGTCATCTAAAAAAATTAACTGCATGGTAAATTAAACCACATGAAAGTTTTCAAAATGAAAAATAAATTTCCCTTTATCCCGCTCCTCTGCCCAGAAGTAAACACTTTAAACCAACTCTTTTTGAAATATCTTTCTCTGGTATTTAATAGTATTATTTTAGATAACAAACATATAATTGTATGCCTTACATATATTCTGTTAATGTCCCACTGTGAAGAATAAGGAATTTGGCTCACCTGATATCACCTGATTTTGTTATATTATTATTTTCACATAATCCAGGTTTCTGTGATTTCATTTTGTAACTTTGTCTTTAGATTAATTATAAAATATTAAAGCAAATAAAATAGCACTTGCACTATTAGATTTATGTAAATTTATGTAAATATTACTCACTGCAGGAAATTCCTCCTATAGAAATACCATGTCACCAAACTTGAGACAGGATTTTAAAAGCATCAAATTCTAGTATTTCTTTCAGATCATAGCCAACTGCCATTGTTTCTTCTATCTCAAGTTTTCATGTATAACATTGCTTTTTTCCTATAAGGCCTTTTTCATACAGATGTGTAGGTGGCAAATTATCTACATTTTTGCATATCTGAAAATGTATTTTATTCTTATACTTGTAGAATGGCTAAGCATGAATTATAAGTTCCTAATCATTCCCCTCCCCCCAGTCTTAAAAGCATCATTCCACTATTTCTCAAAGTTATTTTAATTTCTTCTATCCCTGGAATTCTGAAATTATGCTAATTAACTTCTCTCACCATGGTTCCTGTTGCCCAATTCCTCTCCCACAGGTAACTGTTACCTCTCTCATATGCACCCTTCCAGAGTTATTTTATTAATGCACTATTGTTGGAGGAGAGCATCAATAAGATGTGACCACCAGTTGACCCCAGAGCTGGACCTGGGCAATTGGAGGCTCCTAGCCCCTCCCCTGTCCTTGCATTGCATGTTCCTCTTGCATTCCCCACTCCCAGAAGCTGCTCCAAGGATACAACCTTGAGACAGAAATGTGGTGTTGAGGGTATTTGGACTGGGTAAGTGACTGAACCCAGTGAAGGCCTCTATATAAACTTAAGATTCTGGCAGGTGCATGTGGAAATGTAAGCAGCCAAGACAAGCCTTGTAAATAAGTTCCTTCGCTTATTAAACTTGCTACCTACCAATCTACAGTGGCCCGCCTCTTTCTTTGGTCTCTTCTTGCCCTCTGTATATGAATGCCAGTTTCAGATTATACCTGAGACACTCCAAAGATTTTGAACCAACAACTATTACATATATATGTGCTAGTAAATAATACATTCTATATTCTTTCCCTCTTTTTATTTTTCACAAATGCTAGTATACTATTTTCTTATTTAACATGAAATCATGACAATCTTTCCAGATCATTAACTGAAAGATTTCCATGTTTTTTGACAATTGTCCAAAAGTTTTTTTGTATGGATGTGCCTTATTTAACCAGTGCCTCTTTGAACATATTTTAGTGTTTTCCAATCTTTTGTAATCACAAACAATCCCATAATGAATAAGCATGTACAAATGTCTGTAGGATAAATTCCCAAAAGTTGTGCTGTTGGTTCAGCAGATATGTAAATTTGTAATTTTGATAAATATTGCCAGTTTACCTCCATGAAGATTTACCAATTCATACTCTCAGCAGCAACATACAAGAGATTCTTTCCTCTCATTAGTCCCACAGAGCATGTTATTTCATTGTCACCAAAGACACATTTCATTGTCACCAGTTTCATAGAACTATTGTATGTCAGCATAATTTTCCTTTATTATTCTTATTATGAGTAAGGATGAGCCTTTAAAACATGTTTAAGAACCATCTGAATTTCCTTTTCTGTGAACTGTATGTTCATAATCTTTCCTACTTTTCTATTGGGTTCTTGATCTGATCTTAATTTGTAGGAACTTTTTACATATTAGGGGAAGTAGTATTTTATGGTATGAATTGTAAATATTTTTCTAAGTTGCTGTTTGCCTTTTGGCTTTGGTTATAGATTTTTTTCTCAGTATTTTCCTTTATGGTTTCATGATTTTTACACTTACAGGCCACCCCCCCAAAGATTATGAAAGTATCCTTCCATTTATTTTCAGTTTTATTTTATTTTAAAATAAAAATATCTTTTCAAGTCACAATTTACCTTGGTATAAGATGTTGGGTATGAATCAGATTTTTAGTTTTTAGATGGCTACACAGTTGTCTAACTAAAATTCATAATAATCCATCTCTTTCCCATGGATATAAACAACTACTTTTATCAAAAATAAATCTTCATCGTAACCACAAAACCAGCCCTACAGGAGATATAAAGGGGGGTTCTATAAAAGGAAAAAGGCCCCAAGAGTGATACAGAACAGAAATTTACAATCTATAGAAACAAAGACTTCACAGGCAACATGACATCATTAAAATAATATTTCTCAATAATCACTCTCAATGTGAATGGCCTAAATGCTCCCATAAAATGACACAGGGTGGCAGATTGGATAAAAAGACATGACCCATCCATTTGCTGTCTACAAGAGACTTATTTTGAATCTAAAGATACATCCAGACTGAAAGTGAAGGGATGGAAAACCATTTTTCATGCCAATGGACCTCAAAAGAAAGCTGGGGTAGCAATTCTCATATCAGACAGATTGGATTTTAAACTAAAGACTGTAGCTAGAGATACAGAAGGATACTATATTATTCTTAAAGGATGTATCCAACAAGTGGATATGACAATTATAAATATATATGCCCCAACAGGGGAGCAGCAAGATACACAAACCAACTCTTAAACAGAATAAAGAGACATTTAGATAAAAATACGTTAATAGTAGGGGACCTCAACACTCCGCTCTCAGCAAGAGACAGATCACCTAAGCAGAAAATCAACAAAGAAACAAGAGCTTTGAATGCCATATTAGACCAGATGGACCTCATAGATATATATAGAACACTACACCCCAGAACAACAGAATACTCATTCTAGGGGCGCCTGGGTAGCGCAGTCGTTAAGCGTCTGCCTTCGGCCCAGGGCGTGATCCTGGCGTTCTGGGATCGAGTCCCACATCGGGCTCCTCGGCTGGGAGCCTGCTTCTTCCTCTCCCTCTCCCCTGCTGTGTTCCCTCTCTCGCTGGCTGTCTCTCTGTCACATAAATAAATAAAATCTTAAAAAAAAAAAAAAAAGAATACTCATTCTATTCGAATGCACATGGAACGTTCTCCAGAATAGATCATATGCTGGGTCACAAAATAGGTCTCAACCGATACCAAAAGACTGAGATTATTCCCTGCATATTCTCAGACCACAGTGCTTTGAAATTGGAACTCAACCACAAGGAAAAATTTGGAAGAAACTCGAACATTTGGAAACTAAGAACCATCCTGCTCAAGAATGATTCAATAAAGCAGGAAATCAAAAATCAATTTAAACAATTTATGGAGACCAACAAGAATGAGAATACAACAGTCCAAAACCTATGGGACACTGCAAAGGCAGTCCTAAGGGGAAAATACATAGCCATCCAAGCCTCACTCAAAAGAACAGAAAAGTCTAAAATGCAGTTTTTATATTCTCACCTCAAGAAGCTGGAACAGGAACAGAAGAATAGGCCTAATCCATGCACGAGAAAACAGTTGATCAAGATTAGAGCAGAGATCAATGAATTAGAAACCAGGAGAACAGTAGAGCAGATCAACAGAACTAGAAGCTGGTTCTTTGAAAGAATAAATAAGATCGATAAGCCACTGGCCATACTTATTCAAAAGAATAGAGAAAGGACCCAAATTAACAAAATTATGAACGAAAAGGGAGAGGTCACAACCAACACCAATGAAATAGGAAGGATCATTAGAAACTTTTATCAGGGGCGCCTGGGTGGCACAGCGGTTAAGCATCTGCCTTCAGCTCAGGGCGTGATCCCGGCATTATGGGATCGAGCCCCACATCAGGCTTTTCCACTATGAGCCTGCTTCTTCCTCTCCCACTCCCCCTGCTTGTGTTCCCTCTCTCGCTGGCTGTCTCTATCTCTGTCGAATAAATAAATAAAATATTTTAAAAAAAGAAAGAAAGAAACTTTAATCAACAGCTTTATGCCAATAAATTAAATAATCTGGAAGAAATGGATGCCTTCCTGGAATCCTATAGACTATCAAGACTGAAACAGGAAGAAATTGATTTTTTAAACAGACTGATTAATTATGAAGAGATCGAAGCAGTGATCAAAAACCTCCCAAAAAACAAGACTACAGGGCCTGATGGATTCCCCAGGGAATTCTACCAAACATTCAAAGAAGAAATAATACCTATTCTCCTGAAGCTCTTTCAAAAAATAGAAACAGAAGGAAAACTACTAAACTCATTCTATGAGGCCAGTATTACCTTGATCCCCAAACCAGGCAAAGACCCCATCAAAAAGGAGAATTACAGACTGATATCCCTGATGATTATGGATGCCATAATTCTCAACAAGATCCTAGCTAATAGGATCCAACAGTACATGAAAAGGATTATCCATCATGACCAAGTGGGATTCATCCCTGGGATGCAAGGATGGTTCAACATTCACAAATCGATCAGTGTGATACAACATATCAACAAGAAAAGAGTCAGGAACCATATGATCCTCTCAATAGATGCAGAAAAAGCATTTGACAAAATACAGCATCCTTTCCTGATTAAAACACTTCAGAGTGTAGGGATAGAGGGCACATTCCTCAATTTCATAAAAACTGTCTATGAAAAGCCTACAGCAAATATCCTTGTCAATGGGGAAAAGCTGGAAGCCTTTCCCTTAAGATTAGGAACACGACAAGGATGCCCACTCTCGCCATTATTATTCAACATATTACTAGAAGTCTTTGCAACAGCAATCAGACAACAAAAAGGGATAAAACGTATCCAAATCGGCAAAGAAGAAGTCAAACTGTCTCTCTTCGCAGATGACATGATACTCTATAGGGAAACCCAAAAGAATCCACCCCCAAACTACCAGAAGTTATAGAGCAATTCAGTAATGTGGCAGGATACAAAAATCAATGCTCAGAAATCAGTTGCATTTCTATACACGAACAATGAAACTGAAGAAAGAGAAATTAGGGAATCCATCCCATTTACAATAGCACCAAAAATCATACGCTATCTTGGAATTAACTTAACCAGAGATGTAAAGGATCTATATTCTAGAAACTACAAATCACTCTTGAAAGACATTGAAGAAGACACAAAAAGATGGAAAAATATTCCATACTCATGGATTGGAAGAATTAACATAGTTTAATGTCTATGCTACCCAGAGCAATCTACACTTTCAATGCCATCCCGATCAAAATACCAATGACATTTTTCAAAGAGCTGGAACAAACAGCCCTTAAATTTGTGTGGAACCAGAAAAGGCCCCGAATCGCCAAGGAATTGTTGAAAAGGAAAAACAAAGCTGGGGGCATCACAATGTCGGATTTTGAGCTATACTACAAAGCTGTGATCACAAAGACAGCATGGTACTGGCACAAAAACAGAGACATAGACCATGGAACAGAATAGAGAACCCAGAAATGGACCCTTGGCTCTTTGAGCAACTAATCTTTAATAAAGCAGGAAAAAACATTCAGTGGAAAAAAAACAGTCTCTTCAATAAATGGTGCTGGGAAAATTGGACAGCTACATGCAAAAGAATGAAACTTGACCACTCTCTCACACCATACACAAAGATAAACTCCAAATGGATGAAAGACCTCCATGTGAGACAGGAATCCATCAAAATCCTAGAGGAGAACATAGGCTGCAACCTCTACGACATCGGCCACAGCAACTTTTTTCATGACATATCTCCAAACGCAAGAGAAACAAAAGATAAGATGAAGTTGTGGGACTTCATCAAGATAAAAAGCTTCTGCACAGTCAAGGAAACAGTC
>NW_024423319.1:108395976-108403528 GCF_017311325.1 Ursus maritimus | reverse complement strand
TTAAGCATCTGCCTTCAGCTCAGGGCGTGATCCCGGCATTATGGGATCGAGCCCCACATCAGGCTTTTCCACTATGAGCCTGCTTCTTCCTCTCCCACTCCCCCTGCTTGTGTTCCCTCTCTCGCTGGCTGTCTCTATCTCTGTCGAATAAATAAATAAAATATTTTAAAAAAAGAAAGAAAGAAACTTTAATCAACAGCTTTATGCCAATAAATTAAATAATCTGGAAGAAATGGATGCCTTCCTGGAATCCTATAGACTATCAAGACTGAAACAGGAAGAAATTGATTTTTTAAACAGACTGATTAATTATGAAGAGATCGAAGCAGTGATCAAAAACCTCCCAAAAAACAAGACTACAGGGCCTGATGGATTCCCCAGGGAATTCTACCAAACATTCAAAGAAGAAATAATACCTATTCTCCTGAAGCTCTTTCAAAAAATAGAAACAGAAGGAAAACTACTAAACTCATTCTATGAGGCCAGTATTACCTTGATCCCCAAACCAGGCAAAGACCCCATCAAAAAGGAGAATTACAGACTGATATCCCTGATGATTATGGATGCCATAATTCTCAACAAGATCCTAGCTAATAGGATCCAACAGTACATGAAAAGGATTATCCATCATGACCAAGTGGGATTCATCCCTGGGATGCAAGGATGGTTCAACATTCACAAATCGATCAGTGTGATACAACATATCAACAAGAAAAGAGTCAGGAACCATATGATCCTCTCAATAGATGCAGAAAAAGCATTTGACAAAATACAGCATCCTTTCCTGATTAAAACACTTCAGAGTGTAGGGATAGAGGGCACATTCCTCAATTTCATAAAAACTGTCTATGAAAAGCCTACAGCAAATATCCTTGTCAATGGGGAAAAGCTGGAAGCCTTTCCCTTAAGATTAGGAACACGACAAGGATGCCCACTCTCGCCATTATTATTCAACATATTACTAGAAGTCTTTGCAACAGCAATCAGACAACAAAAAGGGATAAAACGTATCCAAATCGGCAAAGAAGAAGTCAAACTGTCTCTCTTCGCAGATGACATGATACTCTATAGGGAAACCCAAAAGAATCCACCCCCAAACTACCAGAAGTTATAGAGCAATTCAGTAATGTGGCAGGATACAAAAATCAATGCTCAGAAATCAGTTGCATTTCTATACAACTGAAAATGAAACTGAAGAAAAGAGAAATTAGGAATCCATCCCATTTAACAATAGCACCAAAATCCCATACGCCATCTTGGAATTAACTTAACCAGAGATGAAAGGATCTTATTCTGAAACTATAAACTCACTCTTGAAAGACACTGAAGAAGACACAAAAAGATGAAGAAAAATATTATTACCTATGGATTGGAAGAATTCTAACTATAGTTTAATGTCTATGCTACCCAGAGACAATCTACACTTTCAATGCCATCCCGATCAAAATACAATGACATTCAAAGAGCTGGCTAAATCAGCTCTTCTAAATTGTGGAACCAGAAAACCCCGAACGCTAAGGAATGTTGAAAAGGAAAAAAAGTGGGTTACAATGGCGGATTTGAGCCATACTACAAGCTGTGATCACAAAGACAGCATGGTCTACCAATAGGCAACAGAACGAATAAACCCAGAATGGACCTGCTTTATGAGCAACTAATTTTAAAGCAGGAAAACATTCAGTGGAAAAAACAGTCTTTCTAATAAATGGTGTTGGGAAAAATGGACAGCCTACATGCAAAAGAACTGAAACTCTGACCACTCTCTCACACCATAATCACAAGATAAACTCCAAATGGATGAAAGACCTCCATGTGAGACAGGAATCACATCCTAGAGGAGAACATATGCAACCTCTCTACGACATCGGCCACAGCAACTTTTTTTCATGACATATCTCCAAACCAAGAGAACAGAAAGATAAGATGAAGTTGTGGGACTTCATCAAGATAAAAGCTTCTGCACAGTCAAGGAAACAGTCAATTAAGAGGCAGCCCACGAATGGGAGAATATATTTGCAAATGATGCTACAGATAAAAGACTGGTATCCAAGACTCACAAAGAACTTCTCAAACTCAGTACGCGTAGAAATAAATAAACAAATCATAAAATGGGCAGAAGATATGAACAGACACTTTTCTAATGAAAATGGCTGAGACACATGAAAAATGTTCAAAATCATTAGCCATCAGGGAAATTCAAATCAAAACCACACTGAGATACCACCTTACGCCTAGTGAATGGCAAAATAGACAAAGGCAGGAAAAACAATTGTTGAGAGGATGTGGAGAAAGGATCCCTCCTACATTGTTGGTGGGAATGCAAGTTGGTACAGCCACTCTGGAAAACAGTGTGGAGGTCCCTTAAAAAGTTAAAAATTGAGCTACTCTATGATCCAGCCATTGTAGACTATGAGGGCACGAATTGCATGGTGCCCTGGGTCTATACGCCAACTAATGAATCATCAACTTACATCAAAACTAGGATGTATGTATGGTGACTAACATAATATAATAAAAATAAAAATAAATTTTCATATGTAGTTAGTTTACTTCCCTTGTTCTCATTGATTTCTTAAATTTTTTATCTCTAATATATTTGAATGTCTGGTAGCAGTACCCTTTATTTGTGTCTGTTTTCTGGGTTTTTGTAATCTTGTTTTATTTTTTCCAAACGAAATTTAGAATCTGTTTATGAGTTGCAAATAAAATTCCCGTTATTATTCTTAATGAGATCATTACTTAGGAGAATTGACATTTTATTACAACACACCTTACTAATCATGAAATATGGTTTGTCTTCACATTTCCACACTTCCTTCTGTACTCATTCAGCATTTGAAAGTTTTCCATTACATTTCCTGTTGTGTTCATTCCTAGGTATTTTTGCATGTGTGTATGACTACTGTAAATTGAGATATTTTCTCTCCGCTTTTTAATTGCTTTGTGGTTTGTAATTATGTATATCCAGCCACATTATTGCATTCTATTATTATTTGTAAATGTTTTCAGTTGGTTCTCCTATATTTCACAAGTACATCCTGATATCAGCTAAATATGATAATATTAACTATTTTGTAAGTTTTATACCTTTAACTCTCCTGTCTATTTTTTGTGTTGTCAGTGCCTCCAGAGCAATAGTAAATAAGAATAGGCACCCTTGTTTTTTGTGACTTGAATGCAGCAATCCTTCTATTGTTCTGTGTGTGAGATACAAATATTTAATCCTGTTAAGTTTCATATATTCCTATTATTAAAGAAAATTCTGGCAAAATTTATAGAGATAGATGGTGGTGGTGGCTGCACAGAAATGTGAATGTACTTGTGCCATCGGCTTGTACACTTAAAAATGGTTAAATGGTAATTTTACCACAATAAAAATATTATCTAAGAAAAATATTCTTGATGGAGGTTGAATTTTCCAAATGCATCTATGCAGATGATAAAGTGACATTTTTCCATATTCCTTTAACAAGACGCAATATAGCATTGTAGAGAAGTACAAGCTCTGAGTCACCTTGCTTATGTTCAAATTCCAGTTCTGCTGCTCTCTAGCTGTATAACCTTGGGAAATCACTCAAGCCTCTGTGTTAAATCATGATAATAATAATGCTTACCTCCTAAGGGTTTTACTGAAGATGAAATAAATTGATGTATGCAGTTAATTCTAGGAACAATACCTAGCACATAGGGAAGTATTACTTGAGTTAATATGGTGGATAATTTTAATATATTCTTATATCCCAGGTAAATTCCCAATTAGTAATGGAGTAATGGGAATTGTCCGGCTTGGATTCCATACTCAATATTTCATTTAGAATTTTTCATTATAAATCATATGTGAGGTTGGGTTCTAGTTTTCTTTTTTGTGTAATCTTTGTTGGGTTTTGATATCTATGTTTGGCTTTGTTTATAAAAAGAATATGGAAAGTTCCTTGTTTTTCTATGCAGTGGGTTACTAAATAACGCTCAATTGTCTGTTTTGATCATTATTCTTCTGTAACATCAACTAAGTCTAGAGCTCAGTCGAAAATTAATTTTTTTCTACTTAGATTTTTCTATAACTCTGTTGTCAGTCAGTGGAAAATCATATTATCTTAGAAAACCATTCCTATATCCAGTTTTACATGTACTGTGGGCATTGGTCGGGTGGCCTGATCTGTGGGGAAGCCTCCGCTTGCCAAAATGAGGGAGGATTTACTTGGGCAGTGAAGGGATTTAGTTACTTTCTCCCTTTCTGGGAACCAATGCCTTGATTGGCTTTATTGTCTCCATGTCTGTTTTGGGGAATCTCTGATTTTTGTCATACTCTATTTTGCTTTTTTCTTAGGTCCTCATACTTAAACCGGGCCAGGACAGATAACTCTTCTTTAAGGCTCAGTTCTGAGTGTTGGGCTGGGTCTCCATAAATCTGTGATGTGATGTCTCTTCCCGTGGTATTGTTGCTGACCAGCTATGTTCATCCTTCCAGGCCCATGTTTGATCTTTGTGGGTGCCCCCTCTAGATTTGAGTTCCTCTGATCACCCTTCGAAAGGGTTGCTCTTCTTGCTGATGTTTCTTCGGGTTATGGCTCCCCTCACCTTTCCTCATTGGCCTTGTTCTAACTCATTTCAATTTTCTAATATTTCTCAAAGTTTCTGGTTTATTCTTGATTACTTTTCTTGTTTATACCATAGCTTTGCCTTCCTCTTTGAAAAACATTCCTTTCCTCTGATCTTCAGGATAACAGGCCATAATATAGCTAACAGATAATATGCTGTTCACCCTTCTAAACCTTCTAAGTGCTTTCATATATTAACTGATTTAATCCTCACAGAACTCTATGAAGAAGAAATGTATTATCTCTATATAGTATCTTCAAAATGAATTAGTAATATCTACCTTCTAGGTATGTTACAATAAACTGTTTCAACAGCACTCTGCACACATATAGCACTACTTAAAAATTCAGCCCTTATACTTTGAGATTTGGCTTTTGGCTTACAGTCACTAGACTTAGAATTCCTAGGCTCTTTTATTCTCCTCCTGAAAGGGACTTTTTCATTGAAATGTGTATTCAATCATTTGAAGAGCTTATATTATTATCATGTGATCATAAGCATCATCCTCAATTTTGCCACCCTCACTGATATTAAGGCTGTATTTAGCTACAATTTTCTCATTCTGCCAGAATGTATATACATATTTCCTTATTTAATTTTCATATTTACAGTTCTGTGTATTTAAGTTTTTATCTCTAGTGATTTTTTTCCTTCCAAAATCCAATGATGTAATTTCTTCAAGATAAAGCAGTCACACTGTTAGATTCTTAAATGTGCAGCAAAAAGCACTGAGATCCCTTGCTGTTTGGAAATGTGTCCATTTCACTGACAGACCCTTTCCTTATTGGAGAAAGTTCACATGCTATGTGACTGTCTCTTTAATTTAAATCTAGGGCACCCAGAGCTGGATGACAGTAGAGCATTTGAATAAACTGAAGTGATATTGCCAGTATTCTTGCGTTTCATGCAAAAAGGTGGGTGCTACCTCCACTAGATTCTATAGGACTGCTGGAGAATGGAAAAAGTGGCAACAATGCTCTTTTCCAGCTAGGGTCATTTTGAGGCCAGTGTCCTAAGCAGTGATTCTCAATCCTACCTGCACATCAGAATCACCCAGGAGTTAAAAACTGATGTCCAAAGCCCCAGATCAATTAAATGTGGATTGGACAATGGTATCAGTATCTTTTTGTAGCTCTTTTGTAGGTAAAGATTGAGAATAACTGCTCTAACTTCTTTGGTCCTGTTCAATTTGTTTAACATTAAGATGCTGAAAAGTATTATAGCACTGATGACTAGTAGGTGGGAAAATCAATTTGTAAACTTTTTTGTTGTGTACCCACCGCTAAGACGAGGAATAGGTGATGACATCTTCATGATGCCTTCTAGTTGAGGGCGACCAAGTTTAAAAATGTTTATTTAAAGTAAGGTAATTCACAGTGCAAAAGAATTAGCAGTTATTTGCAGGGAGAAATCATCTTTATTTCAACATGTCATTATCTCTTTACTTGTTTATCTTATTACTTCAAGTGTTTGACCTTACTTCTTTGTTTGTTGTGGCTTACTCCAGGCCCTTTTCTTTTATTGGGGAAGTGGAGCCTGCTCATAAATCTGGCACCAAATATCTTATTATTTAAGATTTGTGATCTAAGTTCTGTGCTTCTAGTTTCATCTGTCAACGCAAGTCTTGCAGATCTCATGTCTTGAGAAAATTCCATGTGAGCCTTATATCATTCAGGTTGAGAGCTCAGGAACAACAAAGGCCAATGTTTGTGGCCCACTATAAAAGCTGGTATATCACACATTTTGAGATAAACATATTACTTCATTTATAATGATTTTCTTTCTAACTATTTCTTTCTTTCTTTTTGAGATATAAATGATATATAACATTGTATAATTTTAGGGCATACACCATGTTGCACATCCAAGGAAACAGTCAGAAAAACTAAGAGGCAGCCCACGGAATGGGAGAATATATTTGCAAATGATGCTACAGATAAAAGACTGGTATCCAAGATCTACAAAGAACTTCTCAAACTCAGTACGCGAGAAACAAATAAACAAATCATAAAATGGGCAGAAGATATGAACAGACACTTTTCTAATGAAAATGGCTAAGAGACACATGAAAAAATGTTCAAAATCATTAGCCATCAGGGAAATTCAAATCAAAACCACACTGAGATACCACCTTACGCCAGTTAGAATGGCAAAAATAGACAAGGCAGGAAACAACAATTGTTGGAGAGGATGTGGAGAAAGGGGATCCCTCCTACATTGTTGGTGGGAATGCAAGTTGGTACAGCCACTCTGGAAAACAGTGTGGAGGTCCCTTAAAAAGTTAAAAATTGAGCTACTCTATGATCCAGCCATTGCACTACTGGGGATAGGCCGGTTATGGGTATTAAGGAGGGCACGAATTGCATGGTGCCCTGGGTCTTATACGCAACTAATGAATCATCGAACTTTACATCAAAAACTAGGGATGTACTGTATGGTGACTAACATAATATAATAAAAAAAATAAAATAAATTTTCATATGTAGTTAGTTTACTTCCCTTGTTCTCTATTGATTTTTAAATTGTTTTATCTCTATAATATATTTGAATGTCTGGTAGTGCTAGCTCCTTATTTGTGTCTGTTTTCTGGGTTTTTATATGTAATCTTGTTTTATTTTTTCCAAACGAAATTTAGAATCTGTTTATGAGTTGCAAATAAAATTCCCGTTATTATTCTTAATGAGACTACATTACTTAGGGAGAATTGACATTTTTATTACAACACACCTTACTAATCATGAAATATGGTTTGTCTTCACATTTCCCACACTTCCTTCTGTACCATTCACTAGCATTTGAAAGTTTTCCATTACATTTCCTGTTGTGTTCATTCCTAGGTATTTTGCATGTGTGTATGACTACTGTAAATTGAGATATTTTCCTCCGTTTCTTTTAATTGCTTGTGGTTTGTAAATGTGGTTATTTGTTTACATTTTTATATCCAGCCACATTA
>NW_024423319.1:108386862-108395966 GCF_017311325.1 Ursus maritimus | reverse complement strand
CTTGACCACTCTCTCACACCATACACAAAGATAAACTCCAAATGGATGAAAGACCTCCATGTGAGACAGGAATCCATCAAAATCCTAGAGGAGAACATAGGCTGCAACCTCTACGACATCGGCCACAGCAACTTTTTTCATGACATATCTCCAAACGCAAGAGAAACAAAAGATAAGATGAAGTTGTGGGACTTCATCAAGATAAAAAGCTTCTGCACAGTCAAGGAAACAGTCAAAAAAACTAAGAGGCAGCCCACGGAATGGGAGAATATATTTGCAAATGATGCTACAGATAAAAGACTGGTATCCAAGATCTACAAAGAACTTCTCAAACTCAGTACGCGAGAAACAAATAAACAAATCATAAAATGGGCAGAAGATATGAACAGACACTTTTCTAATGAAAATGGCTAAGAGACACATGAAAAAATGTTCAAAATCATTAGCCATCAGGGAAATTCAAATCAAAACCACACTGAGATACCACCTTACGCCAGTTAGAATGGCAAAAATAGACAAGGCAGGAAACAACAATTGTTGGAGAGGATGTGGAGAAAGGGGATCCCTCCTACATTGTTGGTGGGAATGCAAGTTGGTACAGCCACTCTGGAAAACAGTGTGGAGGTCCCTTAAAAAGTTAAAAATTGAGCTACTCTATGATCCAGCCATTGCACTACTGGGGATAGGCCGGTTATGGGTATTAAGGAGGGCACGAATTGCATGGTGCCCTGGGTCTTATACGCAACTAATGAATCATCGAACTTTACATCAAAAACTAGGGATGTACTGTATGGTGACTAACATAATATAATAAAAAAAATAAAATAAATTTTCATATGTAGTTAGTTTACTTCCCTTGTTCTCTATTGATTTTTAAATTGTTTTATCTCTATAATATATTTGAATGTCTGGTAGTGCTAGCTCCTTATTTGTGTCTGTTTTCTGGGTTTTTATATGTAATCTTGTTTTATTTTTTCCAAACGAAATTTAGAATCTGTTTATGAGTTGCAAATAAAATTCCCGTTATTATTCTTAATGAGACTACATTACTTAGGGAGAATTGACATTTTTATTACAACACACCTTACTAATCATGAAATATGGTTTGTCTTCACATTTCCCACACTTCCTTCTGTACCATTCACTAGCATTTGAAAGTTTTCCATTACATTTCCTGTTGTGTTCATTCCTAGGTATTTTGCATGTGTGTATGACTACTGTAAATTGAGATATTTTCCTCCGTTTCTTTTAATTGCTTGTGGTTTGTAAATGTGGTTATTTGTTTACATTTTTATATCCAGCCACATTATTGCATTCTATTATTATTTGTAAATGTTTTTCAGTTGGTTCTCCTATATTTCACAAGTACATCCTGATATCAGCTGTAAATATGATAATATTAACTATTTTGTAAGTTTTATACCTTTAACTCTCCTGTCTATTTTTGTGTTGTCAGTGCCTCCAGAGCAATAGTAAATAAGAATAGGCACCCTTGTTTTCTTTGTGACTTGAATGGCAATCCTTCTATTGTTCTGTGTGTATGAGATACAAATATTTAATCCTGTTAAGTAATTTCCCATATATTCCTATTATTAAGAGTCTTTAAAAATTCTTGGCAAAATTTATAGAGATAGATGGTGGTGGTGGCTGCACAGAAATGTGAATGTACTTATGCCATCGGCTTGTACACTTAAAAATGGTTAAAATGGTATATTTTACCACAATAAAAATATTATCTAAGAAAAAATAATTTCTTGATGGAGGTTGAATTTTCCCAAATGCATCTATGCAGATGATAAAGTGACATTTTTCCATATTCCTTTAACAAGACGCAATATAGCATTGTAGAGAAGTACACAAGCTCTGAGTCACCTTGCTTATGTTCAAATTCCAGTTCTGCTGCTCTCTAGCTGTATAACCTTGGGGAAATCACTCAAGCCTCTGTGTTAAATCATGATAATAATAATGCTTACCTCCTAAGGGTTTTACTGAAGATGAAATAAATTGATGTATGCAGAGCACTTAGAACAATACCTAGCACATAGGAAGTATTACTTGAGTTAATATGGTGGATAATTTTAATATATTTTCTATATCCCAGGTAAAATTCCCAATTAGTAATGGAGTAATGGGGAATTGTCCTGCTGGATTCCATATACTAATATTTCATTTAGAATTTTTCATTATAAATCATATGTGAGGTTGGGTTCTAGTTTTCTTTTTTTGTGTAATCTTTGTTGGGTTTTGATATCTATGTTTGGCTTTGTTTATAAAAAAGAATATGGGAAAGTTCCTTGTTTTTCTATGCAGTGGGTTACTTAAATAACGCTTCAATTGTCTGTTCTTTAGATCATTATTCTTCTGTAACATCAACTAAGTCTAGAGCTCAGTCGAAAATTAATTTTTTTCTACTTAGATTTTTCTATAACTTCTGTTGTCAGTTTGGGGAAAATCATATTATCTTAGAAAACCATTCCTTATATCCAGTTTTCACATGTACTTGTGGGCATTGGTCGGGTGGCCTGATCTGTGGGGAAGCCTCCCGCTTGCCAAATGAGGGAGGATTTACTTGGGCAGTGAAGGGATTTAGTTACTCCCTTTCTGGGAACCAATGCCTTGATTGGCTTTATTGTCTCCATGTCTGTTTTGGGGAATCTCGATTTTTGTCATACTCTATTTTGCTTTTTTTCTTAGGTCCTCATACTTAAACCGGGGCCAGGACAGATAACTCTTCTTTAAGGCTCAGTTCTGAGTGTTGGCTGGGTTCCATAAATCTGTGATGTGATGTCTCTTCCCCGTGGTATTGTTGCTGACCAGCTATGTTCATCCTTCCAGGCCCATGCTTGATCTTTGTGGGTGCCCCCTCTAGATTTGAGTTCCTCTGGATCACCCTTGCAAAGGGTTGCTCTTCTTGCTGATGTTTCGGGTTATGGCTCCCCTTGCTCAGTCTTCCTCATTGGCCTTGTTCTAACTCATTTCAATTTTCTAATATTTCCTCAAAGTTTCTGGTTTATTCTTGATTACTTTTCTTGTTTATACCATAGCTTTGCCTTCCTCTTTGAAAAACATTCCTTTTCCTCTGATCTTCAGGATAACAGGCCATAATAATTATAGCTAACAGATAATATGCTGTTCACCCTTCTAAACCTTCTAAGTGCTTTCATATATTAACTGATTTAATCCTCACAGAACTCTATGAAGAAGAAATGTATTATCTCTATATAGTATCTTCAAAATGAATTAGTAATATCTACCTTCTAGGTATGTTGTGGGAATAAACTGTTTCACACAGCACTTTGCACACATATAGCACTACTTAAAATTCAGCCCTTATACTTTGAGATTTGGCTTTGGCTTACAGTCACGCTAGACTTAGAATTCCTAGGCTCTTTTATTACCCTCCTCCTGAAAGGGACTTTTTTCATTGAAATGTACGTATTCAATCATTTGAAGAGCTTATCATTATTATCATGTGATCATAAGCATCATCCCTCAATTTTGCCACCCTCACTGATATTAAGGCTGTATTTAGCTACAACTTTCTCATTCTGCCAGAATGTATATACATATTTCCTTATTTAATTTTCATATTTACAGTTCTGTGTGTATTTAAGTTTTATCTCTAGTGATTTTTTTCCTTCCAAAATCCAATGATGTAATTTCTTCAAGATAAAGCAGCTCACACTGTTAGATCTTAAATGTGCAGCAAAAAAAGCACTGAGATCCCTTTTGCTGTTTGGAAATGTGTCCATTTCACTGACAGACCCTTTCCTTATTGGAGAAAGTTCACATGCTATGTGACTGTCTCTTTAATTTAAATCTAGGGCACCCAAGGAGCTGGACAGTAGAGCATTTGAATAAACTGAAGTGATATTGCCAGTATTCTTGCTGTTTGCATATGCAAAAAGGTGGGTGCTACCCTCCACTCAGATTCTATAGGACTGCTGGAGAATGGAAAAAAGGGTACTTACTGCTCTTTTCCAGCTAGGGTCATTTTGAGGCCAGTGTCCTAAGCAGTGATTCTCAATCCTACCTGCACATCAGAATCACCCAGGAGTTAAAAAAAATCCTGATGTCCAAAGCCCCAGATCAATTAAATGTGGATTGGACTAATGGCATCAGTATCTTTTTGTAGCTCTTTTGTAGGTAAAGATTGAGAATAACTGCTCTAACTTCTTTGGTCCTGTTCAATTTAGTTTAACATTAAGATGCTACAGAAAAGTATTATAGCACTGATGACTAGTAGGTGGGAAAAAATCAATTTGTAAATCCTTTGAAGAATTATTGCTGTGTACCCACCTGCTAAGACAGAGGAATAGGTGATGACATCTCTTCATGATGCCTTCTAGTTGGAGGGCAATCTGGAAGTTTAAAAAATGTTTATTTAAAGTAAGGTAATTCACAGTGCAAATGAATTAGCAGTTATTTGCAGGGAGAGAATCATCTTTTATTTCAACATGTCATTTTCTGATCTTCTTGGTACTTGTTTACTTCATATTACTTCAAGTGTTTGACCTTACTTCTTGTTTGTTGTGGCTTACTCCAGGTCTCTTTTCTTTTATTGGGGAAGTGGGAGCCTGCTCATAAATCTGGCACCAAATATCTCTTATTATTTAAGATTTGTGATCTAAGTTCTGTGCTTCTAGTTTCATCTGTCAACGCAAGTCTTGCAGATCTCATGTCTTGAGAAAATTCCATGTGAGCCTTATATCATTCAGGTTGAGAGCTCAGGAACAACAAAGGCCAATGTTTGTGGCCCACTATAAAAGCTAATGCTTTCTGTATATCACACATTTTGAGATAAACCATATTACTTTTTAGATATAATGATTTTCTTTCTAACTATTTCTTTCTTTTTTGAGATATAAATGATATATAACATTGTATAATTTTAGGGCATACAACATGTCGATGTGATACATTTATATATTGCAATATAATTACTACAATAGCTTTAGCTAACACTTCTATCACATCAAATAACTACCATTTTTTTGTGATGAGAACATTTAAGTCTCAGCAATTTTTAATCCATTCCTCCCTCCTAGTGATCTCAAATCTAGATTATTACCAGTCTCTTGACTGGTCTTTCTTAAATCTGATCATCTATGCTGTTGGCAGGGTGGTTGGCTCAAGTGAAAATCTGTCTCTATTGTTCTACTCTGTGCTTAAACTTAATGCTTTAACAGATCACCTCTGATGATGTCCATTTATTTATTTATTATGTTTCAGGTTATTTAAATTCCAGTTAACATATAGTGTAATATTAGTTTCAGGAGTAGAATTTAGTGACTCATCACTTACATATAGCACCCAGTGCTCATCACAAGTGCCCTCCTTAATGCCCATCACCCGTTTAGCCCGTTTAGCCCACCCCTTGCTCACTTTCCCTTCATCAACTCTCAGTTTGCTCCCTATAGTTAAGAGTCTCTCTTTTTTCCTTTCCCTTATGTTCATCTGTTTTGTTTCTTAAATTCTACATATGAGTGAAATCATATAGTATTTGTCTTTCTCTGACTTATTTCACTTAGCATAGTCTACTTTAGCTCTGTCCATATTGTTGCAAATGGCAAGATTTCATTCCTTCTGATGGCTGAGTAATATTCCGTTTATATATAATACCACTTCTTTATCCATTCATCAACGTTGATGGACATTTGGGCTCTTTGCATAATTTGGCTATTGTTGATAATGCTGCTATAAACATTGAGGTGCATATATTTCTTTGAATCAGTACTTTTGTATCTTTTGGGTAAATACTTAGTAGTGAAATTGCTGGGTCATAGGGTAGTCCTATTTTTAACTTTTTGAGGACCTCCATACTGTTTTCCAGAGTGGCTGCACCAGTTTACATTCCCACCAAGAGTGTAAGAGAGTTCCCTTTTTCCCACATTCTTGCCAACATCTATTGTTTCCTGTGTTGTTACTTTTAGCCATTCTGACAGGTGTGAGGTGGTACCAGCATTTTTCACAGAGCTAGAACAAACAGTCCTAAATTTGTATGGAACCACAAAAGACCTCGAATAGCCAAAATAATCCTGAAAAAGAAAAGCAAAGCTGGAGGCATCAGAATTCTAGACTTAAAGCTGTAGTCATCAAGACAGTATGGTACTGGCACTAAAACAGACACACAGATCAATGGAACAGAATAGAAAGCCCAGAAATGGACTCACAACTATATGGTCAGCAAATCTTCAAAAAGCAAGAAAGAATACCCAGTGGAAAAAAGACAGTCCCTTTCACAAATGGCATTAGGAAAACCAGATAGCAACACATAGAAGAACAAAACTGGACCACTTTCCTACACAAAAATAAATTCAAAATGGATGAAAGATCTAAATATGAGACAGGAAACCATCAAAATACTAGAGGGGAACATAGGCAGCAATCTCTTTGATCTCAGCCATAGCAACTTCTTACTAGAGGCAAGGGAGACAAAAGCAAATGAACTATTGAGATTTCATTGAGATAAAAAGCTTCTGTACAGTGTAGGAAACAGCCAACAAAACCAAAATTCAACCTTTGGAATTGGAGAGGATATTTGCAAATGATATATCTGATAAAGGGTTAATATCCAAAAATCTATAAGATCTAATCAAACTCAACACCTGAGACCCAAATAATCCAGTTAAGAAATGGACAGAAGACATGAATAGGCATTTTCCCAAAGAAGACATCCAGATGGGTAATAGACACATGAAAAGATGCTCAACATCACTGATCATCAGGGAAATACAAATCAAAACTACAATGAGGCGTCCATGTATTTTAACATGGCATTCAAGGCCCTGTGTTTTCTCCCTTTGTCTACACCTTACCCTACTTCTTTCCACTCCTTACTTCGCATTTCATGCTTGACTTTCTTTTTTTCTACTTCTTTTTTTATTTAAATTCAATTAGCCAACATATAGTACATCATTAGTTTTTTATATAATGTTCAATGATTCATTAGTTGCATATAACACCCAGTGCTCATCATGCTTAACTTTCAGGACAGTTTAACTCACTTTCCTTTGTCCTTCCTGTCTGCAGTGCCTTTTCCTCGCAAACTGCTAGGTTTTCAGATTCACCTAGGCATTATTACCACTCTTTTTCCACCCCAAGCTCAGTGCCTGGTACAGAGAATGTGTTTAATAAATACACAGGAGTAATATATTCCATATCAGCCTACAAACCATAGTATATGAAAGGTTGGGTTCCCTGGAAGAAGAGTCTGAGACAAATATTCATGTGACAATGATTTAGTAGGACATGTTTCTAGAAAAAAAAAACAAACACCAGGGGAGTGGGACCAGGAAGGAAAGGAAAGCAACTGTATGGTATCAATATGCCACAGAAAAAGTTCTGGAAATAGTACATAGGTCACATTTTAGAGCTGTCCAATCAACTCCAAGTCCAAGAGGGCTGGAGTATTTGTCTTCTCTACAAAGTAGGCATAAGTTAGGGGCTATGGAGGGAAGAAATAAATCCTCAGGCACTTCTAGCTTTTCATGCACACAGCCAAACCAGATTCTGACAGCCAGAGGGCAGTTGGCCAACAGAGACACAGGTGCTGACTGTTGAGAGGGAAAGTAGCCTACTAGGAGCAGGTGTGTATGAAAATGGTATGGGCACAGCACTGTAAACATATGCTATGATGATTGTGGTCTAAATCTAGATGTGGGAATTGTCCTCTAGAACTCTGTATCATTCAGACCATCTAGAGATCACTCCTTTTTTGTTTGTTTGTTTGTTTGAACTGCTATATTCTCAAGTTTTTTTTTTATAGTAATATTTTTTATTATGTTAGTCACCATACAGTACATCCCTGGTTTTTTATGTAAAGTTCAATGATTCATTAGTTGTGTATAACACCCAGTGCACCATGCAATACGTGCCCTCCTTACTACCCATCATTAGCCTATCCCATTCCCCCACCCCTCTCCCCTCTGAAGCCCTCAGTTTGTTTCTCACAGTCCATAGTCTCTCATGCTTGACCACTTTTGCAAAACCAAACAGCCCTGACTCAACTGGAGCAGAAAGAGTAGAAGGGATGGGGCCAAAGTTCAGAGAGGGCATTCTGAATATGGGAAAGTTGTCATGTTGCCCTAAGTTATGAAACCAGGGCTCCTTCATTTGGGGTCATGGGATCACAAGAATGCCCCAAACAATTAAGCTTAAGTTTTAAGGCAAAGAAGTCACCTGCTTTCCCATAGAACAAAAGTCCCTGGCTTAAAGCAAGGAGATCATGTGGCATAAATAAGCTCCATTAGGAAGCCCTCAGGTGTATGAAAATCTAATACCTTCACTTGCTGTGGTCAATTTCACTTCATAAGGTATAGGAATCACCTGCTTATCATGTTAAAATGCAGATTCTGATTTAGCGGTCTGGACTAGGGCTTCAGATTCTCCATTTCTACACACCCCCAGATGATACTGATATTGCTGGTCCAAAGACCACACTGGAAGTAGCAAGGTCCTAGGGCACACTTAAAAGTGAAAATATAACACACCAGAGGTGCCTCGGTGGCTCAGTCAGTTAAATGTCTAGCTCCTGGTTTTGGCTCAGATCATGATCTCATGGGTCATGGGATTGAGCCCTGAGTTGGGGCTCCATGCTCAGTGTGGAATCTGCTTGAAGATTCTCTCCCTCTGCCCCTCCCCCCACTCACTCTCTCTGTCTTTCTCTCTCTTTCTCAAATAGATAAATAAAAATTAAAAAGAAGAAAATATAAAACAACAAAGACAAATAGAAAAAGAACCTAAATACGTGATTTAAAGTTTAGAAAGAAAGCAATACAAAGGAAGCTTCTACTACCTTTCTTTTAACTTTATTAAATGTCTCAGGGACTGCTGATCTTCTTGTTTCCTAGAAGAGGAATTTTAAGAAAAGATGTTGTCCCAGACACAAGGGAAGATGGCAGGGTAGGAGGACCCTAAGCCCAACTCATTGTATGGATAGAATTACATAACACATCAGTGTAAAAAACCCAGAAAATGACCTGAAGACTGGAAGGACAAACTCTCCACAGCTAAATGTAGAGAAGAGGCTGCATCAAAGAGGGTAGGAAAGGTGGAGATGTGGTCAGAAGCTAAACAGACCCATGAGACTGTCTGCAGGAAGC
>NW_024423319.1:108352281-108386857 GCF_017311325.1 Ursus maritimus | reverse complement strand
TGCTACAGGTGCAGACAGTGGACACAAACCGACTCTCACAGCAAGGAATCCTAATGGGAAAGACAAATCCCCATAACATTTGGCTTTGAAGACCGGGGGGTTGAATTTCACAAGTTCTTACAATCAGCAAGACTGAAAACCTGTAACTTTAAAAATCAGCAAGCCTGGCTCTGGGAGAGTCAGGAGGGTGAGAAGAAACTGAGTCCTACCCTTAAAGGGACAGTACAACAAAGAGCCACAGAAATAGAGTGGAGAAGCAGAAGTTTGAAAAAAGCCTGGGGTGTACAGGGGGGAGATTTGTTTACTAATATAGAGTGTGTGCTGGAGGGGCAGGGATTGTTGGGAAACTTCTGGAGGAATAAAGGAACTAGCTGAGGCCATTTCCATCTCCCACGCCCCAGCCTAAACACATGCCCACCTGTAGGAACCACTGTGGCACCAACACTCACTACCTAACTTGCTAATGGTGCACCACACCCACACATTCTCCTGAGTATATGCCCTCTCCAGCCAGGCCTCCACTCCAGGTCTCCTCTCATAGCAGACTGTGTAAACCTTGGTAACTCTTCATCCCACCACCACATCCCTCTGCTGATCTTCCTCTCCAATAGGCTCTTGGCCAGAGCCCATCCAAAGCAGTGCACAAACGTGGAATTGTGCAAACAGCCCCAACAGGAGCCAGCACCACTCCAAAATGACTGCTGGCCCAGAGAGAGGGAAAGATAACCACACACACCAGTCAGACTGCAGCCCAAGCAGTGGGCTAATGGAAGATAGCTGGTCTGACTATAGCCCCACCCACCAACAAGAGCTGCTCAGTGTACAAAATGGGGAAAGCACCCTGAAGTTTGGTGCTACTGCATCTCTGCCAAATGCCTGGTTTGACTCAACAAGCCCAGGCAGTCCCATACTGGCCCACTAACAACATAGGGACCAAACCCTGCCACGACAGGCAAAGAGAGCCATTGCAGATCACTGGATTGCAGGCAAATGTGACTCAGTCACAACAGCAGGGTCCATGCAGTACACATAGGAGATACCCCTGAAGAGCAAGGCTCTGGTGAAGAGGGAACATTGTACAGGACCTCTTCTTCAGAAGGACACTACTTTCAAGAGCAGGAGATATAGCTGACTTTCCTAACATAAAAACAGACACAGAGAGACAAAATGAGGAAACAGAAGAATATGTCCCAAATGAAAGAACCAGACAAAATCATGGAAAAAGAAATAAACAAGATTGAGATGAAAAATATACCTGATAGAAAATTCAATGTTTGGAAAAGTACTCACTAGACTTGAGAAAAGAGTAGTGGACCTCAGTGAGGCCCTCAACAAAGAGATAGAAAACCTAGGGGCGCCTGGGTGGCACAGTGGTTAAGCGTCTGCCTTCGGCTCAGGGCGTGATCCCGGCGTTGTGGGATCGAGCCCCACATCAGGCTCCTCTGCTATGAGCCTGTTTCTTCCTCTTCCACTCCCCCTGCTTGTGTTCCCTCTCTCGCTGGCTGTCTCTATCTCTGTCAAATAAATAAATAAAATCTTTAAAAAAAAAAGATTAAAAAAAAAGAGATAGAAAACCTAAAACAGAACCAATCAGAGATGAACAACTCAATAAATGAAATTAAAAATACTAGAGGGAATGAATAGTAGACTAGAGGAAGCAGAATAATGGATCAGTGACCTGAAGGACAGAGTAAAGGAAAGCAGTCAAGATGAACAGGTGAACAAAAAAAGTAATACAAAATGAAAATAGACTTAGAAAACTCAGCTACACCATCAAGTGTAATAATATTCATATTATAGGGATCCTATAAGGAGAAGAGAGACAAAGGGGATGGAAAATGTATTTGGAGAAATAATAGTGGAAAACTTCCTGAAACTGGGGAAGGAAACAGAAATTCAGATCAAGAAGGCACAGAGATTCCCCCAACAAAATCAACCCGAGGAGGTTCACACCAAGACATATAGTAATTAAAATGGCAAAAGTAGTGATAAAGAGAGAAATTTAAAAGCAACAGGAGAAAACAGCATGTACAAAGGAAATCCCAGAAGGGTATTAACTGATTTTTTCAGCAGAAACTTCACAGGCTAGAAGAAAGTGGCATGGTATGTTTGAATTGCTGAAAGGAAAAAACCTGCAGCCAAGAATACTCTATCCAACCAGGCTATCACTCAGAAAAGAAGGAGAGATAAAGAGTTTCCAAGAAAGAAGAAAGTTAAAGGAATTCACAACCACTAAACTAGCCCTACAAGAAATGTTAAAGGAGACTCTTTGAGTAGAAAGGAAAGACGTAAGGAGGAGTAAGAAAAGTAGAATGCACAAAAGCAGTAAAAATAAGTATATTTGTAAAAATCAGTCAAGGGACTCACAAAATAAAAAGATGTGAAGTACAACACCATATGCCTAAAATGTGGGCAGAGAGGAGTAAAGAATGGGTTCAAAACTTAACTGACCATCAACTTAACACAGAATGCTTTCTGCAGATGATGTTATATACAAACTAAGTGGTAACCACAAATCAAAAATCAGTAATCGAGATGCAAAAAGTAAAGAGAAAGGAATCCAAGTATATCACTAAAGAAAGCCAACTAACTGAGACAAGAAAGCAAGAGAACAAAGGAACAGAGAAGAACTACAAAAACAACCACAAAAGAAATAACAAAATGGCAATAAGTACATACCTATCAAAAATTACTTTGAATGTAAATGGACTAAACGCTTCAATCAAAAGACATAAGGTGATGGAATGGAAAAATAACCAAAACCCAGCCATATGCTGCCTATAAGAGATTCATTTCAGACCTAATGACACATACAGATCAAAAGTGAAGGGATGGAGTCACATTTATCGTGCAAATGGATGTGAAAAGAAAGCCAGGGTAGCAATACGTATATCGGGCAAAATAGCCTTTAAAACAAAGACTATCCATTTGCTGTCTACAAGAGACTCCTTTTGAACCTAAAGATACATCCAGACTGAAAGTAAAGGGATGGAATACCATCTTTCATGCCAACGGACCTCAAAAGAAAGCTGGGGTAGCAATTCTCATACCAGACAGACTGGATTTTATTTTTTAGTTTTTTAAAGATTTTTTATTTATTTATTTGACAGAGATAGAGACAGCCAGCAAGAGAGGGAACACAAGCAGGGGGAGTGGGAGAGGAAGAAGCAGGCTCATAGCGGAGGAGACTGATGTGGGGCTCGATCCCATAACGCCGGGATCACGCCCTGAGCCGAAGGCAGATGCTTATCCCCTGTGCCACCCAGGCGCCCCAGACAGATTGGATTTTAAACTAAAGACTGTAGTTAGAGATACAGAAGGGCACTATATTATTCTTAAAGGATGTATCCAACAAGTGGATATGACAATTATAAATATCTACGCCCCTTTAAACTACAGACTATAGTTAGAGATGCAGAAGGGCACTATATTATTCTTAAGGGAAGTATTCAACAAGTGGATATGACAATTATAAATATATATGCCCCCAACAGGGGAGCAGCAAGATACACAAGCCAACTCTTAACCAGAATAAAGAGACATATAAATAAAAATACATTAATAGTAGGGGACCTCAACACTCCACTCTCAGAAATAGACAGAACACCCTGGCAAAAACTAAGCAAAGAATCAAAGGCTTTGAATGCCATACTCGACGAGTTGGACCTCATAGATATATATAGAACACTACACCCCAGAACCAAAGAATACTCATTCTATTCTAATGCCCATGGAACATTCTCAAGAATAGACCATGTTCTGGGTCACAAAACAGGTCTCACCCGATACCAAAAGACTGAAATTATTCCCTGCATATTCTCAGACCACAACGCTCTGAAATTGGAACTCAACCACAAGGAAAAATTTGGAAGAAACTCAAACACTTGGAGACTAAGAACCATCCTGCTCAGGAATGACTCGATAAACCAGGAAATCAAAAATCAAATTAAACAATTTATGGAGACCAATGAGAATGAAAATACAACAGTCCAAAACCTATGGGATACTGCAAAGGCAGTCCTAAGGGGGAAATACATAGCCATCCAAGCCTCACTCAAAAGAATAGAAAAATCTAAAATGCAGTTTTTATATTCTCACCTCAAGAAGCTGGAACAGCAACAGAGGGACAGGCCTAATCCACGCACGAGGAAGCAGTTGACCAAAATTAGAGCTGAAATCAATCAAGCAGAAACCAGAAGTACAGTAGAGCAGATCAACAGGACTAGAAGCTGGTTCTTTGAGAGAATCAATAAAATTGACAGACCACTGGCAAGACTTATCCAAAAGAAAAGAGAAAGGACCCAGATTATTAAAATTATGAATGAAAAAGGAGAGGTCACGACGAACACCATTGAAATTGGAAGGATTATTAGAAATTTTTATCAACAGCTATATGCCAATAAACTAAGCAATCTGGAAGAGATGGAATCCTTCCTGGAAACCTATAAACTACCAAGATTGAAACCGGAAGAAATTGATTCCTTAAACAGGCCAATTAATTATGAAGAAATTGAGTCAGTGATAAACAACCTTCCAAATAACAAAACTCCAGGCCCGGACGGTTTTCCTGGGGAATTCTACCAAACATTCAAAGAAGAAATAATACCTATTCTCCTAAAGCTATTTCAAAAAATAGAAACAGAAGGAAAACTACCAAACTCATTCTATGAGGCCAATATTACCTTGATCCCCAAACCAGGCAAAGACCCCCTCAAAAAGGAGAATTACAGACCGATTTCCCTGATGAATATGGCCGCCAAAATCCTCAACAAGATACTTGCTAATAGAATCCAACAGTACATTAAAAGGATTATCCATCACGATCAAGTGGGATTCATCCCTGGGATGCAAGCGTGGTTCAATATTCGCAAATCAATCAGCGTGATACATCATATCAACAAGAAAGGACTCAGGAACCATATGATCCTCTCAATCGATGCCGAAAAAGCATTTGACAAAATACAGCATCCTTTCCTGATTAAAACCCTTCAGAGTGTAGGGATACAGGGTACATTCCTCAATCTCATAAAACCCATCTATGAAAAGCCTACAGAAAATATCCTAGGAATAGAAGGTACATTTCTCAATCTCATAAAAGCCATCTATGAAAAGCCTACTGCAAATATTATTCTCAATGGAGAAAAGCTGGAAGCCTTTCCCTTAAGATCAGGAACTCGACAAGGATGCCCACTCTCGCCACTATTATTCAACATAGTACTAGAAGTCCTTGCAACAGCAATCAGACGACAAAAAGGGATCAAAGGTATTCAAATTGGCAAAGAAGAAGTCAAAATGTCTCTCTTTGCAGATGACATGATACTCTATATGGAAAACCCAAAAGAAGCCACTCCCAAATTATTAGAAGTTATAGAGCAATTCAGTAACGTGGCAGGATACAAAATCAATGCTCAGAAATCAGTTGCATTTCTATACACGAATAACGAGACCGAAGAAAGAGAAATTAGGGAATCCATCCCATTTACAATAGCACCAAAAACCATACGTTACCTTGGAATTAACTTAACCAGAGACGTAAAGGACCTATATTCTAGAAACTATAAATCACTCTTGAAAGACATTGAGGAAGACATAAAAAGATGGAAAGATATTCCATGCTCACGGATTGGAAGAATTAACATAGTTAAAATGTCCATGCTACCCAGAGCAATCTACACTTTCAATGCTATCCCGATCAAAATACCGAGGACATTTTTCAAAGAACTGGAACAAATAGTCCTTAAATTTGTATGGAAACAGAAAAGGCCCCGAATCTCCAAGGAACTGTTGAAAAGGAAAAACAAAGCTGGGGGCATCACAATGCCGGATTTCGAGCTGTACTACAAAGCTGTGATCACAAAGACAGCATGGTACTGGCACAAAAACAGACACATAGACCAATGGAACAGAATAGAGAGCCCAGAAATGGACCCTCGGCTCTTTGGGCAACTAATATTTGATAAAGCAGGAAAAAACATCCGGTGGGAAAAAGACAGTCTCTTCAATAAATGGTGCTGGGAAAATTGGACAGCTACATGCAAAAGAATGAAACTTGACCACTCTCTCACACCATACACAAAAATAAACTCCAAATGGATGAAAGACCTCGATGTGAGACAGGAATCCATCAAAATTCTAGAGGAGAACATAGGCAGCAACCTCTACGACATCGGCCAAAGCAACCTTTTTCATGACACATCCCCAAAGGCAAGAGAAACAAAAGATAAAATGAATTTATGGGACTTCATCAAGATTAAAAGTTTCTGCACAGCCAAGGAAACAGTCAGAAAAACTAAGAGGCAGCCCACGGAATGGGAGAATATATTTGCAAATGACACTACAGATAAAGGACTGGTATCCAAGATCTACAAAGAACTTCTCAAACTCAATACACGAGAAACAAATAAACAAATCAAAAAATGGGCAGAAGATATGAACAGACACTTTTCCAATGAAGACATACAAATGGCTAACAGACACATGAAAAAATGTTCAAAATCATCAGCCATTAGGGAAATTCAAATCAAAACCATAGTAAGATACCACCTTACACCAGATAGAATGGCAAAAATTGACAAGGCAAGAAACAACAAATGTTGGAGAGGATGTGGAGAAAGGGGATCCCTCCTACATTGTTGGTGGGAATGCAAGTTGGTACAGCCACTCTGGAAAACAGTGTGGAGGTCCCTTAAAGAGTTAAAAATTGAGCTACCCTATGATCCAGCCATTGCACTACTGGGTATTTACACCAAGGATATGGATGTAGTGAAGAGAAGGGCCATATGCACCCCAATGTTCATAGCAGCATTGTCCACAATAGCTAAATCGTGGAAGGAGCCGAGATGCCCTTCAACAGATGACTGGATTAAGAAGATGTGGTCCATATATACAATGGAATATTACTCAGCTATCAAAAAGAACAATTTCTCAACATTTGCTACAACGTGGACGGTACTGGAGAAGATAATGCTAAGTGAAATAAGTCAAGTACAGAAAGACAATTATCATATCGTTTTTCTCATCTATGGAACATAAGAACTAGGAATATTGGTAGGAGAAGAAAGTGATAAAGGAGGGGGGGTAATCAGAAAGGGGAATGAAGCATGAGAGACTATGGACTCTGAGAAACAAACTGAGGGTTTCAGAGGGGAGGGGAGTGGGGGAATGGGATAGGCTGGTGATGGGTATTAAGGAGGGCACGTATTGCATGGTGCACTGGGTGTTATACACAACTAATGAATCATCAAACTTTACATCGGGAACAGGGATGTACTGTATGGTGAATAACATAATAGAATAAAAATATTATTATGAAAAAAAACAAGGACTGTAACAAGAGACAAAGAAGGATACAAAATAATCATAAAGGGAACAATCCAAAGGAAGATATAACAATTGTCAATATTTATGCACCCAACACAAGAGCACCCAAATACAAAAAACAGTGAATAACAAACATAAAGGAAATAACCAATAGTAATAAAGTAATAGTGGGAGGCTTTAACACTCCACTTACATTGATGGATAGATCATCCAAACAGGAAATCAACAAGGGAAGAGTGGTGTTGAATGACACACTGTACCAGAAGGCACTAACAGTTATATTCGGAAGATTCCATTTTAAAAAAGCAGAATACACATTCTTTTTAAGTGCACATGGAACATTCTCCAGAATAGATCACATATTAGGCCAGAAAACAAGTCTCAACAAATTAAAAAAGATCGAAGTCATACCATGCATCTTTTCTGAACACAATGCTATGAAACTGGAAATCACCCACAAGAAAAAATCTGGAAAGAGCACAAAAACATAGAGGTTAAATTACATGCTATTAACAATGAATGGGCCAACCAAGAAATCAAAAAGTACATGGCAACAGATGAAAATGAAAACACAAGTTCTAGAAGGCTTGGGATGCAGCAAAAGCTCTTCTAAGATGGAAGTTTATAGGAATACAGGCCTATCTCAAGAACCAAAGAAAACCTCAAATAAACAATGTACCCACACAATGTACAATGTACACCTAAAGGAGCTGGAAAAACAAGCAAAAACTAAACCCTAAAATAGCAGAAGGAAGGAGAATAAAGATAGAGCAGAAATGAATGATATAGAAACTAAAGAAACAACTGAACAGACCAATAAACCCAGGAGCTGCTTCTTTGAATAGATCAACAAAATTGATAAACCTTTAGCCAGACTCATTAAAAAAAAAAAAGAGGACCCAGATAAACAAACTCACAAATGAAAGAGGAGAAATACAACCAACACGGCAGAAATACAAATAATTATGAGAATATTATGAAAAACTATGCCAACAAATTGGACAACTCAGAATAAATGGATAATTCCTAGTAACATATAACTTCCCAAAATTGAAGCAAAAAGAAATAGAAAATTTGAACAGACAGATTATCAGCAATGAAATTGAATCACTAATAATAATAATGAAAAAACCCTAACAAGAAAAGTCCAGGACAAGACGGTTTTACAGGTGAATTCCACCAAACATTTAAAGAAAAGTTAATAGCTATCCCTTCCAAACTATTCCAAAAAATAGAAGAGGAAGGAAAACTTTCAAATTCATTCTATGGGTCATTATCCTGAGACCAAAACCAGATAAAGATACCCCAGAAACAGAACTACAGGCCAATATCTCTGATGAACATAGATCAAAATCCTCAACAAAATACTAGCAAACCAAATCCAACAATACATCTAAAAAATCATTCACCATGACCAAATGAGATTTATTCCTGGGATGCAAGTGTGGTTCAATATTTGCAAATCAAGCAACATGATACATCACATCAATAAGAGAAAGGATAAAACCATATGATCATTTCAATAGATATAGAAAAAGCATTTCACAAAGTACAACACCCATTCGTGGTAAAAACTCTCAATAAAGTAGGTCTAGAGGGAAAGTATCTCAACATAATAAAGGCCTTGCAGAAAACACACAGCTTACATCATATTCATTGTAGAAAAAGTGAGAGCTTTTCCCTGAAGGTCAGGAACAAGAAAAAGATGTCCACTCTCACCATTTTATTCAATAGTACTGAAAGTGCTAGGCACAGCAATTAGATGACAAAAAGGAATAAAAGGCATCCAAATTGGTAAGGAAGAAGTAAAACTTTCACTATTTTGCAGATGGCATGGTATTATATATAGAAAATACTGAAGACTCCCCACAAAAAAAAAAATCACTAGAACTGATAAATGAATTCAGTAACGTCGTAGGATCCAAGAACAATATACAACAACCTGTTGCATTTCTATACAGCAATGTGACACAGGTAAAAGAGAAATGAAGAAAGCAATCCCATTTACAATTGCACCAAAAAACAATAAAATATCTGGGAATAAACCTAAAAACAAGGAGATAAAAGACGTGTACTCTAGAGTTTGCCTTTAAAGTAGGTGAAGTCTTATGTGGATGAAGGCTTCTATTTCACAGGAGTTACTTTGCTTTCTGATTCTGACACCAGAATAAATTCTCCATCATGGCTATGACCTTTGTAGGCTGTGCTGGGTTAACAGGTGTTCATTAATCTGGCTAATTAAGACTAAAGGAAAGAAAGCTGACTATATGCCACGTATTTCGAGTTCTCTAAATTCTCCCAATTCTAAGCTCATTCATTGGATTTTGTCTCTTTTCCATAAACAGTAATCACAGTGGCTTGAGCCATATTCATTGTACATGGAGAAGATAGGCATTCATATTTTTGCCCAGAGGCCCTACTCAGAAACAGTGACTTACATAGAGAACGGAAGCCACCTCATGTGGGGAGAGATAAAGAGGACAAAGCATGATTCATGGATTTGGGCAGAAGAACTTTATTATTTGGTTAAGGAGTTGTCCTGGAGTGTCTGTGTCAACTGGCTCCACCACCACTCCTAAGGCGGGGAACTATATTTTCCAGAATCTTCTTTCCTGTACGATTCTGGGTTAGAATTTGCTAAAGGAGAAGTACTCCTTTGGAAGATTGAAATGAAAGAAACTATAATTATTTGGCTGTTGTGGATCATATATACAGCAGTTTTGTGATATGCAGTGGATTTTGTGGATTTGTTAGCTTCACAGATCTTTCCATGAGCTCCCACTTTGGTGACCAGAATGGTGGCTTCTTGAATGTCCTCACTTCCTGCTTCTCAGGCCCTTCACCTACTTCAATGCTTTAAGTAAAGTCCTTAAATCTTCTGTCCTCTGGCTACAACCCCTTCCAGATCTTCACTCCCCCCAACAAATCCTGCATTTGTATAAATCTTGAGTTCCATGTTAAATTCCCTAATTTTGTAATAAATGTGGTGCCTCTGATTTCCTAACTAAACTCAGACTGGCACAGGAGTTCTTGAATTTACTGAGTTTCTAGTGGACTAGGAAGATATTTAGTTGTTTTGATGGGCTTCACTGGTGGTGAATGCTTGGTATCTTTCCTGTTCTTCCCCATTTTATCACTCTTTTGCTGGGCCAGATGCATCACAGATTGGTTTTGTGAAGAAGCAGACTCTGAGATTGAGTTTAATGTGCAGGACATTTATTTAAGAGTGTCCATGGGATAAATATTTGTGGAAAGGAGAGGATGGAAGCAGAATTGTGTAAAGAAGTAAACTTCAATGCAGATCCAAGAGCAGGTGTGGCCAGCTCTATGGGTAGGTCTGGAGGATATATGTCCATTCATAGTTGTCCCTGTTTGGGCAAAGATAGCTTGACCTTAATATTTTAGTGCTGATCAGTCATTGGGTATAGGCTACTGCAGGAAGGAGCATGAATTTGGGTGAGGATGCTCTTTTCAGATAAAGCAGTCCCTAAAGGGGCTTCCAGCTGAAGGCTTGGTACAACAGCGTTCCCAGAAGTTGGGGCAATGAGTGCTTCCTTGAAGGGGGATATTGGTGGCACATTATAGAGCTCACCCCAGGAAGTAAGTAAGTTGGGCTGTGCTATGAGTCAGTATTGGAGCTGTAGTTAAGTGTGAGGAAAGGAGGATGGGATTTGTGGTAGAGGCAGCAACATGCCTAAAGGCCTGAATGACAGAGAATCCTTGACATTTTGAAAAACAGCAAATAGTCCATCTGACTAAAGCATGAGGTAAAAGAGATTTGATCACATTCCAGAAAGATGAGATGACTCTTGGAAACTCAGAGTCTCGATATGCATGTTGAGCATGTCAGTGGTCAACTTGCTCTTGGGACACTGGAGAAAAAGTTAAGTCTTTCTGGAGGCAAGCACAAAAGATAATTAGGCCCATCTTTGTCAACTCCAAGCTCTTTATATTTCCCAGCTCTCTCTGCCAGGGTGTGAAGTAGGCACAAAACCACTACTCTTGGTTAATTCCTCCAAATTCAATGTGTTTCTACATCAGTTGATCAGCTGCCTGTCTCTGATGTCGTGGTTCCCAATAGACACCACTCTGGGATGTGGCTCTTATGTGCTCTTCTTATTGCTTGCTGGGCTTCTTTTTTTTCCCATCATGTGCAGGCTTCTTTTCTCTTTCACACACTTTGCTTTAGCTTTTGATGGCAACCACTCTTACCTTTAATTAAGAATGTTTTTCCTTGATGCAATGCAAGTGGTCTAACCTCCTTGCTTGCTCTAAGCCTTTTCTACTTTCTCTTTACCTCATTCATTTCCTTAGACATACACTTTGCGTGATGTAGTAGAAAGAACAGAGGCTCTCGATTCTGGCAGACTTGAACCAGAAACCAAGGACCTTCACTTTATATTGATGTGACTTTGGGCAATTATTCTAATCTCTCTGAACATATTTTACTTATTTGTAAAATTTGGAGGGATGTTGCCAAGATGAAATAAAGCCATGTGTGCAAGCATTTGGCATAAGGTATATACAGGATAGGTTACTGTTGCTTTCCTTTTCTATCTAGGGTTTTAGAAATTAACTGTGAACTTCTGCTAAGTGAGGAGGGGGTTTTCCTTTTTGAGAGTTATTGGCCCTTCTGGTTTGGTCTCACTTATTTTCCTTCTCCCAATGGCCATTGTCAGAGATCAGTTCTTTTTCCCCAGTGGAGTTCATATTACTAGTTTTTTGACATTAACCTTAGCTGCATCACCGAGCTGGCTTTTATTTCCTGGTCCAGTTCTGCTAATAGGATTACTTTAGGCATTTCTAATCTGGATGTGTGATCAGTACCTCTGGACACAAGCAGCACTAACCCTCCAAATGAGACAGGCACTACCCAAGTAGCACTTCAGGTCTCATGGAACGAGAGAGCATGTTTGTATTCTATGGGCAGATAGGCCATGATGGTTCTAATTGGCCCTCCTGGGTGTTCTTGCAAGCTAATGTTCTTCAGAGTGCTGCAGAATTACAGTCTAATTTAATTTCCCCTCTGATCAGTTTACAGATCTTTATAAACGTAGTCTGGACAGATCAATGTTAATAGCCGCTGGTGTTTTGAAGCTAGACAAGTGGGGAAAACAAACTGGAGCTTTACTTTTCAAGGGCATGGTTTAGATTTCCCAAGTGCCTTTCAAAGACTGCTAAAGCTCCAAATGAAACTTACCCCTTGCTGCCCGTATTAGTCAGGATTTTTCAGAACCAATAGGATATACATAAAATAAGGAATTGGCTCATGTAATTATAGAGGTTGAGAAGTTCCAAGATCTGTAGTTAGCAAGCTGGAGACCCAGGAAAGCTGAGGGTATAAGTTCCAGTCTGAAAGCCGGTAGGCTTAAAACCCAAGAAAAGCCCCCCCCCTTTTTTTTTTAGTTCGAGATCAAAGGCGAGCAAAGATTGATGTCCCAGCTCAGTAGGCTGACAGGAGGAGTTCCTTCTTACTCAGCCTTTCTTGTTCTATTCAGCTATTCATTCAATTGGATGAGATCTGTGCACATTAGGGAAAGCAATCAGCTTTACTCATTCTACAGATTTAAATGTTAATCTCGTCTAGAAACACCCTCACAGACACACATAGAATAATGTTTGATCAAATGTCTGGGCAATCCATGGCACAGTCTAGTTGACACATAAAATTAATCATCACACTGTCCCTCTCCGACTCCCCAGGAATTACAATTGCTTATGGAAACCGGTCCCATGGAAAAAAGTCTTTCCCTTAAGTCATGAGTGGCTTAAAATTAAGCTTACATTTCAAATGTTCTTTTTAAATTAAAATTGAACCAGCAACATCATTTGTATAATAACTTACGTTAGAAGGAATGACTAATGCTTGCCAATAGATAGACAGGCAGCTTGGACTCCACCAGCCAGTGTTGTTTTCCTGTTTACATGTCTACTGTGGAGACTACATATTAGGAGTGATTAGAATTCAATTTACTCATTCTCATCATAAACATAACTATCAAAAATATATTTAAAGCCAATGGTTACCAAAAAAGCCCAGAGGTAGCTATACTTGTATCAGACAAAATAAGATAAACTAAACATGTTAAAAAAGACCAAGAAGGTCATTATATAATGATAAAGGGGTCAATCCATCAAGAAGATAATAACAATTATAAATATTTATGCACCCAAAATCAGAGCACCTAAATATATAAAGCCAAAAAGTAACAGACCTGAAAAGAGAAATAAACAGCAATACAATAATATTGGGGACTTTAATATCCCTCTCCCAACAATGGATAAATCATCCAGACAGAGAATCAATAAGAAACAGTGGATTGAACATTGTAGGCCAAATGGACCTAGCAGACATATACAGAGCATTCTATCCAACAGTAGCATAATACAGATTCTTCTCAAGTGCAAGTGGAATATTTTCAAAGATAAACCGTATGTTAGGCCACAAAACAAGTTTAAGCAAATCCAAGAAGGTTGAAATCATATCACGTGTCTCCTCTGACCACAATGGAATGAAACTAGAAATCAATAACAGGAGTAAAATTTGGAAAATTCATTAATTCATGGAAATAAAACAACACTCTCTTGAACAACCAGTGGATTAAAGAAGAAATTAAAGGGGAAATAAAAAAAAGTATCTTGAAACAAATGAAAATGGAAACATGACATAACCAAACTCATGGGATGCAACAAAAGCAATTCTAAGAGGGAAGTTTGTGGCAATAAGCACCTACATTAAAAACAAGAGAGGGGTGTCTGGCTGGCTCAATTGGAAGAGAATGCAACTCTTAATCTCCAGGTTGTGAGTTCAAGCCCCATGTTGGGTGTAAAGATTACTAAAACAAACAAACCCCCCAAAAAACCCAAACCAAAAAAACCTCCCAAAAAACAAAAACAAAAAAACCCAAGAGAAATCTCAAACAACCTAGCTCTATGTTTTAAGGAACTAGAAAAAGAAGAACAAACTGAGCCTAAAGTTAGCAGAAGAAAGAAAATTATAAACTTAAGAGCAGAGATAAATGAAATAAAGAACAGAAGCTAAAAGAAAAGATAAACAAAACTAAGAGTTGGTTTTTTAAAAAGATAAAACTGACAAACTTTAAGGTGGAGCTACCAAGGCAAAAAGAGAGAAGACCCAAATCAACAAAATTGTAAATAGAAAAGAAGACATTACAGCGGAAACCACTGAAATACAAAGAATCATAAGAAACTACTCTGAAAAACTATATTCCAACAAACTGGACAATGTAAAGGAAATGGGAAAATTCTCAGAAACATACAACCCACCAAGACTGAATCATAAAGAAATAGAAAATCTGAGCAGACCAATTACTTTTACAGAGATTGAATCAGTAATAAAAAATCTCCCAACAAAGAAAAGCCCAGGACCAGATGGCTTTACTGATGAATTCTACCAAATATTTAAAGAATTAACACTAATCCTTTCTGAAGTCTTCCAAAAAGTCAAAGAGGAAGGAACACCCTCAAACACACTTTACGATGCCAGCATCACCTTAATAGCAAAGTAAGAAAATGACACTAGAAGAAAAGAAATCTACAGGTGAATATCCCTAGTGGATAAAGATACAAAATTTTTCTTTTTTTTTTTTTAAACTTAAAAAAAATTTTTTTTTGACACACAGAGAGAGATAGCAAGAGAGAGCGCAAGCAGTGGGAGCTGCAGGCAGAGGAGAGGGAGAAGCAGGCAGAGGGATAGGGAGAAGCAGGTTCCCCACTGAGCAAGGAGCCTGATGCAGGGCTTGATTCCAGGATCCTGGGATCATGACCTGAGATGAAGGCAGATGCTTAACCTATTGAGCCGCCCAGGCACCCCAAGATGCAAAATTTTTCAATAAAATACTAGCAAACCAAATTCAGCAGTACATTAAAAGGATCATTTGCCATAATGAAGTGGGATTTATCCCTGGGATACAAGATTGGTTCAACATCTGCAAAACAATAAATGTGATACATCACATTAATAAAATGAAAGAAAAAAACATATGATCATCTCAATAGATGCAGAAAAAGCATTTGACAAAATTCAGCATCTATTCATGATAAAAATTCTTAACAAATTAGGTATAAAAGGAATGTATGGAACATAAAAAGTAGGAAGATTGGTAGGAGAAGAAAGGGATAAATAAAGGGGGGGTAATCAGAAGGGGGAATGAAGCATGAGAGACTATGGACTCTGAGAAACAAACTGAGGGCTTCAGAGGGGAGGGAGTGGGGGAATGGGATAGGCTGGTAATGGTATTAAGGAGGGCACATATTGCATGGTGCACTGGGTGTTATACACAACTAATGAATCATGGAACTTTACATCAAAAACCAGGGATGTACTGTATGGTGACTAACATAATACAATAACATACAATAACTAACATAATACAATAAAAATTATTATTATAAAAAATAAATAAAAGGAATGTACCTCAACATAAAATAGTCCATATACAAAAAGCGTATTGTATTCAATGGTAAAAGGTTGAAAGCTTCTCCTCCAAGATCAGGAACAGGACAAGGGTTCCTACCCTCACAACTTCTATTCAACAGAAGTTCTAGCCAGAAAAATCAGACAAGAAAAGGAAATAAAAGGTATGGGAATTGGAAAGAAAAAAATAAAATTGTCTCCATTTGCAGATGACATGATTTTATATATAGAAAGTCCTAAAGACCACCAAAATCTGTTAGACCTTATCAGTGAGTTCAATGAAGTTGCAGGATACAGAATTAACATATAAAATCAGCAGTGTTTCTATATGCTAACAACAAATTATCTGAAAGAGAAATACAGAAAATGATCCCATGTACAACAGCATTAAAAAATTAAAATATTTAGGAATACATTTAACCAAGAAGGTGAAAGATCTCTATGCTGAAAACTACAAGACATTGATGAAAGAAGTAGAAAAAGATATAAATAAATGGAAAAGCATCCCATGTTCGTCGATTGGAAGAACTAATATTGTAAAAATGCCCAGACTATCCAAAGCTATCTATAGATTCAATGCAATCACTGCCAAGATTCTAATGGCATTTCTTTTACAGAAGTAGTAAAACAATCCTAAAATTTATATGGAACCACAGAAGACTCCTAATAGACAAAGCAATTCTGAGAAAGAAGAATAGAGCAAGTGGTATCACACTTCGTGATTTCAAGCTATATTATAAAGCTGTAGTAGTCAAAACACTATGGTACTGGCATAAAAACAGACACAGATTAATGGAACAGAATCAAGAGACCCAAAATAAACCCATGCATTTATGGTCAATGATATCTGAGAAGGGAGCCAAGAATACTCAATGGAGAAAGGACAGTCTCTTCAATGAATGGTGCTGGGAAAATTAAATATTCACATGCAAAAGAATGAAACTAGATCCCTATCTTACATCACTAACAACATTAACTTGAAATGAATTAAAGACTTAAATGTAAGACTGGCAACCATAAAACTCCTAGAAGAAAGCATACACAAAAAAGCTCCTTGACATGGGTCTTAACAATGATTTTTTGGATATGAAACCTAAAGCATAAGCAACAGAATAAAAAATAAGTAGGCTACATCAAACTAAAAAGCCTCTGTACATCAAAAGAAATAATCAACTAAATGAAAAGAAAACCTATAGAATGGGAAGAATATTTGCAAACCATATACCTGATAAGGGGTTAACATCTAAACTATATAAAGAACTCATACAACTCAGTGGCAAAAGGAAAAAAAAGCCAAACAAATAATCCAATTAAAAAATGGTCAAAGGACTTGAAAAGACATTTTTTCCAAAGAAGGTATACAAATGGCCAACATGTACACAAAAATATGCTCAGCATGATCGATCATAAGAGAAATATAAATAAAAACCACAATGAGCTATTACCTCATATCTATTAGAATAACAATCATCAAAAAGAGATAACAAATGCTAACAAAGTTGTGGAGAAAAGAGAGCCCTTGTGCACTGTTGGTAGGATTGTAAATTGGTACAGCCACTATGGATAAATGTATGGATGTTCTTCAAAAACTTAGAAATAGAATTACCATATGATTTAGCAATTCCACTTCTGGGAATGTATCTGAAGGAAACAAAAACCTTATGTTAAGGAGATAATCTGTACCCCAATGTTCATAGCAGTGTTATTTGCAATAGCCAACACAGAAACAATGTAGGTATCCATTGACATATGAATGGATAAAGAAGTTGTAGAATGGAATATGAAAATGGAATATTATTCAGCCATAGAAAAGAAAAATATTCTGCCATTTATGACAACATGGATATACCTTGAGGGCATTATTGTAAGTGAAATGAGAAAGACAAATACTATATAATCTCACTTATATGTGGATCTAAAACAAAACAAAACAAAACAAAACAAAAAACCCCCCACCAAACTCAGAAAAAGAGATTAGATTTGTGGTTACCAGAGGTTGGAGGAGGGGGGAGGTGGAACTGGTGGAAGATGTTCAAAAGATACAAACCTCCAGTTAAAAGATAACTAAATTCTAAGGATGAAATGTACAACATAATGGCTATAGTTAACACTGCTGTATGGTATATGTATTTGAAAATTAAGAGAGTAGATCCTAAGAGTTCTCATCATAAGGAAAAAAAATTCGTATCTGTATGAGATGATGGATGCTAACTAAACTTATTGTGGTAATCATTTCGCAATATATGCTAAATCAAATCATTACGCCACACACCTTAATCTTAAACAGTGCTGTATGTCAACTATATCTCAATAAAAGTGGGGCAAAAAAAATATAACCATTAATGTTTCCTTTGAATTTAATCTTTGTTAGGGTAGCTTCAGTTAAAATTGGGGATGTGCTAGATTATATTAATAGCCCTATTCTTCACCCTTTTCTGTATCCATGTCCTTTGCCAAGCACCTTTGCTATTCCTACCATTAGAGTCAGAGTTTATTTCCCCACCCTTTGAATTTGAGCTCACTTATGTGACTTGTTTTGGCCAGAAGAATGAAGTAGAATTGATGATGACCTAGTTTTGAACCCAAGCATCAAGAAGCTTTGTGTGTTTCTGGTAGCTCTCTTGCACCTCTGCCTTCACTGTGAGAAAGACACACTTAGGCCATCTCATACACTCAGGAGGCAGAGGAGAGACATGTGGAGCAGGCCTGCCAACTAAGATGCTCAGCCTAGTGCACTCTAGTTCAGAGCTCCCAAATGACCTGCAGACAGTTGAACAGGCCAGCCAACTTGCAGATATAAATGCATGAGCAAGTCTAACAAAGGTCAGAAGAACGCTGACCTACCCATTATCATGTGAGCTGTAATAGTAAGTGAATATTGTTTTAATTCACTCAATTTTGGGGTGGTACATTACACAGCAATAACTAGCTGGACAAGAGGACTATTTTAAACTCTGTGCTTTAGGAGTGGGGATTTTAAGTCAGTGTGAAATGGTCAATTTTCCTTCAATTTTGCTTTCCTGGATTAGACACATGTCTATCATACTGCATTTAAAAAAATATTTATTTATTTGAGAGAGAGAGAGAGAGAGAGAGCAAGTGGGGGGGAGGGGCAGAAGGAGAGAATCCTCAAGTAGACTCTCCACTGAGCGCAGAGCCCAATGTGGGTCTTGATCCCATGACCCATGAGATCATGACCTGAGCTGAAACCAACAGTAAGAGGCCTAAACAACTGAGCCACCCAGGTGACCCTACCATACCGCATTTTAAAAAATCAATTGTGGCACAGACCACTCCTTGATAATCAGCTTTGTCCTCTCTCTCTCTTCCTCCCTTTTATTTATTTTTATATTTGGGGCACCAATACTACATTTCCTTATCCTCCTTTGCAGTTAGGTGTTACTATGTGATGAGTTCAAGTCAGTTCATTGGAATATATTTCTCTACCAAGCTGATCATACAAACCTCCCAAGTGTTACTCTCTCTCTCTTTCCTTCCTTGTCTGCATGCCTAAATGTTGATACTCAGGGAGACCTTGAAAGCCATATGTAAAAGATGTCAGAGTCTGTATTAGTTTGGTTCTTGAATGACTGCCCCCTGCTGCCTAGGAGAAACAACCATACTAGATTACTATGTCAACAAGAACTAAATTTTAGGATGTTAAGCAATTAAAGAAACAAATTGTAGGATTTATTTGTTACCTTCAGTTAAATAGGTACAGTCAGAAAAAAAATTGCTCATTTACTTTTATCTTCCTCCTCCTGCCATTAGTTTATTATGAATGAGTTTTGTATATTATTCAATATATTGATGCCCATATGCTAATTGGAAGGATGGACAGGAAATCTTTAGTAACAAAATCTTGAATTACAGGCAGACCTTTCTTTGGTTATATACTGGGTAGGTTTTGGGTCCTAAATGTCGTAGGGTATTGTTTAAGTATCAGTTTGAGTTGCTTTAACAAAAAGCACACTAAATGTAAACTGAATGGCTCATACAACAGAAATTTATTTCTCATAGTTCTAGGGGCTGAGAATTCTGAGATCAGGGAGCCAGCATGGTCAGATTCTGGTAAAAGGCCCTCTTCCTGGTTCACAGAAAACTGTCTTTTTGTTATGTCTTCAGATGGGAGAGAAATCATCTCTGCCTTTTCTCATAAGAACACTAATCTCATTCCTGAGCACTCTACCATCATGACCTAAATACCTCCCAAAGGCCCTACATCCAAGTATCATCACATTAGGGATTAGGGTTTCAACATCTGAATTTCGGGGAGATACAAACATTTGGTCCATAACAGACATCAAGAGACATGAGCAGATTAGAAGAGGCCTCAGGGAACAAGCATCTCTGAATTAGAGGGTGGTCAATAAATTGACACCTTTCCTAGTAATTCTGTTCATCTGGGGTTGGGGGGAGGGTGGAGCTAAGGGATTTCAAAACATGACAGTATGAGAAAAGGTATTTTTTTAAGATGTACTCCTTAGAATAAGGTTGCAAGTATTCCTAATCTTAATCTTTTAATGTGCCCAATAAGATAGTACCAATGCACTTTTCTAAGTTGTGCATTGCAAGCCAGACTGGATTCTCTTTTCTCTCCACCTCTGCAAGATTTCAAGGTGCTTCTCAAAGGGGTCTCTGTTTCTAGTCAAATACCAGCAGCCTTGGCATTCACTGGATTGTCACAAACAGGTGCATTTGGAAGATAAACCCAGTAGTAGTTCATTGTTCTTTCTCCTGTTTGGCTGCTGCTCATTGGCTCTTGAATGAAAACAGAAAACTTCCTCTGCCTTTAACAAAAAGCCTATTTTCCTTGCCTTCCTCTCTTCATTAGAAAACACCAGATGTGTATGAGGCAGTGGGAGATCCAATTCAGTTCTAGGCTGGCTGGTCAATGGAAAGCAGTAAAAAGGAGTCTGAAAACAACTTCCCAAAGAATCCCAAACAAAGCCTTTGTTTTCTTAACTGCAAAGCAAAGTTAATTTTTTTTTACCAGAGTAGCAGTTTCTAATTAGAACTACAGGCTAGGAAACTCAAGGCCAACTTTGGGTGCATATGTAGGAGACGGTAGTGGAGTCCCCATGACTTTGTAATTACAGTAACCATACCCCATTAGAAATGAAAAGACACATATGCTATGTGAATTAGGAATAATATATGGACAATTTTCATATCATTGAAAAAATCATACTTTTTCCTATGAGTATAATTGCTATCACTTTCACTTTGTTACGTTCTTTATGGGTAGATGCAACTTAGTCACATTCTAGTTATGTTTGCCCACCACTGAATGGTTTTCAAAGTGCATTCTTATATATTTTACATAATTCTCACAACTGTAGAAAGTATTCACCACCTCTTATATATGAGGAAACTGAGGCTGGGGTGCACAAAATCAGTGTGCAAAAAGTTAGTGTTGGTGCTGAGACTTGAAATTCACAACTCCTCAGTCTACATCTAGTGTTCAAAACACTGTGGTTCTTTTTAAGTGATCAGGGATGCAGCAATTTAAGTCTAAACTAACCTTCCGTTATCACTACTGTCATATTGAATGGTATGTGGCAGGAGTGGTCATACGGGCCCCTAAAACTCAGGCTTTGAAGCCATGTTACTAGCTATCATTTATTTTTCTCAGCCATAAAATAGGGATAATCATAATATATTAGTTTGCTAGGACTCCTGTAACCAAATACCATAAACAGAGTGGCTTAAATAGCAGAAACGTATTGTCTCACAGTTCTGGAGGCTAAAAGTCCAAGATGAAAGTGTTGGCAGGACCACACTCCCTCAGATGCTGCTAGAGAAAGATCTATTTTAGGCTCTTGCTTAGCTTCTGGTAGTTCCTTGGCTTGTGGCAACATAAGCCCAATTTATATGGTGTTCTCTCTGTGCCTGTGTATCTGTTTCTTCATACAGTGTTCTTTTTTATAATTTTTTAAAATTTTTATTTTTTAATTTAAATTCAATTAATTAACATACAGTGTATTATTAGTTTCAGAGGTAGAGTTCAGTTATTCTTCAGTAGCATATAACACCTAGTGCTTATTACATCACGTACCCTCCTTAATGCCCATCACCCACTTACCCCATCCCTTCACTCCCCTCCCCTCCAGCAACCCTCTGTTTGTTCCCTACGATTAACAAACCTCTGTTTTGTTTCTTAAATTCCACTTACGAATGAGATCATATGATAATTGTTTTTCTCCAATTGACTTATTTCCCTTAGCGTAAGACCCTCTAGTTCCACCCACATCATTGCAAATGGCAAGATTTCATTTTTCTGATGGCTGCGTAATATTCCGTTGTATATATGTACCACATCTTCTTTATTTATTCATCTGTCAATGGACAGATGGGCTTTTTCCATAGTTTGGCTATTGTGGACATTGCTGCTATAAACACTGGGGTGCAGGTGCCCCATTGGATCACTACATTTATATCTTTGGGGTATATCCCTAGTAGTGCAATTGCTGGGTTATAGGGTAGCTCTATTTTCAACTTTAAAAAAAAAAGATTTTACTTATTTACTTGTCAGAAAGAGAGAGAGAGAGAGAGAACAAGTAAGGGGAGCAGCAGGCAGAGGGAGAAGCAGAATCCCCGCTGAGCAAAGAGCCCAACACAGGACTTGATCCCAGGACCCTGGGATCATGACCTGAGCTAAAGGCAGATGCTTACCGACTGAGCCATCCAGGCATCCCTATTTTCAACTTTTTGAGGAAACTCCACAGTATTTTCTAGAGTGGTTGCACCAGCTTGCATTCCTACCAACAGTGTAAGAGGGTACCCCTTTCTCCCCATCCACACCAATATCTGTTGTTTACTGAGTGGTTACTTTTAGCCATTCTGACTGGTGTGAGGTGGTATCTCATTGTGGTTTTGTTTTGTATTTCCCTGATGTCAAGTGATGTTGAGCATTTTTTCATCTTCTGTTGGCCATTTGTATGTCTTCTTTGGAGAAATATCTGTTCATGTCTTCTGCCCATTTCTTGATTGTATTATTTGTTCTTTGGCTGCTGAATTTGATAAAGTTCTTTATAGATTTTGGATACTAGCCCTTTATATGATAAGACATTTGCAAATATATTCTCCTGTCCTGTCAGTTTTCTTTTGGTTTTGTCAACTGTTTCCTTAACTGTGCAAAAACTTTTTATCTTGATGAAGTCCCAATAGTTAATTTTTGCCCTTGGTTCCTTGCATTTGGAGACGTGTCTAGCAAGAGGTTGCTGCAGCTGAGGTCACAGAGGTTGCTGCCTGTGTTCTCCTGTAGGATTTTGATGGATTCCTGTCTCACATTTAGGTTGTTCATCCATTTTGAGTCTATTTTTGTGTATGCTGTAAGGAAATGGTCCAGTTTCATTCTTCTGCATGTGGCTGTCCAATTTTCCCAACACCATTTGTTGAAAAGACTGTCTTTTTTCCATTGGATATTCTTTTCTGTTTTGTCGAAGATTAGTTGACCATAGTGTTGAGGGTCCATTTCTGGGTTCGCTATCCTGTTCCACTGATCTATGTCTGTTTTTGTGCCAGTACCATACAGTCTTGATAGTACTTAGCTTTGTAATAGAGCTTGAAGCCTGGGATTGTGATGCCACCAGCTTTGGTTTTCTTTTTCAACATTCCCCTGGCTATTCAGAGTCTGTTATGGTTCCATCCAAATTTTAAGATTATTTGTTCCAGCTCTGTGAAAATGTTGATGGTATTTTCATAGGGATTGCATTGAATGTGTAGATTGCTCTGGGTAGTGTAGACATTTTAACAATATTTGTTCTTCCAATCCATGAGCATGGAAGTTTTTCCATTTCTTTGTGTCTTCCTCAATTTCTTTCATGAGTATTCTATAGTCTTCTGAGTACAGGTCCTTTGCCTCTTTGGTTAAATTTATTCCTAGGTATCTTATGGTTTTGGGTGCAATTGTAAATGGGATCGACTTCTTAATTTCTCTTTCTTCTGTCTTATTGTTAGTGTATAGAAATGCAACTAATTTCTGTGCATTGATTTTATATCCTGCCACTTTGCTGAATTCCTGTATGAGCTCTAACAATTTTTTTTGAGGGGGGGGAGTCTCTTGGGTTTTCCACATAGAATATCATGTCATCTGTGAAGAGTGAGAGTTGACTTCTTCCTTGCTGATTCAGATGGCTTTTATTTCTTTTTGTCGTCTGATTGCTGAGGCTGGGACTTCTAGCACTACACTGAATAACAGTGGTGAGAGTGGGCATCCCTGTCATGTTCCTGACCTTAGAGGAAAAGCTCTCAGTTTTTCCCCAGTGAGAGTGATACTCACTGTGGGCGTTTTGTAGATGGCTTTTATGATATTGAAATATGTTCCCTCTATCCCTACACTGTGGAGAGTTTTAATCAGGAAAGGATGCTGTACTTTGTCACATGCTTTTTATGCATCTATTGAGAGGATCATATGGTTCTTGTCCTTTCTTTTATTAACGTAGTGTATCATGTTGATTGATTTGTGGATTTTGAACCACCCTTGCCCAGGAATAAATCCCACTTGGTTGTGGTGAATCATCGTTTTAATGTACTTTTGGGTCCTACTGGCTAGTATCTTGGTGAACATTTTGACATCCATGCTCATTAGGGTTATTGTTCTGTAATTCTCCTTTTTGGTGGGGTCCTTGTCTAGTTTTGGGATCAAGGTAATGCTGGCCTCATAGAACGAGTTTGGAAGCTTTCCTTCCATTTATATTTTTTGAAATGGCTTCAGAAGAATAGGTATTAATTCTTTAAATGTTTGGTAGAATTCCTTTGGGAAACCATCCAGCCTGGTACTCTTGTTTGTTGGGAGGTTTTGGATTAGTGTTTCAGTTTACTTGCTGGTTATGGGTCTCTTCAGGTTTTCTATTTATTCCTGTTTCAGTTTTGGTAGTTTATAACTTTCTAGGAAAACATCCATTTCTTCCAGATTGCCTAATTTGGTGGCTTATAGTTGCTCATAATATGTTCTTATAATTTTTCATATTTCTTTGGCATTGGTTGTGCTCTCTCCTCTTTCAACCATGATTTTATTAATTTGGGTCTTTTTTCTTTTTGGTAAGTCTGGCCAAGGTTTTCTTGATCTTATTAATTCTTTCAAAGAACCAGCTCCTAGTTTCACTGATCTGTTCTACTGTTCTTTTGGTTTTGATTTTATTGATTTCGGCTATAATCTTTTTTTTTAAAGATTTTATTTATTTATTTGACAGAGATAGAGATAGCCAGCGAGAGAAGGAACACAGGCAGGGGGAGCGGGAGAGGAAGAAGCAGGCTCATAGCAGAGGAGCCCGATGTGGGGCTCGATCCCATAACGCCGGGATCACGCCCCGAGCCGAAGGCAGACGCCCAACCGCTGTGCCACCCAGGCGCCCCGATTTCTGCTCTAATCTTTATTATTCCTCTTCTCCTGATGGGTTTAGGCTTTATTTGATGTTCTTTATCCTGCTCCTTTAGGTGTAAGGTTAGCTTGTGCATTTGAGACCTTTCTTGTTTCTTGAGAAAGACTTGTATTGCTATATACTTCCCTCTTAGGACTGCTTTTGCTGCATTCCAAAGGTTTTGAACAGTTATGCTTTCCTTTTCATTTATTTTCATGAATTTTTAAAATTCTTCTTTAATTTCCTGGTTGACCTATTCATTCTTTAGTAGAATGCTCTTTAGCCTCCAAGTCTTTGAGCTCTTTCCAAATTTGCTCTTGTGATTGAGTTCAAGTTTCAAAGCAATGTTGCCTCAAAATATGCAGGGAATAATCCCAGTCTTTTGGTATCAGTTGAGACCTGATTTGTGACCTAGTATGTGATCTGTTCTGGAGAATGTTCCATGTGCACTTGAGAAGAATGTGTATTCTGTTGCTTTAGGATGGAATGCTCTGTATACATCTGTGAAGTCCATCTGGTCCAATGTATCATTCAAAGCCCTTGTTTCCTTATTGATCTTCTGCTTTATCTGTCCATTGCTGTGAGTGGGGCATTGAAATCCCCCTATTATTTTATTATTATCAATGTGTTTCTTTAATTTGGTTATTAATTGGTTTATATAATTGACTGCTCCTCTGTTAGGGTCATAAATATTTATAATTGTTAGATATTCTTGTTGGATAGACCCTTTAATTATGATATAGTGTCCTTCCTCATCTTTTATTACAGTCTATGGTTTAAAATCTAATTTGTCTCATGTAAGGATTGCCACCCCAGGTTTCTTTTGATGTCCATTAGTGTGATAAATTGTTTTCCATCCCCTTACTTTAAACCTGGAGGTGTTTTTGGTTTTAAAATGAGTCTCCTACAGCCAGCATATGGATGGCTCTTGCTTTTTAATCCAATTGATACCCTGTGTCTTTTGATTGGGGCATTTAGCCCATTTACATTCAGAGTAACTACTGAAAGATACGAATTTAGTGTCATTGTATTACCTGTAAAAATCACAGTTTCTGTATATTGTCTCTGTTCCTTTATGGTCTATGTTACTTTTGGGTTCTCTCTTTGCTTAAAGGATTCCCATTAACATTTCTTACAGGGCTCCTTTAGTGGTCACAAATTCTTTTAGTTTCTGTTTGTCCTGAAATCTTTTTATCTCTCCTTATATTTTGAATGACATCCTTGTTGGATAAAGTATTCTTGGCTGCATATTTTTCTCATTTAGCACCCTGAATGTATCATGCCAGCCCTTTCTGGCCTGCCAGGTCTCTGTGGATAGGTCTTCTGCCAGTCTAATGTTTCTACCCTTGTAGGTTATGGACAACTTGTCCTGCTCTGCTTTCAGGATTTTCTCTTTGTCTCTGAGATTTGCACGTTTCACTATTATATGTCAAGGTGTTGACCTATTTTTATTGATTTTTAGGGGGGTTCTCTGTGCCTCCTGGACTTGAATGCTTGCTTCCTTCCTCAGATGGGGAAAGTTCTCCAATGTAATTTGGTTCAATATACCCTCTGCCCCCCCTTTCCTCTTGTTCTTTGATCCCAATTATTCTAATATTGTTTTGCTTTATGATATCACTTATCTCCTGAATTCTCCCCTCCTGATCCATTAGTTATTTATCTTTTTCTCATCTTCTTTATTCTCCATTATTTTGTCTTCTATATCACTAATTCTCTCTTCTGCCTCATTTATCCTAGCAGTCAGACTCTCCATTTTTGGTTGCCTCTTATTAATAGTCTTTTTTTACTTCAACTTGATTAGATTTTAGTTCTTTTATGTCTCAAAAAGGATTTTCTAGTGTCTTCTATGCTTTTTTTCAAGTCCAGCAAGTATCTTTATAATCATTATTCTGAATTCTAGTTCTGACATCTGACACATATCCATACTGATTAGGCAGCCAATACTACCTCTTGTTCTCTTTTTGAGGTTAGTTTTTCTGTCTTGTCATTCTTGCAGAAAGTGGTTGCTTTTCCATTTGTAGAGTTGCAGCTATTCTTTTCTTAGATCTCCAGTTGAGTCTGTAGGTGCTCAGAATGATTTGATAGCTATCTAGCTGAATTCCTGAGACCAGACAAAATTTAAGTCTCCTACTCTTCTGCCACTTGGACTCAAAATCCATATGGTATTCTTTTTGTAAGGATGTGAATAATTTTGGATTAGGGGCCCATTATACTCCAGCATGACCCATCCAAACTAATTATATCTGCAACAACCCTATTTTCAAATAAGGTCACATTCTTAAGTACTGGAAATTAGGACTTATACATGTAAATATTTGAGGGGGACACAACTCAGCCTGTAAAAAACAGTATTTGTATCATTGGGTTATTGTGAAGATTAAATGAAATGATGTCTGAAAAATCTTTACACAGAGATGTCAATGGAGTGCCAAATTTCAGAAATAGTTGCTCTTATTATTTTTGTTGTTGAGAGTTTGCATTTCTTTGAGGATGGCAGAAAGTATAAAGTTGTAGTTGTTTTGAGAAAAATAAGCTAGCTGGCATATATCTCCTCAACCTTAACTATCTATTCTTTCTGCTGCTCCAAGTCAGTGAGAATAGTAAGGAGCCAGGAACAGTTCTGTCTAGGTGGGACTCACCAGACATCCAAAAGACTCCACTCTTTCTGTTCATTATTTCTTTGAAGAGAAGAGATACAGCATGATCATCTGAGATGAAACCCACTTCAGACTTGGCAAACCGTTTTCTATTTGCCTCTCTCTGTACATGACCTTGAGTGAATTAACTAACAATTGAAAGTTGTAGGCAATGATAATGATGGAAGGGAAATCAAATAATAAATTGTATTACAATAAAAGTTTATGCAGATCCATAGTCATGCCACCATAGACAAATAAGAATCAGTGTTATTTTTTTAAAAAAGTTAGAGAAGGATATTTTGTAAGGTCTCTCATTGTCAGCAAATATTGGATTTGATCTAAATCCCTCAAGCTCTAGTTTACACCCATTTTTGTTTGTTTATTCCCACTCAACAAGCAGGATAAGTGGTCATTGTAAATTATATTAAAAATCTCTAGGTACATAGTTGTTTCTTCTGCCTTTGGAGTCCCCTCTGTTTTTCACACTGCTGACTATCCATTCAGTCACAATTTATATGTATATATGGGTTATACATCTTCATTTCCAGGCCTGAAATTTTCTCATTTCTTTTAGTATCATTTTCCCCTTCTGCCCACAGGCAATATCCATTTCAACATTCTCCAAATCCTATGCAGTTCTTCTCCTTTCTCAGATTCATAACACTGGAGTGATAGCTTTTCCCCTCTCCTTTGTTGTTAAATTGATCTCCAGGTACTGTAGATTCTTCCTTCTAGTCTTTCCGTCTTCCATTTCCTTACCATTTTTGTCATCAACGCTGAAGTCCAGAGGTTGTTTCCATACTCAGGCAATATTTCCTGGTTGTCTCCAAACTTCCCATCCTCCTACCATAATTCTTTGATATCTTCTTCCTGGCCTCTATTATTGTTAACTTGTTATGATTCTGAATTGTCATGCATAAGACTTCCAAAAGTAAGATAACCCAACGTCTCTACACGAACAAAACAAAATAATTCAATTATTGAGTTCAATAATTAAACAAATATTTATTGATCATCTCTGATGCTCCAGGCTAAGTGCTAAGTGCTGGGAAGGAGGTTGATGATGAAAGACTGTCCTAGTTTCCTTGTACACGTGACTCATTTGTTTTCCCATTCAAATCTATGCAAATGACATTGCCCATACCAGAATGACCTTTCTCCTCTCTGAGAGATTATATCATTCATCCCTAAAATTCATTTCCTTCTTGAAGTTTTCTTGAACTAACTACATGACTTAGATTACTCCAGCCATAGCTGGTCCCAATTACTAAAACCTCTATATAGCTGACCTTAGTAATATGTATGTTTTATAAATACACATGGTTTCATTTATTGTTTGCATTTCTTCAAATAGAGGCCCAACTGTTAGAACAAAAGAAAGTGGCCTAGTATGTCCTATTAATGTGCCCCTCACACTTTCCAAGGCTGAATTCTCTGACTGAATCTGTCAGTTTTAGTCAGGAGACAAAACCACATTAGCTGCTTCAACAGAGAATTCAGTATAATAAATTGTTACAGATATTCAAGATCCAGAAAGGCAAAAGGGAAACACTAAGATCTTCCAAGGTTCCAAATGTAGTAAGCTGCTCCTACCCCCAGGACTGGGGAATACAGAGAAGAGGTTGAGATCATTAAAATTTAGTAGCTTGGAGGAAGGGGTGCTGCTTAGCTGCTGCTGATATCTTTGAGGGAGCAAATATCACTGCCAGGGTAAGGAAAGCGATGCTGACAGAAACAGTGAACAAATGGGGATAAGTCCCTTCTCCCTCCACCTTCCTCACAGAGTCTCTCCTGCGCCCCCTATTGGCAGAGTCTAACAGGGCAAAGCTGGCCAAGCAAAGAAGCATCTGACTGACTCCCAGCCAGCCCCTGTGTCAGAGAAAAGAATACAGCAGGGCAGGGTGGGTTTGGAGCTGAGAGAGAAAAGCTTTATAATCAAGAGAATGACTTGGGAAAGTTCTTTAGTGTGCAGTTGACCACGAACATTTAAACTTTTCAGACATTTAAACTGAATCCCACCTCTCACCCATTACCTAAATCATTTTCTGCGCATTTTACTCCCCCAAAGCACTCCATCGTATTTGCATTTTAAAAGAATGAGAGCAATGTGCAAAATCAGAACACAGTAGCAAACTTCAAGAATCTGTTAATGGGGTTTTCATGTGTTCTCTCAGGAACAGAGTCAGTGGGGGGAGGGGAGTGTCCTGCCAAGCTTAACCTTACTTGCTACACCACACTGCACAGATAACTCTGTGCTGTATGAGCTTGGGAGAGGCTGGCTGGTATCACCTAGCTCTAGTGAGCCTGTGACCAGACATCTTGAGCCAAGCAACAAAGAAAAAAATGTGTGCTTTCCCGCTGAGACGAAAGTGGCTGTTGGAGAATTTCACTGAGACTTAATTTGTTGGAAGGCCTTTTCATTTTTATGCTGTGTGTTGAGGGGAGATGATGATTGCTTATACTTTGTAATTTCTTCCATTTCTAGTTATGCTCTGCTCAGAAGACTGCAGCTCTCAATTACATAGGTAGAAAGTCTTCAGATTATTTTTTAAAAGACTTTTTTCCCCCTCAGAACAAAAGGGATACATGTTCATTGTAGACAACTTATAAAACACAGTCAAGCAAAAAACAAAACAAAAAGAATAAAAATCACCTGTAATTCTGTTTCCCAGAGATAACCACTATTAATATTGTGAACGTTGTGTTATATACCATTCCATATGGATATATGTATATGTTTTCATACATATGTACATACTTTAAAATACATACTTTAAATGTATTTATACTTAAAGGTAGTGTATATATATAACATATACATATATGTAATATATATTATAAAAATAATTCTTTGCTTCTTCTTTTGTAATCTTCAATTTAACAATCAGTTTACCTCCTATACTAAAATTTCTAAACTGTTCTCTGTAGTAAGTATTATTCCTGTCCAGTTCTTCTGGTTACATCCTGCTGCCTGCAAAGTGGAAATAATTTCACATACTAGTCGTTTGTATTTCTTAGTTTCTTATAGATTTGCTTCAAAAATTGCATATCACAAGCATGATATGGTATCCCAGAGAATGAAGAAATATATAGATGGAAAAATTGCATATCACAAGCATGATATGGCATCCCAGAGAATGAAGAAATATATAGATGGACAAGAATTTTCAAAAGTACTAAAGCACCAAAACTTAAATTGGTCTTAAACCCTTAAACCCCACTGGTCAAGATTATCCACCTCTGATCTTCACAAAGATTTCTCTATTTGGGTGTGCAATGGGCCTAAACAAACAGTGACTCAGCAGGTAAGTTTCAGTTTGGACAACTTAATTTCATGATAACATACCTACCCTCCTATTTCATTTCATTGTATTTGTTTATATGCAGAATTTTGCTCACAATATTCCTCTTAATAATATAGGTCAAACACTGAAATTAATCATTACAAAGAGGAAAAGGAAATAGGTCAAATGAATTTAAATGGCATAACAAATTATTTAACCCAATAAATGCAAATATCAGTTCTACATATAATCAAGATGAAAATACATTGTTGAGATATTTTTTATATTAGTCATTGAAAATTGGTATGTGCTTTTATATCTCAATTTGTGAGCTAAATTTTTATTGAAATACTTGAACTGGATTTAAAATTCATATAATTTTCATTTGAAGAAATAGATTCACATACCTAAGTTCTTCCAAACATATTTAACAGTTTTTCAATAACTTGAATCAAGCAAGTACCAAAAAAAAAGAAAGAAAAATCATATGCCTTTACTATTTGCATCCACATTGACAAAACTGGTTTATTGTTTTCTGAAGCACTGATTTGATTTCAATAAAAGCATATCTGTTTGAAAACTACATCTGTCTAAGTTAACTAAACTCACCAAATCTTGTGTCAACTCAGTGTGAATAACAGGTTCAAAGAGATATTTTATAAACTCAAAAACAACTCAATTAATCAAAATACAAAAAAGAATTTAAAAAATTTTTACTGGAGTACTTATATAAGTAGCCAACTTATATAATGCTACCAATTATAAGTACATTCTTTACATATTGTTTCATATTAGAAAACAGAGGGAAAGTGCCCTGAAGCTTGGTGCTACTGCATCTCTGGCAAATGCCTGGTCTGACTCAACCCAAGCCCAAGGTAGGCCCAGACTTGCCAACTAACAGCCCAGGAACCAAACACTGCCCACAAGAGGCAAAGAGAGCCAATGAAAATAAGCGGACTGAGAAAAGCAGTTAAGACACAACAGCAGGGCACATGCAACACAGATAGGAGACACACCTGAAGTACCAGGTACTAATGAACAGGAGCATTGCAGTGAAGGGTACTACAGAACTACTACTTCATAAAGCCATTACTTTCAACAGCAGAAGACATAGATGCCTTTCTAACACAGAAAAGAAGCAGAGACTTAGACAAAATGCCAAGATGGAGGAATTTATCCCAAATGAAAGAACAAGATAAGACTATGGCCATAGATCTAAGCAAAACAGATATAAGTAACACGCCTGATGGAGAATTTAAAGCAATAATTTTAAGGATACTCACTGGGCTTGAGAAAAGAATAGAAGACACCAGTGAGACCCTTAGGACAGAGATAAAAGAGTTTTAAAAAAAGAATCAATTGGAGATGAAAAATGCAATAAATGAGATTAGAAACAGGCCTGATGCAATGAACAGCATGCTGGAAGAAACACAGGAACAAATGAGTGACCTAGAAGACAAAACAATGGACACTAACGAAGCTGAACTAAAGAGATAAAGAAGAATTATGTGACACAAACACAGACTTAGGGAACTCAGTGACTCCATCAAACATAATAACATTTGTATTATAGGAATCTCAGAAGAAAAAGAGAGAGAAAAGGGTGCAGAATATTCATTTCAAGAAATAATAGCAGAAAACTTTCCTAATCTGAAGAAGGAAACAGACATCCAGATCCAGGAGGCACAGAGAACTTCCATCAAAACAAACAAAAACAGGCCAACACCAAGACATATTGTAATTAAATTTGCAAAATATAGTGACAAAGAAAAAATCTTAAAAGCAGCAGGACAAAAGAGTCCTTAACTTGCAAGGAAAAACCCATAAGGCTAGCAGATGACTCAACAGAAACTGGACGGGACAGAAGAAAGTGGCATGATATATTCAAAGTGGTGAATGGGAAAAGTCTTCAGCCAAGAAAACTCTATTCAGCAAGGCTATCATTCAGAGTAGGACAGATAAAGAGCTTCCCAGACAAATACTGAAGGAGCTCGTGATCACTAAACCAGGCCCACAAGAAATATTAAAGAGAACTCTTTGAATGCAAAGGAGAGACCAAAAGTCAAAAAGAAAAGAAAGGAATAAAGAAAATATCCAGAAATAATGACAGAACAAATAATAAAATGGAAATAAATACATATCAATCAATAATTACTTTGAATGTAAAAAGACTAAATGCTCCCACAAATCAAAAGATATAGGGTGTCAGAATGGATTAAAAAAAGAAAAACAAAACCAAGACCAATGTACATGCTGCGTCCAAGAGACTCATTTTAGACCCAAACATACCTGCAGATTAAAAGTGAGGTGATGGGGGGAAGAAAAAAGATGGCGGAGGAGTAGAGGACCTTGTTTCAGCTGGTCCCCTGAATCAAGCTGGATATCTATGAGATCATCCTGAACACCCACGAAATCAGCCTGAGATGTAGGAAGATATATCTGGACCTCTACAAATGAACATCTCTGGAGCTGAGTATTGATGTACAAAGCAGGGAGCCGTGAATCTGCGCACAGATATTGGAAGATAAATGGAAGGGGAAAGGAGCCGCCATGCTCGGGTGCTGGGAAGCAGTAGCCACCTGCACTGGGGAGCAGGCTGGATTCGTGGACGGTACCCATGAGAAAGAGACTGAGACTGGGAGACCAGGAACACACGTGCAACCAGACTAAAAACCGGAGCTCCGGAGCATGTGTGAACCACACTGAAAAAGGGAGCTCGGGACCGTGCCCAGGAACCGGGGGTGGCTGGCAGTGTTAGAAGCACAAAGGACAGAGATGTGCTGGCCTTGGGAGAGAGGATTGGGAGAATGGCTGTGGGGCGCGCAACCCGGGACACTGAGGGGGTTTTTAGCAGCACCGACAGAAACAGAGTGAAAGTGGCCAGGAAAGCTCAGTGGAGAGCACACTGCGATCTGTCTGTTCTGAGACAGAGGCTAGGATACGGCCACTGCCGCTCTCACTCTCAGAAGAGTCACAGAAAACTGCCAGGAAAAGCCGCCAGAGAACAAAAGCCCGGAAATACCAGTTCACATTGTGCCCATCCCCACCCCCCTTCACAGGGGACAGGGCAACTAAACCCAAACAGGGTTGCCTGAGCATCAGCATGGCAGGCCCCTCCCCCCAGAAGGCAGGCTGAAAAATCAAGAAGCCCACATCCCTAAGGTCCCTATAAAACAAGTGCACATTGCTTGGGTCCCGGTCAATAATCTGAGCTCTGTACATCCCAGCAACCTCTCCTCATCAGAATGACAAGGAGGAGGAATCCCCAGCAAAGAAAGGAGACACAGACTGTGGCCTCTGCCACAGAACTGATGGGTATGGTTATAACCAAACTGTCAGAAATGGAGTTCAGAGTAACAACGGTTAAGACGATGTGTAGGCTTGAAAAACATATTAATGGAAATATTGAGAATATAGAATCTCTAAGGGCGGAAATGAGAGCGAATCTGGCAGAAATTAAAAATGCTATGAATCAAATGCAGTCTAAACTGGATGCTCTGATGGCCAGGGTAAATGAGGCAGAAGAACGAA
>NW_024423319.1:108315709-108350644 GCF_017311325.1 Ursus maritimus | reverse complement strand
GGAAAATACATAGCCATCCAAGCCTCACTCAAAAGAATAGAAAAATCTAAAATGCAGTTTTTATATTCTCACCTCAAGAAGCTGGAGCTGGAACAGAAGAACAGGCCTAACCCATGCACAAGAAGGCAGTTGATCAAGATTAGAGCAGAGATCAATGAATTAGAAACCAGGAGCACAGTAGAGCAGATCAACACAACTAGAAGCTGGTTCTTTGGAAGAATAAATCAGATCAATAAGCCACTGGCCATACTTATTCAAAAGAATAGAGAAATGACCCAAATTAATAAAATTATGAATGAAAGGGGAGAGATCACCACCAACACCAAAGAAATAGGAAGGATCATTAGAAACTATTATCAACAACTATATGCCAATAAATTAAACAACCTGGAAGAAATGGATGCCTTCCTGGAAACCTATAAACTACCTAGTCTGAAAGAGGAAAAAACTGATTATCTAAACAGAATGATTAATTATGAAGAGATTGAAGCAGTGATCAAAAACCTCCCAAAAACAAGAGTCCAGGGCCTGACGGATTCCCTGGGGAATTCTACCAAACATTCAAAGAAGAAATAATACCTATTCTCCTGAAGCTGTTTCAAAAAACAGAAACAGAAGGAAAACTACCAAACTCATTCTATGAGGCCAATATTACCTTGATCCCCAAACCAGGCAAAGACCCCATCAAAAAGGAGAATTACAGACTGATATCCCTGATGAATATGGATGCCAAAATTCTCAGCAAGATCCTAGCTCATAGGATGCAACAGTACATTAAAAGGATTATACATCATGACCAAGTGGGATTCATCCCTGGGATGCAAGGATGGTTCAACATTCACAAATCGATCAGTGTGATAGATCACATCAACAAGAAAAGAGTCAAGAACCATATGATCCTCTCAACTGATGTAGAAAAAGCATTTGAAAAAATACAGCATCCTTTCCTGATTAAAACCCTTCACAGCGTGTGGATAGAGGGTACATTCTTCAATTTCATAAAAACCATCTATGAAAAGCCTACAGTGAATACCATATTCAATGGGGAAAAGCTGAAAGCCTTTCCCTTAAGATGAGGAACATGACAAGGATGCCCACTCTCGCCATTATTATTCAACATATTACGAGAAGTCCTTGCAACAGCAATCAGACAACAAAAAGGGAAAAAAGATATTCAAATCGGGAAAGAAGAAGTCAAACTGTCTCTCTTCACAGATGTCATGATACTCTACATGGAAAACCCAAAAGACTCCACCCGCAAATTACCAGAACTCATAGAACAATTCAGTAATGTGGCAGGATACAAAATCAATGCTTAGAAATCAGTTGCATTTCTATACATGAACAATGAGGCTGAAGAAAGAGAAATTAGGGAATCAATTCCATTTACAATAACACCAAAAATCATACAATATCTCAGAATTAACTTAACCAGAGAGGTAAAGGATCTATACTCTAGAAACTACAAATCACTCTTGAAAGACATTGTAGAAGACACAAAAAGATGGAAAAACATTCCATGGTCATGGAGCAGAAGAATAAACATAGTTAAAATGTCTATGCTACCCAGAGCAATCTACACTTTCAATGCCATCCTGATCAAAATATCAATGACATTTTTCAAAGAGCTGGAACAAATAGCCCTTAAATTTGTTTGGAACCAAAAAGGCCCCGAGTCGCCAAGGAATTGTTGAAAAGGAAAAACAAAGCTGGGGGCATCACGTTGCGTGATTTCAAGCTATACTACATAGCTGTGATCAGAAGACAGCATGGTACTGGCACAAAAACAGACACATAGACCAATGGAACAGAATAGAGACTCCAGAAATGGACCCTTGGATCTATGGGCAATTAATCTTTGACAAAGCAGGAAAAAACATCCAGTGGAAAAAAGATAGTCTCTTCAATAAATGGTGCTGGGAAATTTGGACAGCTATATGCAAAAGAATGAAACTTGACCACTCTCTCACACCATACACAAAGATAAACTCCAAATGGATGTAAGATATCGATGTGAGACAGGAATCCATCAAAATCATAGAGGAGAACATAGGCTGTAACCTCTTTGACATCAGCCACAGCAACTTCTTTCATGACACATCTCCAAAGGCAAGAGAAACAAATGAAAAAATGAAGTTGTGGGACTTCATCAAGATGAAAAGCTTCTGCACAGCCAAGGAAACAGTCCAAAAAACTAAGAGGCAGCCCACAGAATGGGAGAAGGTATTTGCAATTGACACTACAGATAAACGACTGGTATCCAAGATCTACAAAGAAATTCTGAAACTCAATACACGAGAAACAAATAATCAAATCAAAAAATGGGCAGAAGATATGAACAGACACTTTTCCAATGAAGACATACAAATGGCTAACAGACACATGAAAAAATGTTCAAAATCATTAGCCATCAGGGAAATTCATATCAAAACCACATTGAGATACCACCTTACTCCAGTTAGAATGGCAAAAATTGACAAGGCAAGAAACAACAAATGTTGGAGAGGATGTCAAGAAAGGAGAACCCTCTTACACTGTTGGTGGGAATGCAAGTTGGTACAGCCACTTTGGAAAACAGTGTGGAGGTCCCTTAAAAAGTTAAAAATAGAGCTACCCTATGACCCAGCAATTGCACTACTGGGTATTTACCCCAAGGATAAGGATGTAGTGATGAGAAGGGCCATATGCACCCCAATGTTCATAGCAGCATTGTCCACAATAGCTAAATTGTGGAAGGAGCCGAGATGCCCTTCAACAGACAAATGGATAAAGAAGATGTGGTCCATGTATACAATGGAATATTACTCAGCCATCATAAAGAGCGATTACCCAACATTTGCAGCAACATGGACGGGACTGAAGGAGATTATGCTAAATGTAATAAGTCAAGCAGAGAAAGACAATTATCATATGCTTTCACTCATTTATGGAACATAAGAAATAGCTGGGATATTTGTAGGAGAAGGAATGGAAGAATGAAGGGGGGTAAACAGAAGGGGGAATGAACCAGGAGAGACTATGTACTCTGGGAAACAAACTGATGGCTTCAGAGAGGAGGGGGCTGGGGGATTGGGATAGGCTGGTGATGGGTATTAAGGAGGGCACATATTGCATGGAGCACTGGGTGTTATATGCAAACAATGAATCATGGAACACTACATCAAAAAGTAAGGATGTAGTGTATGGTGACTAAGATATCATAATAAACAATTTAAAAAAATAATAAAATTGAGGTGATGGAGAAACATTGATCATGAAAATGGATGTGAAAAGAAGTGGATGTAAATAGAAAGCCGGAGTAGGAATATGTATATGGGATAAATTAGACTTTAAAACAAATGCTGTAAAAGGAGACAAAGATAGGCATTATATAATCATGAAGGGGACAATCCAGCAAGAAGATATAACAATTGTAATTATTTATGCACCCAACATGGGAACACTCAGATATATAGAAAAAATTAATAAGAAACATATAGGGCCTCATTGATAATAATACAACAGTAGGGGACTTTAACACCTCACTCACATCAGTGGAGAGATCTTCCAAACAGAAAATCAACAAGGAAACAATGGCTTTGAATGATACTCTGGACCAGATGGACTTAGTAGATACATTCGGAACATTTCATCGTAAAGCACCATAGTACACATTCTTTTCAAGTGCACATTGGATATGCAATAGAATAGATCACATACGAGGTCAGAAATCAGCCCACAACAAATACAGAAAAGATTGAAATCATACCATGCACCTTTCTGACTGCAACATTGTGAATCAAGATGTCAAGCACAAGAAAAAATTTGGAAGGACCACAAATACATGAAGGTTAAACAACATTCTCCTAAAGAATGAATGGGTCAGCCAGGATATCAAAGAATAAATAAAAAATACATAGAAACAAATGAACATGAAAACATGATAGTCCAAAAGCTTCTGTATACAGCAAAAGGGGTCCTAAGAGGGAAATATATAGCAACACAGTTCTACCTAAAAGCAGGTAAAAATCTCAAATAAACAACCTAACCTTACACATACGTAGCTAGAAAAAGAAGAACAAATGAAGGCTAAAGCCAGCAGAAGAAGGGGAATAATAAAAAAAATAGAGCTGAAATAAATGCTATAGAAACTAAAAACAACAACAACAACAACAACAACAACAACAAAACAGTAGAACAGATCGTTGAACCTAGAGCTGGTTCTCTGAAGGAATAAAATTGATAAACCTCTAGCCAGACTTATCAAGAAGAAAAGAGAAAGCACCCAAATACATAAAATCACAAACAAGAGGGGAGAAATAACAACAACCACCAAAGAAATACAAACAATTATGAGAGAACATTATGAAAAATTATACATTGGACAATCTGAAAGAAATGGATAAATTCTTAGAAACTGAAACAGGAAGAAATAAAAAACTTGAACAGACAAATAACCAGCAAAGAAATTGAATTAGTAATAAAAAATCTCCCAACAAACAAAAGTCCAGGGCCAGATGGCTTCACAAGGGAATTCTGCCAAACATTTAAAGAAGAGTTAATAACTATCGTTTGCAAACTATTCTAAAAATTCCAGAGGAAGAGAAACTTCCAAAATCATTCTATGAGGCCAGCATTACCCTGATTACAAAACCAGATAAGGACACCACAAAAAAAGAGAACTATAGGCCAATATCTCTGACAAACATAGGTGCAAAAATCCTCAATAAAATATTAACAAACTGAATTCAACAATACGTTAAAAAAAGCATTCATCACGATTAAGTGGGATTTATTCTTGGGTTGCAAGGGTGATTCAATATTTGCAAATCAATCAACATGATGTACCACATTAATAGAAGAAAGGAGAACCATATGATCTTTTCAATAGATGCAGAAAAAACATTTGACAAACTACAGCATCCATTCATGATAAAAACCCTCCACAAAGTAGGGATAGAGGGAACATCCTCAACATCATAAAGGACATCTATGAAAAACCCATAGCAAATACCATCCTCAATGGGGAAAAACTGAGAGGTTATCCTCTAAGGTCAGGAACAAGACAGGGATGTCCACTCCCACCACTCTATTTTAACGTAGTACTGGAAGTCCTAGACTCAGTGATCAGACAACTAAAGGAAATAAAAGCATCAGTAAGGAAGATCAAACGTTCACTATTACAGATGACATGATACTCCATAACAGATAACTCAAAAGACTCCACCAAAAAATTGCTAGAACTGATACATGAACTCAGTAAAGTTGCAGGATACAAAATCAACATACAGAAATCTGTTGCATTTCTATACACCAATAATGAAGCAGCAGGAAGAGAAATCAAGGAATTGATCCCATCTACAATTGCAGCAAAAACCATAAGGTACCTAGGAATAAACCTAACCAAAGAGGTAAAAGATCTGTACTCTGAAAACTATGAAACACTGAGGAAAGAAATTGAAGATGACACAAAGAAACAGAAAGACATTCCATGCTCATGGATTGGAAGAATACTGTTACAATGTCTATACTACCAAAAACAATCTACACATTTATTTCAATCCCTATCAAAATACCAACAGCATTTCTCACAGAGGTAGAACAAACAATCCCAAAATTTGTATGGAACCACAAAAGACCCCAAATAGCCAAAGCAATCTTGAAAAAGAAAAGCAAAAACTGGAGGCACCCATACTCCAGACTTCAAGTTATATTACAAAGCTGTAGTGATCAAGACAGTATGGTACTGGCACAAAAACAGACACATAGATCAATGAACAGAATAGAAAACCCAGAAATGAACCCACAACTGTATGGTCAATTAATCTTCAACAAAGCAGGAAAGAATATCTGATGGAAAAAAAGACACTGTCTTCAACAAATGGTGCCAGGAAAACTGGACAGCAACATGCAAAGAATGAAACTGGACCCTTTACTTACACCATACACAAAAGTGCACTCAAAAGAGATTAAAGACCTATGTGTGAGACCTTAAGTCATCAAAAGCTTAGAGAACACAGGTGATAACCTCTTTGACATCAGCCATAGCAACATCTTTCTAAATATGTCTCCTGAGGCAAGAGAAACAAAAGCAAAAATAAACTATTGGGACTCATCAAAATAAAAGCTTTTGCACAGAAAGGAAAAGATCAACAAAACTAAAAGGCAACCTATAGAAGGAGAGAAGATATTTGCAAATGACATATCTGATAAAGGGTTAGTTTCCAAAATATATCAACACCTCCAAAATGAATAATCCAATTAAAAATGGGCAGAACACATGAATGGATATATTTCCAAAGAAGCTGTACAGATAGTCAATAGACACCTGAAAAGATGCTCAACATCACTGATTATCAGGGAAATACAAAGCAAAACCACATGAGATACCACCTCACACTTGTCAGAATGCCTAAAATAAAAAAACTCAAGAAACTACAGGTGTTGGTGAGGATGTGGTGAAAAAGGAACACTCTTGCACTGATGGTGAGAAGGCAAACTGATGAAGCCTCTCTGGAAAACAGTATGGAGGTTCCTCAAAAAGTTAAAAATAGGATGACCCTATGATCCAACAAGTGCACTACTAGGTATTTACCCAAAGGATATAAAAATACTTATTTGAATGGATACATGCACCCCTATGTTTAAAGCAGCATTATCTAGAATAACCAAATTATAGAAACAGTCCAAATGTCCATCAACTAATGAATGGATGAAGAAGAGGTGGTATATTTATACAATGGAATATTACTTAGCTATTAAAAAAGAATGAAATCTTGCCATTTACAATGATGTGGGTGGAGGTAGAGAGTATTATGCTAATTGAGATAAGTCAGTCAGAGAAAGACCAATATTCATATGTGGAATTAAAGAAACAAAACAAATGAGCAAAAGGAAAAAAAGAGAGACAAACCAAGAAACAGACTCTTAACTTTAGAGAAGAAACAGATGATTTCCAGAATGGAGGTGGATGGGGGGATGAGTTAAATAAGTGATGGGGAGTATACTTGTTGTGATAAGCACTGGGTGTTTTATGGAAGTGCTGAATCAGTATATTGTACACCTGAAACTAATATTACACTGTATGTTAACTAACTGAAATTTAAATTAAAACTTAAAAGAAAACAATGTTGGCAAGAATACAGAGAAATTAAACCCCTTATATAGTGTTAAGAATTTAAAATGGTGCAACCACTTTGGAAAAGAGTTTTGCCATTCCTCCAAAGTTAAACATAAAGTTACCATATGGGCTAGCAGTTCCACTTCTAGGTGTATATGCAAGAGAAATGAAAACACGTCTACACAAAAACTTGTACATGAATGTCCACTGAAGCATTATTTATAATAGCCATAATGTGGAAACAATACAAATATTAACAACTGAGAAATGGATAAATAAAATGTTGCATATTTATATAATGGAATAATATTCAAGAATAAAAAGAAATGAAGTGCTTGATACATGTTATACCATAGATGAACATTGAAAACAGTATGATGATTGAAATAAGTATGTCATAAAGGACCACATACAATTCCATTTATATGAAATTTCCAAAATAAACAAATCTATAAAGACAGAAAGTAAACTGGTGGCTGCCAGCAGCAGGGAGAGGGAGAAACTGGGACGGAACTGGGCAATAACTGCTAATGGATATGGGATTTCTTTTGGGGTGATGAAAATTTCTAAAATTGTGGTGATGGCTACACAATTCTGTGAATATGCTAAAAAAAAGCATTGAATGGTACCCTTTACATGGGTGAATTGTATGGTATGTGAATTATATTTCAAGAAAGCTGGTATTTAAAACTTTAGTTTTCTCATGTATAGCTTGATATCAGGGAAGAAATGTAAATCCCACTGCCATTTTTGTCTTTGGTTATTGACTATTTGGCAAGTATTCCTTTTACTTTAGGAAAATATTGAATTTTATTTAAAGATACTGTACAATAAATCTTTTCAAAACTCTTAAGCAACTCAGCCAATAAGTATTGGCAAAGACCAGACAATCATTGTCTTCTATTTCTGTCAACAGTTCCATAAACTGGCAATGATTCATAACATTTGCATGTGTACCAAACAGTTTTAATAACTGTATCCATGACACTTTTCTGAGGTTTGCTTCAGAAAACTGAGCACAAATATTTTCAATGTGTATTATACAGTGGAACAAAGCAACAAGGGAAATATCAGTCTTTTGTTTAAAAATTCAATAAATCTGTATTTTCTAAACTAACATAGCTGAAGCATCATGTTATGATAAAAAAGAATTTTTTTAATATCTAGCTGAAATTCTTCTTTGACAGATGTAAAATATTAAAAAATATCTACACCATAAATTTGATTTTTAGGTTGCTACTTGATATAATTTCTTTATAAATTTGTAAGTCCTTTGAGATAAAACGTACTCAAAGTATTATTGGGTAGTGTCACTTACCTTGCATAACTCATCTAAAGCTACAGAAACGTACATGCAATTTTTCAAATTTTGAATCAATTGATCTTTGAAATTGTTTGAAAGTATTTGTATGCCGCAGGTAATTGTTTGGTGGCATACTTGACACTCTTTCACTTTTTGTAAAATATAATTTAAAGTCTTTTCCTTGTAACTTTCTTTTTTTGAGGGGTGAGGAGACGGGCAGAGGGAGAGAGAGAATCTTAAGCAGGCTCCATGGCCAGCATGGAGCCCAACATGGGGCTTGGTCTCACAACCCTGAGATCATGGGAAATCAAGAGACACTTAACTGACTGAGAAACCCAGGTGCCTCTCCTTATAATTTTCTAACACAATTTCCACAACTAGAATGATAGGTCTTTTACTGTTTCTCTATCTAAGTATGGTTTTCTTTTTTGTGTGGAATCTAAGCCACTCATTTTATAGCTAGCCAAAGTAATAATTATTTTCTAAAAATTTGTTGGACATTTCATTCTGATTCCAAGTGACTGATTTCATTGTTTTTTTTGACTATTGATATAAAACTTCTTATCAAATTCACTATGTATCTGCTGAAAATGTCTCTTAATATTTTCTATTTAATTTTTTTCTAAAGTGTTTTACACACAAATAACTATTTCATTTTGTTCTACTGTTGCAAATTACAATTGCTATTCATTGTGAAATTTGTGGCATACCTTCTTTCAATTTGTTTCTTTCCTGTTCTGGTCATAGTAGTAGTTTCTACATCTGCTCTTAATTCTGTATCAGTTGTATGCCTTCATTTTAAATGAAAAAAATTTTGTCCATAATGTTTTTTGAAACTAGAAGAGTAATTTCATTATATTATAATTAAAATAAATATTTCAATTTAATACCAATTACGATTTTCATAAGTATTACTGTAACTTGTGGTGTTTGCATAAAATATTCAAATAAGCATCACCATGATACATTGGTGTGTTCAAATTGTATCAGTCCATTGATGCTGACTAGATCAGTGATATGTTAATGTGTAAAACTAGAAATGAGACTCATACACACCGTTTGCCCTACATAACAATAATAATAGCTTATATGAGGCAATGTTAAAATGAAACAGAGTACTTTCCTTATTCTATCTCATGACATTATCGTTCCTCATCTTTACTTGGGATACTCTTGCTTCATCTGTTAACCCTCAACCTGTGTATGATTTCCTATAGGATACTTTCTCTGTTTCTTCCACTGGGCTGCACCAATCAAACTGTTTAAATATTAGAAGAATAGCAAGGGTTCCAGCTTGAGTCTTCGAACTTTGTACATAAGCTTGATCATAACTTCCCATATGGCGAAGAGGCCCTTTTTGTGAGCCAGAGCACACTGACAAAAGAAAGAGGAAGGCCCAATAAGTGTATTTTAATAAGTATGGCTTAGAAATTCCAAAGGCAGGGGAATTTTGAGTACAGCATGGTATTTGTCATTCAAATTAGTCCCTTGTACTAGTATAGGTTCATAGGGAGAAGAGGGATCGTATGGCAATTAAAAAATAGAATCCTTAAATATCTGTAAGATACTTGAAAACTCAGGATCAAACTCAACAGAATGTTACCTGGAAAGGATGTACTATTGAGCACCTCTTATAAATACTGCACTCCACCAGACCAGGACACAGTGGTTCTTGGTGAGGGTGCATATCTTCACAAATACATGTGAGATACTAAATGGGGACTTCAAGAGATTGTCAAGGCATACTTCTAAAAAGTCTGAGGTTTTCCACAATGAGCTACTGCCTCACACCAGTCAGAATGGCTAAAATTAACAAGTCAGGAAACAACAAATGTTGGCAAGGATGCAGAGAAAGGGGAACTCTCTTACGCTGTTGGTGGGAATGCAAATTGGTGCAGCCACTCTGGAAAACAGTATGGAAGTCCTCAAAAAGTTAAAAATAGAGCTACCCTATGACCCAGCAATTGCACTACTAGGTATTTACCCAAAGGATACAAGCATAGTGATCTAAAGGGGTACCTGCAACCCAATGTGTATAGCAGCAATGTCCACAATAGCCAAACTATGGAAAGAGCCCAAATGTCCATCAACAGATGAATGGATAAAGAAGATGTGGTATATAGATATTACTCAGCCATCAAAAAAAAAAAAAAAGAAAAGAAATCTTACCATTTGCAATTACGTGGATGGAACTAAAGGGTATTATGCTAAGTGAAATAAGTTTATAAAAGAAAGACAGTTATCATATGATTTCACTCATGTGGCATTTAAGAAACAAAACAGAGGATCATAGGGGAAGGGAGGGAAAAATAAAATAAAGTGAAATCAGAGAGGAAGATGAACCAAAAGAGACTCTTAACTATAGGAAACAAACTGAGGGTTTCTGGCCGGGGTTGGGGGAATGCGGTAACTGGGTGATGGGCATTAAAGAGGGCACATGATGTAATGAGCACTGGATGTTATATGCAACTGAAGAATAACTGAACTCTACCTCTGAAACTAAAGATACATTATATGTTAATTAATTGAATTTAAATTAAAAAACTAAAGATAAAAAATAAAGCAAATGCCAGTTACATTGCAAAAAAAAGTCTGGGGTTTTCACTGAGTATGTGGGGTAACATCCAGTGGAATCTGTAACATTGTTAATATGGCTCCCTTTGAACACTGGCTTCACTCTTTAATAACAGATTTTCAATGTATGTGTTTGATCAGACATAGGGATACCTAAGCTCTCAACTACTTATATCTATTTTCTCTACTTGACTCTTAGCTCTTTAAAGATAGGGATTATTTTTTTCTTTTTTTTTTAATTAATTTTGGTATCTTTAGTGTCCAATACTGTGTCAGGAACACAGCAGGTATACAATAAATGGTTAATTGAATGAACAAATGAGCATATTTTAATTGGCACCATTTGAGTGAATGTCCAGGCTTACTGTTTAATCCAGAGAAGCTACTTTAATGGTGGGCATTTCATGCTATACAGGAAGGGAGATTACTGACATGACACACCAAGGGAGCGATATACATTTCCACAGGACAGATTTGCCTCACTCCAGAAAGAATACTGTCTAGATCTGTAAGTTTTCTTCTACACATAAAGAGCTATCTCTGACTCTTAATGAACAAAGGGAAGATGGCCCTTGTGTGTATTTTATACACCAAGGCTCTGTTGTCTGTACCAAAGATGCTTTGTTTTAAAGAAAAAGGACTCTATCTGCTTTTAATTTTTAAATAAATTTATAAATTTTGTAGTCCTCCTAGTATGCAAGAGCTTTAGAAAAGACCAAAAGCAATAAAAACAAAAGTTTTATTTTTCATTTCATAAAAACTACAACAGGGGACAGCCAAAATGCCTGTATACTTTCTTACCCTACCTATGAATGTGTTTGAATCACAATCTCTAAAAAGTGACTCAGTAACAACCTCAATTTCAAGCAGAATTCATCTCTGTGCTTTGCATTGAGGTTGGAAGAGAGCCTCATTCACAGGAATGAGCTTGATGATAGGACTGAAAAAGGTATTTCCACAGGAACCCAGTCTGGTTCTACCAATTTGAATCCCAGGTCTTCACAGCTGCCAGGTGGTAACAGCTGTGACTTCCTCCTGACAATAAAAATGGAGAATTTCCAAAAAACTGCTTTGGATTATGAAGCAGACTCATTTTCCACTGCTTCTGTCATTGAGGGATTCCAAATTCTCTGTGGGTGTTAGAGCTTCTGTCTCCTAATGGTAGAGGAGAGAATGTTTTGTCTTGTCAGAATTAGCTTTTGTGGGAGTTTTCAAATACTCATCTCTGAATAGGTTAGGAAGACAAAACTTCTCACCCACTGCATGTGCTCAGAACTCTTGTGTTCTCTGGGTTTAAGTTATGGCTCCTTAGAATTCTTAGCTGGACTGTTTCTTTCAGATGACACTGTTCTGCCAGAACGTCACCTACACAATTTAAGTAACATTTTTTATCTTTTTATGTGCTTCATTCATTCATTCATTCATTCATTCATCCATTTACCCACTAGGTGGTTATTAATACCTACCATGTGCAAGGTAGGATCTCAAGATATTAGATACAATCCTTATCTTCTAGTACTTTGAAACCCAGTGGCATATGTCTATATGCACAATACGTATTCCAGAAAAATGAATGAGAAATATTTACAAGGAAGTTGCTATGAAAATGCCAAGCAGGGAGGAATTACTTCTCATTAGGAAAACAGAAAAGCTTTGTGTAAAAAGTCTCATTTGAAAGGTGGAAGAATTTCAGTCAGATAGAATGGCATGAGACATTGTTCGGGGAGGAATATGTAATGACTGGTTTGATTGATATTTAGATTTAATGCTATGCTGGAGCTGACTGGTACTGTCAATAAGATCATACTCTGTGCATTTCTTCACAATATCATGTTCTGTGATGTCATGTTGGTATCTTAAAATCAACCATAGTGGGAATATTTACACCATGTAAATCGGCAGATCAGGGTTCTTTTTGTTTGTTTTGTTCCTGTTTGGTTTTTTTTTTTTTTTTTTTGAAAGCTGGTCTATCAGCTCACTACTGGGTATATTGTATTATTATTCTTATTACTTCAACTCTCCCTAAATCTATGCCCTTTGGTTGAAATCTTGAAGTTCTTCCCACTAGAGGTAGGTGATATTTTACTACCTTGATGATCTTGAGTTTGGTCAGATTAGCTGCTATGACCAATGGAATGTCAGCAGATGTGACATGATCAAAAGCTCAAAATGCAGTTGTGTATTTAGACTTGTGCTTCTGCATCCCTTTCTTTCAACATGAGAAGGATATTTTCTGGGCAACTTGATGTTTCTGAAACAATGAGACATAAATGGAGTAGAGGTGATCTGAACCAATAGTGGGGAGCCGGCAGAAACTATCTAAGAACAGCAGAGCCCAGATGACCTATAGACATGTGAACCAGAAGTAAATGCTTATGTTTGTATGCAACTGAGATTTTGTACCAGTCATTTATGGAGCAATTGCTAATGAATTGTGTTAGATTTATATTACTGTTATAATAAATTGCCACAATTTTAGTAGTTTAAAACAATACAAATTTACTCTTATATAATTATGGAGATCAGAAGTCCAAGATGAACCTTACAGGGCTAAAACAAGATATCAGCAGGGCTGGTTTCTTCTAGAGGCTCCAGGGAAGAATCTGTTAATTGCTTCTTCCAGTTTCTAGAGACCGTTGGCATTCCTTGATTCATGGCTGCATCACTCCAATCTCTAATTCTGTTGTCACATTGCCTTATCCTGCCCCTGACTTCCTGTTTCCCTTTTATAAGGATCCTTGTGATTACACTGGACCCACCTGGATAATCCATGATTATCTTCGCATCTCAAGATCCTTAACGTAATCATACTGCAAAGTCCCTTTCATTATGTAAGGTAACATATTTACACATTCTGGGGATTATGATGTAGACATCTTTAGGGACCATTATTCAGCCTACCACATGAATATAATTGGAGAATAAAGTGTACATTTGGAATGGTGGAAAAATGCTGGAGAAATAAATTGGAGTTAGCTGGGAGGTACTTTGAATACACACTTTGTGGAGTCCATGATGATTTTATCAAAGAGATGGATATACTCAGTGCCATGCTTGCAGAAAATTAATTTGGTGGACTTGAGCAGGATGAATTGAATTGGGGAGCAACTTGAGGCAGGGAGGCTAGCAAGAACATTAGTCCATGAGGACATTAATGAGGATCTGAACCATGGGCATGGCAGTAGAAAAGGAAGGAAGGGATGCTTATTTTAGAAACTGAATAATAAATCTAGAATTTTAAGCTTGGGTGACTGCTGATTACCTGTAGTAGAAATAGGAAAATCAGGAAGAGGGGCTAGGATGGGTAGGAGTTGGGAGCAACATGAGGATTAGAATACATGGATTTTTTTTTCATGTTGACTTAAGGTGCTTGTAGGATATACATTTTCCCTTAAGACCATACGCTACTTCAGTTTGGTGACCAGTCTTATTAATTTTTGTGCCCTCAGTGTCTAACAAAGTATTTGATATTTGTTAGGTTCTCAATACATGTTTACTGAAGGATGGGAGAAGGCCAAGGGGAAGAGATGAGGAAAGAAAGAGGTGTTGAATGTCAGTTCTCCCACTCCTCACTCTGGCTGAGCCAACTCAATGGGTGGTTTTCAGGGCAGGCAGGGGAGCAGTCTGAAAAGCAGGTTCTCCACTTGCTCTGATGCCAGCCTGGGAAAATTCTCTTTCGTCTTTTTTTTTTCCCCCAGACCAAGATTCTTTATAGGCAGCTAGGCCAAAGAATAAAACATATGAATATGCATGCAGATAATACTTTATCTACACTAACTTTACCAACACAGAAGTAGATCTTTATGCACTTAACCCCAATTTTTCTCTTGTGATTTATCTCATTCTTTGTCTGAGGCACACACCCTACCCAAACTCCTTCAAGACCACCAATGGATTTACCTCTAATTATCTTGTTATTTGCATTTTTCAAAAGTCAATATGATGGCACTATTGAAAGGTAGGTGGCTCCAATGCCAGGGTATCTGGGGTTGGTACATATATAGTTTCAGCTTCCACTGGGACCTAACTTTACTTGGTTAAACTCCCACTCTGTTTTTCTTCCTTTGGTTTGTCTGTCTTCAACAATTCACTCACCAAAACACATTCCCTCCTAAATGTACTATTTAATCTCATTTTATTCCTAACATTAATGTCTTCCCCTTCTTCAAAATGAGAGGCCCCCATAGCTCTATACTCTGACCAGCAGTGCTACTGATGCAATAGGATGAAAGACCCAGGATAGTTTAGCAGTCTAGACGATAAGAAACAATGTCAATGTCAACAATGCCAAATGTTGTGGGTAAATGTCAATAAGAATGATGACTGAAGAAAAGACCAAAAGATCTTGTTAGTGGCTAGAAAAGCCAGCCATTCATTATGACCTTTATGAGTGCAGTTTCAGTGGAGGTAGGGATTAAAAATTGACTGAGAGAGATGTGGAAGCCAAGGGGAGAAGATATTCTTCTGAGATGTTTGATGTTCAAAAATAAATGAGTCAGGATAGTAACTTAAGGTTATAATAAGACAGCTCAAAGATTTTCTCAGGACAGTTAAAATCATGTTTTAAAAATATTAGCCAATTATGTAACTGAAAACTTTGACTCATTTGATAACCACAGAATAAGGGGGAACTGATTGAGTCTCAAGATGAAGTAATTTGGGTCACTAATATTTTGTGTATTATTTCTTATGAAATACAAATATCAGAATATTTTAAACCAAATGTGGTTATTGTTTATTTCCTATGTAAAAGAAGTCTTGAATTAAAACATTTCCAAATCTTAACCTTTACAGAACTCCATGTCTGTTCAACAATGAAGGACTGAGGTAACACAAAGATATTTATTTGAACACGCATAACAGATGTAATTCCTCTTCAAAAGTTTAAACAAAATCAAGTACAAATTAATCTTGCCATTTTTTGTTGGCTTTATACTTGAAGAAAACACAAATAAATACCATGTTTATTATTTTTTACTGTTTCAAAGAAACTTGGTTCCTCTAATTTAAATCTGAGTGAAGATTAAATGGGAATGCAACCTAAGATTGAATTTGTGAGGTTTTCATCAAATTAGCTGTATTCTATCACAGAAAAGTCTCTTATTACAGTATAATGGCCAAAAGAAGTTATAGTTGGCTTCACATTAAGAGAGAAGAACATTGATTAAACATTCATATTAAAACAAATTGAACACAAATATTAAAAGAGATGAATATTTTCTGGAATATACTAATTAAATAAACCATTATTTCTTCTCACACTATTAGCTTGTTAGAAACTTCATGAGACATGAAGCTCAACAAAACTTTAGGATTATGCAATGTGGTGAAAAGAGTAGGGCCTGGACATCAGGAAGCTAAGCTCTTATCCTGACTCTGTCATGCAATTTTGGGCAAGTGACTTTTCTGAAATTCACTTTCTAAGTTTTCAAAATATGAGAATAGGAGTAGCTAATCTCTAGATTTCATCCCAAGACTAAGTCTTTAACTTTGAATTATTTGTTTGTTACCTGGTAAAGACAAACTGTTATGAAGCATCACCATCTTTCTTTTCCTTCAGAACTCTTGGTAGAAAGAGTGAAATATCAGCCTGATATAATGCAGCTGAACACAAAAATGGAGCCATTATAGAAATATCAAAAATAATTAGAATTTCTGCTTATACTTGCACTCTTATGTCCACATCAAATGAGAATGAGGATTATAATTTTGGAAAGGATAACATTTCTATTTTTATTAAAATCAATAAAAGGAACTTGAATTTGAGAGCTGTTTTAAACACAGTTTACTTTGATCAGCCTCAGACATAAGTAAAATCAACAACAACAACAACAACAACAACAACAAAGATAGGCTAGCTAAGAGAAGTTTATATTCCGACTTCATTTATCCACAACGAAAATCAGTGTGACTTGGACACATTCCTTTAAAGGGATTCCCCACCTCCCACCCCCCAATTTGGTTGTTTCAGTTGGGACAGAATCTGATGGCATTTGACAGTGGTGCAGAAAGAGAGAAAATGATTAATTTGGAAGGGAAACTACTTTGGGGTAGTTCCTTATTTTCTGCATTTATTAAAAAAAAACTCCTAAAGGGGAATAAATCAGTCAGAGAAAGACAAATACCATATGATTTCATGCATATGCAGAATTTAAGTAATAAAACAAACAAACAAAGAAAAAAAGAGGTGAACAAAAAAACATACTCTTAAATATAGAGAACAAAATGGTGGTTACCACAGGTGGGGGTGGGGGAATGAGTGAAATAGATAAAAGGAATTAAGAGTACACTTATCTTGATGAGCACTGAGAAATGTAAAGAATTGTTGAATCATTATATTGTACACCTGAGAGTAATATAACACTATGTTAATTATACTTGAAAAACAAAACCTGAAAGACATCCTCAAACAATTAAATAAAAACAATTTTGGAAACTCACTAACACACTCAACACACAACCCAAATGGATTTCTTCACATGACTTTTCTTATATCTGGAATACTTCTTTCCTTTACAAGCCAGATTCCTTCTTTGTCTTCCAAATCTTCCTCAAGATACCTTTCCTCTCTGAAATCACATTGCCAACTTTGAACATCATCTCCCTTCTTCTGTCACTCACTTAGTTGTAGATCTTTCAAATATACATGCATTCTATAATTGTTCATATGTGTCCAGACAGCAAAAATCGGTTTGTATCTATAAGCCATGGTGGAGAACACTGGGGCTATGAAAAGTAGCCCCCAACACTGGGATGGCAGGTTTCTTAGGCCCCTTCAAATTCCTCCTGAGGAGTCAAATGCCCATGGCAGCCATTTTTTTTCCAAAGTGAAAAGGTGTTTTATTGGAGAAAGTATTTTTTAACAAAGGCCATGACTTTGTTATCTATAAGAAAAGAAGAAAAACTCTAATCTACAACCTGCACCAGGTAAATATATTAACTCAAAGGTTCAGGGACATGAATATAAAGCCTAAATATCTAAAATTTCCAGAAGGAAGCAAAGAAGACAATCTTTTGTTTGATCATTTTGTTTGATCATTTCTTTCATTTTTCATTCTTTATTTGGCCATTTCTTTCTCACTTCTCCTGACCTCATTAAGCATTTTCTGGGTTGCTCCAGTGTCATCATCTATTCCTCAAATTCAATCAGTTCCAAGTTGTGTTCATTTTACTACTTGTGATCACTAGGTTCCTTCTCCTTACCATCTCCATTATTTTCACTCTGATCCAAAGCACCATCACCTGTATTATTGTTATAATGTCCTTACTTGTCCCCTTGCATTCACTATTGTTCTCTTATTTATTCTCTACATAACAGCTAGAGGGTTATTAAAAATAATCATAATAAAATAGAATTATATATTTCCCCACCCTTACTTTAAAATCATTCAATGATTTCTTATTGTTCTTAGGCTAGAGAATGAATCCTTTATAAGGCCTTACGAATTAGTCACCAGTTTACCCAATTCACTGTCCCAGTTTACCCAATTCACTGTCTGTTTATGGCTGTTCTCCTGGTTTAATTATTATCTTTCTCTTTCAAAAGTATGCTGATTGGCTGATAAGTCATGTGACCCTTGCCCACCACCCCTTCCTCACCCCATGCCACTTTCCCTCCCACTCACTGGGCTCCAACTTCACCAGCCTTCTCTCTCTGCCTTAGATTTTCCCTTTTGTTTTTTTTTTTAATTTTTAAACTTTTTATTTTTTTACCTCAGAGCCCCGGCACATGCCTCTCTGAAATGTGTTTTCCTCTTCCCTTTGCCAAGGTTACTGTTACTCATCCTTCAGATTTCATTTGATCTCATTTTAAATGTCACGTCTTCCTACTGTATGTTTAGTACTTTGCTTCAAAGTATCTCCACCTTTGTAATCACATATAAATGTGTGTCATTAGTCAAATAATGTCTGATTCCCCTTTCCCTCCATAAGACAGCAGAGAGGTATCTGTTTTGCTCTCATTAAATTTCTACTATCCCCCGCAGAAACTGGCACAGAGTAGGCTACCAATATGTATTTATGGAGTCAATAAGCTGCTGAATATGCTCAGGGCACTCTGTACATAACACCTCCTACAATGTCTACATTAAGATTGAAATTAAATGACTGCAAATATGATTAATGTCTTATATGAGGTCTTTTTGCTCATCAGAATGTAAACTTCAAGACAAGAGACCAATAGAGACTAGGACTACCCGGAAGGCAGCACATCATAGAGTTCAAACCCCAGCTCTAGCATTAACTATTTGTATGGCCATTGGCCAGCCGTCTAACTTCTGTCCCCATCTTTAAAAGGGGAATGACAAGGATATGTATCTAATAGGGTGTTGTGTGAATCTTACAAAGTAGAAAAGTGCCTGGTACATTGTCAGCACCATGTAAGAATTCATTCTTTTTGTTATTGAGCAGTGTATCTTTGGTATTTAGCACAGTATCCTGCTGTTGTGTGCATATGTTCAGTAAATATTTATTGAATTATTTCAGGGACTAAATTCTCTGCTGTCTGATGTGGCTATAGCCACTCCTGCATTTAATCACACACTGAGCTGCACTGAGAGCAAGAACTGTCTCCCACTTAGGTTATATTTTTATTATGTCTTAAGATAGCTCTGCATTGTTCTCTGAGGGTTTTAGAATCACATCAGAGAATCAATTCTTTTGTCTTATTTACTATCCTTTAAGGTGTCCTTTGCTTGGAATCCTGGTCTGGTCTGGCCCCCAATGTGGGATCCAATCTAGAAGGCATTTTGAGGGGGGCGCCTGGGTGGCTCAGTCGTTAAGCATCTGCCTTCATCTCAGGGCGTGATCCCGGCGTTCTGGGATCAAGCCCCGCATCAGGCTCCTCCACTGGGAGCCTGTTTCTTCCTCTCCCACTCCCCCTGCTTGTGTTCCCTCTCTCACTGGCTGTCTCTCTCTCTCTCTCTCTGTTAGAAAAATAAATAAAATATTAAAAAAAATAGAAGGCATTTTGAAGATTAGTTGGCTAGGAGATATCCCATTTCTCCTTCCACCTGGCTAAATGTTCTTGGGCCAAGGACATTCCTCAACTCTTTTTATCATCTTTCCTTTTTTTTTTCTGGAAAACATTCAGTCTGGGGTTTAAGGGATCATTCTTGGTGTTCGGTACCTTTGCAGGAGGGGTGAGAACTGTCCACCAGACTACTTCTCAATCACTGTCCTGTCATGAGGATCTCCAGGCCCTCAGACAAAGATCTACAAGTGGCCCTCTCCACTGATACTTCACATATTAACACAACTACCTACATGATAATGATTATATGTCATAGGCCTATGATATTAACTATATATTACAAATAAATATAGGTCTTAATATATATCATAATTATATTTATCTTTTATAGAGTAAGGCCAGTGTTAACTCTATGATTGCTCCCACATATAACAAATACCAAACCCTGGTTGGCATGCAGCATGTTGTTTTGAATTGTGTGAAAGGAATATAATCTTACATTAAAAAACAAATTGTCATTGCCTCTTCCAGCCTAAGACTGTTACAAATACAATCGTCCTTGGATATATTATATTTAGAGATCTTCTTCTTGGTATTGAATTTCCTCCATTGTTTACCCTGTGCTGCTGGGCCCCATTAGATAAAAAAAAAAAGTATTTTTTTCCGTGGAAGAGGTGCATCTTGGGAAGGAGCTGTAGCTACTAGCCATCCTTTGTTTCCTATTTGGGCTGTCCCTGACCCTGTTTCAGTTAGCAGGAATAACATATCACAGGTCAACCTTTAATGCTGGTCATGTGTGCAAGTAAGAAGTTTGTCTTGGTTTGGTTTTCCCCAGAGGCATACTATCAGACAAAAATTGAATGTATGTTAGGAAGGTATGAGTACACTGGGTAGGAATGGGGAGGTGATAGATGGAAGGGAAGACAGTCAATAAAAGGTACTTTTATAAAAAAGGAGACAACTAAAGTTCATTCCCATTGGGAAATATTGAAAATGTGGTAAAACATGCATTGTAGCATAACCCACCCAAGGATCCAGGTATCCAAGACATTTGTACCTCCATACCCATTAGCCATTTGTTGAAGGCTGTCCCTGGAGGAATATTGGTCCCAGGCACTGTTGTGTGTGCCTTGTGACAAACTTGGTTCTAGCAGCCCCAGGTCAGCCTTCTGGCAAAGATATATGTACCGGCTCTTGGAGGTCAGGCTGGTATGCAATGGATGTGGTAAGGAGATCAAAGAGGACATAGGAGGAACATTGACACTATCTACTCTATTATCTACTAATGAACACATTACAGAGTGGATATATTGTGACTGTGGCAGAAAAACCTTATTCTCAACATTGTTGTAAAATCAGGTTTTTTTTATTTCTAGCTTTTATTGTGTAGCTCTTATTGTGCCACTTTCCTCACTGCCACTTCTCTTTTATCCCTTTGTTCCACTCAATTCCACACAGTCTTTTTTTTCCTCCCCTACTGGCATACTCATCCTGCTTACACCACCTTTCTTCTCTACGTTTTTCCCAAATGGAAACCTCAAGTCTTCTGAGTCTTCTCTCAGAACAAACACCATTATCATGGGTGATAACATGACTATTATTGCAGTGATGATAACATTTGTTGACTGAATCCTCCACTGGTCACTGCTCCTGGCTGTCACAAAGATGGCTGAGGAACCACTAAGTCAGGATAATGAGTCATAAAAACTGAAGGGCTCTTTTCAGTCTGGCTTCCCTTATGCCTAGGCGGCTGTTGGCCCTGTGTAACTCTGCTCTGGATCTGTGCCATTCTGCCTCATCTATCTAGCATTGCCTGGAGGAAGACTGCCACTCATGTCAGATGAAACTGATGATGATTCTTGGCTAGGAAAGTAAGATTCCTGAATGACTAGATAGTAAGGCCCAAGTTCATATCTGACAATCCTTTATCCAGACCTTCTGATCCTCACTCTATTTTCAGGACTATGACTCCTGTTAAAATACCCCTGGGTTTGATTTTTTTCATTTAGTCATGCTGTTGTAACTGTTTATTCAAGAATGCTGATCCTGTTTAGAAATTGCAGTCACAGTGTTACCAGATGCACATACTAATACTCCACTAGGACCAGTCCTCATGTAAGTGGAATGCTATAATGTGATCTCAGGGATACTGGGCTCACCACAAATATATAGTGCTTTCTTACTTCCCACTGTCTGACATTTCTTAACAAGAAATAAATCATTTTAGGGGGTTGTGGGGGAGAATCCAAATTGTAAAAGAATACTTCTGGGAGAAATAATTTGTTGTCGATTTGCCTATATTTTTATTTTTAGCAAATTAATAGATATACTTAATTTTAAAAAGCACAATTAGCACTAAAAAACTTGTAAGAAAATACAGCTATGGCTCCACTCCTTCCAACTACCCAAAAACCACTCCTCAGAGAAAACAACCTTCAATTATTTTAGCTATTTATTCTATTTACCTACATAATTATACACAAAATGTTTATACTGCGATTTCTTATTGACCTATTTAATACATTATTTATTGACTTCTTACAGTGAAAGATTAGAATTTTGTACACTTACACACACCCATATGTCTCTCACTTGATCTTTCCAATATAGTTTTATCATAATTCTTGGTTAAATGAATATCCTGTGTCCAACACTTATGATTATGTAGAACTGTTCACATTTGGGGCATATAGTATGCAATAATCCCATTTCCTTTATTGTACATCTTTTTCTCTAGATAATAATTGCCTTTTCTTTATGTTTGTTTAGTTTTCTGTGAACCAATCACTAATTCTTCCCCAACTCTCCCATAGAGTTATGAATGCTTCTCAATGCCATTAAACACATCTGGTATCCTATCAGCTCCATCTCTCCACTCTTCCCCCATGAGACAACTGTCCTAGAGTCTCCTGTTCAATCTTCATTCAATCTGAATTAGTTGTTCTTTAGACCGGCTTCATGGCTGTCCTGCCACAATTTCTGTTAATAAAGGAATTCTTTTTTTCTCTCCTGTGTTGACTTCTCTGTCTCCTGAATCCTAAGTCTTCCACTTTCTAGGTTCACTCCCTTTGTGTTAGTAAAGCACATTCTGGAGTAGCTTTCTGGAAATACATTTTAGAATTCTTTCATGCCTGCAAATGTTCTTCTCTCACTCTTGAATGTTAGTTTGGCTGCATGTAGAATTCCCGAATGGAAATAAACTTTAATTGAAATGTTATGGGCATTGCTCCAGCTTCCAGTGTTGCTGCTGGAAAGTCTGAAGATAAATTGATTCTTGATTCTTAGTGAAGAAACTTTTTTCCCCTCTAGGAATTTTTAGGGCTTCTCTGTATCTCCCTGTTACTCTAGCATTCAAAATGATGTGCCTGGGGCGCCTGGGTGGCGCAGTCTTTAAGCGTCTGCCTTCAGCTCAGGGTGTGATCCCAGCGTTCTGGGATCAAGTCCCACATCAGGCTCCTCCGCTAGGAGCCTGCTTCTTCCTCTCCCACTCCCCCTGCTTGTGTTCCCTCTCTCACTGGCTGTCTCTCCCTCTGTCAAATAAATAAATAAAAAATCTTAAAAAAAATGATGTGCCTGGTGGATGTGTAGTTTTTACTTCCTATATTTTACTTGGCATTTGGTGAGTTCTTGCACTCTGGAAACTCATTTCCATAATTTCTGAGAAGTGTCCTATTGCCTCTTTTATAACTTCTTCACCTTCTTTTAACTATTTTTAATTTGAAATTTTTTAATAAATGTATGTATGTATTTATTTATATTTTAAAATTCCAGTTTAATTAATGTACAGTGTCATATTAGTTTCAGGTGTACAATATAGTGATTCAACAATTCTATGCATTACTCAGTGCTCGTCATGATGAGTGCAGTCCTCATCAATATGAGTGCAGTCTTAATTCCCTTCACCTATTTCACCCATCCCCCAACCCACCTCCTTTCTAAGTAACCATTGGTTTGTTCTCTATATTTAAGAGTCTGGGTTTTAGTTTGTTTTTTTTCTTTGTTTGTTATGTTTCCTAAATTAGACACATGACTGAAATAATATGGTATTTGTCTTTCTCTTAGCATTATACCCTCTAGATCCATCCATGCTGCAAATGACAAGATTTCATTCTTTGTTATGGTTTAACAATATTCCATTTATATAGCTTCACATGACTGGATAGGACTCAACTATTTTGTTGGGGAACCCTCAAATATAATCATCTAGAAGTGTTTTTCTCTTGGGATTGTGCCTTCAGAAAAGACTCTTTCAATTTCCTGCCTGGAGTATTAGAAGCCTAACTGCTAGGGTTCTAGAAGTCAAAAAAGGAAAGGAACTTTGAAAATTTCACCTGCTTCTCTTCCATACACTTTACTGTGCCAGGCTCTGGAGCCTCTCAGATTGAATTGTTCTGGGTTCCTTTTGAGTTGAAGAGTGGCAGCTGGCTGGGCAGGGTTATAGAGAGAACCTGGGGGTGGGGTGCTTTATACACTTTCAGTTTTCCTATATTTCACTTAACCTTCTGAGGTATTTGTGTGTCTGGTTTCTCAGCCTTTCTGGGATTCTACAGGGCAAATTAGCTTGTTTCCTATTGGCATTTCTCTTTGTAGACACTTGGTTTCAGCTTTCTGTTCTAGGGAGTTGCTCTTATAGAGATGGGCAAAGCTATTTTCTTAGCACCACATTTACATTTCTGCCCTTAGGAAAGAGAGTAGAGAGGGAGGTAAGCCAAACAGTTCCTTCTAAGTACACAGATATATCTATATCTATATCTGTATCTATATCTATCTATACACACATATCCTAGCTCACATTCCATTGGGATAATTCAATATCATGGCCACAATTACCTGTAAGGCAGGATAAAAAATGTAGTCACTAGCTAGCCAGTATTATGCCTTGATAAAACTCCATATGCGTGGGGAGGTTCTTATTGAAAGGAAGAAAGGGAGAATGGACATTGGGGGATGATAAGCAGTCTCTGCCACACATAGGAATAGTGGCATTTCATTCCACATTACAGTGGTTCACCTGCCCGCAAACCACAAGTCTTGCACAGATCGACATGTGGTCAGTGGCATGTGAACTTCTAAGCATCTGCTGCCCTGGGCTTATGGGTGGGCTATATTGACCATCCTAACCTTTGGTCCCAGCACTCCAAGATTCCCTGTAAACAATTCATTTTTTCCTTTAACAGAAACACAGATTTAACCAGATAAGGCTTCCAGCCATGTAGGTAATTTTTATAGGCTGCCTCTACTCATAAACTGTCAGGAACATATACAGGACCATCTCTTTTCCATGCTTGGAGAGAGTTGGACCACAATCTCCAAACTGGTACCTATTTTACATGATATAAAAAAGAACATTCTATGTTTAATACAAAAGGGGGAAAATTCTGTCTACTATTCAAAATTGGTGCTTTCTACATACCCTACAGCAGTACTTATCAAAGATGGATGTGCATAGGCATCATCTGGAAATCTGGTTAAAATGCAGATTCTAATTCAGTAGGTGTGGGCAAGGCCTGAGTGTCTACATTTCTTTTTTTCTTTAGTACAGTTGATAAACAACATTACATTAGTTTCAGGTGTACAACATTGTGATTCAGCAAGTTTATACATTATGCTGTGTTCACCACAAGTGTAGCTACCATCTGTCACCATATATCACTATTATAATATGATTGATTATGTTCCTTATGCTGTGCCTTTTATTCCCATGACTGATTCATTCTATGACTGGAAGCCTGTATCTCCCACTCTCCTTCACGTATCTCCCACCCGCTGCCCTTTGGCAACCATCAGTTTGTTCTCTGTATTTATAGGTCTGATTCTACTTTTGTTTGTTTGTTCATTTTTTCAGATTCCACATATGAGTAAAATTATATGGTCTTTATCTTTTTCAGCCTGACTTAGAGAGTCGGCATTTCTAACAATCTCCTGGGAAATGCCAACTTTGCTATCCAGGAACCACACTATGGTTAGCCAGACACTAAATAATTCCTCTGCTAGTATCCAGGTACGCTTTGCTTTGAGATCAGACAGCTCACATTAGATGCAGAATTCATATGTGTCTTAAGGAGACAACAAATGCATTTCTTCTGATAAGCATAAGCAAAGGAGTATCACAGATTTTTGCAACTTTTGCTGTACCTAGGACATTTAGCAAATAGTAAAACTGAATGATAAACAATGATGGGTAGGTTACAATACCACAAGGGACTACATGGCCATGTAAGTCAAAGAAACTTGCCTAAACCATCCAAAGAGAAAAATTGGTTATGCAGCTGGCTATTCTCTTGTTTTATGATTTAGGTTGCTTAATTAATGAATATGAACATGTACTCAAAGACCAGCACATTTCATTTATTTTAAGCAGCTGGTCTCTGGTTTCAGTGTATTTAAATTTTTGGACTGTTTTGATGGCTGTGGTGGCTGCTGGTTTTTGGAAACTGTAGTTCAATATGGAGAGCACTACTTACAAGTGGAGGCAGGCCAAGATCACTGATTGTTTTTCCTAAACAAACTGAAATATAAAAAAATCCTTTTAACACCCACATTGTTTGCTTCTTTGCTTTTTTTTATAATAATATATTTTTATTATATTATGTTAGTCTTCTTTGCTTTGTGCTGATTGTGTGACTTGCTGAGTGATTCATTCTCAAAGACGGCCCCTTAGGATTAACTTGCCAGAGGTACTCATTTTTACCTAAAGACACTGTAAAGTGCAAGTGTCTCATTTTTATTGTCAATTTTTATTTTCTGTCATCATATGGGACAACAAGAAGGGAGATAACCATCTAGTTGTGAGAGAGGGGAGTTTGCTAAATTCTTATTGTTGGAAAACCTGGTTTTATCCCAGTTTCTCATGAAGACATTTTTAAGCAGATGCTTGAAAATAATCAATGAAAGAAAGCTGTATTATCAATAGCCTTGGAAACGGTTTTGAATTTGGGGGGTAGGAGGACAGAGTAAGGGGTTAATTTCTTTTAGATTTTAAAATTGAAGTAAGACATAGGGAAGCACAAAAATAAACAAGTATGTGGCTTGAGGAATTTTCACAAATTGAACACCAATAATGTAACCAACATCCGTATAGAGAGAATATTACCAGTACTCCCAGAAACCTTGCTCATGTCCACTTCCATTCACTTACACCATATCCCACCCTTTGACCTCAACCTGCAAGGGTAACTATCATCTGACTTTAAATATGATAGACTATTTTTGCCTGTTTGTAAACTTTATATAAATTGAATATGCTGTGTGTACTCTTTTAGGACTGGTTTCTTTTGCTCATTATTACATTATGTGATTTTTTTGCATGTATGTGTTATGCATTTTTACATATAGATATGATTTGTTCATTTCATTGCTGTGTATACAGGCCAGGCAGTGTAAAGCAGCCTCTATAGGGACCAACACTACTCCAAAATGACTCCTTCCCTGGGGAGAGAGAAAGATAACCACACACAAGTCAGACTGCAGCCCAAGCAGTGGGTAGGGGAGGAAGACAGCTGGTCTGACTGTAGGCCCTGCCCACCAATGAAAGGTGTCAGAGAACAACACAGTAAAAGTGCCCTGTAGTTTGGTGCTACTGCATCTCTGGAAAATGCCTGGACTGACCCAACTCAAGCCCAAGGTGGGCCCAAATTGGACAATTAATAGCACAGGGACCAAACACTGCCCATAACAGGCAAAGAGAGCCCCCGATGATGAGTGGACTGAGAAAAGCAGACAAGACATAACAGCAGAGCACACACAACACACAAAGGAGACATCCCTGAAGCCAGGTTCTGATGAACAGGGGCATTGCATTGAAGGGCACTATAGGGTCACTACTTCATAAGGTCATTACTTTCAAGAGCAGAAGACATAGCTGACTTTCCCAACATGAAAACAGACACAGAGAGTTAGACAAAATGAGACAGAGGAATATGTCCCAAATGAAAGAACAGGACAAAATCACAGAAGGATATCTAAACAAAACAGAGACAAGTAATAAGCCTGACAGAGAATTTAAAGTAATGGCTATAAAGATGCTCACTGAACTTCAGAAAAGAGTAGAGGACCTCAGTGAGACCCTACAAAGAGAGAGAACACATAAAAAAGAAACTATCAGAGATGAAGAACTCAATAACTAAATTTAAAAATATATTAGAGGGAATGAGTAGTAGACTAGAGGAAACAGAAGAATGGATCAGTGACCTGGATGACAGAGTAATGGAAAGCAGTTAAGCTGAACAGAAGAAAGAAAAAACTAATAAAGTAAAATAGATTGAGGGAACTCAGTGACACCATCAAGTGTAATAACATTTGCATCTTTGGGATCCCAGAAGGAAAAGAAAGAGAAAAGGGGCAGAAAATTTATTTAAAGAAATAATATCTGAAAACCTCTTGAATCTGGGGAAGAAAACAGAAATCCAGATCCAGGAGGCATATGGAGCCCCCAACAAAATCAACCCAAGGAGGTCCACACCAAGACACATAGTCATTAAAATGGCAAAAAAAAAAAAAATATTGATTAGGATAGAATTTTAAAAACAGCAAGAGAGGGACACCTGGGTGGCTCAGTCAGTTAAGTGTCCACCTTCAGCTCAGGTCATGACCCCAGGGTCCTGGGATTGAGTCCCATGTTAGGCTCCTTGCTCAGCAGGGAGCCTGCTTCTCCCTCTGACTACCATTGCCCTTGCTTGTGTGCTCTCTCTCTCTGACAAATAAATAAATAAAATCTTCCAAAAATTTTTAAAAATTAAAAATAAATAAAAGCAGCAAGAAAAAGAAAATAGTTACATACAAGGGAAACCCTATAAGGCTATCAATTGATCTTTCAACAGAAATTTTGCAGGCCAGAAGAAAGTGGCATGATATAGTCAAATTGATGAATGGGAAAAATCTGCAGCCAAGAATACTCTATCCAGAAAGGCTATCATTCAGAATAGAAGAAGAGATAAAGAATTTCTCAGAAAAATAAAAGTTAAAGGAATTCATGACAAAGGCATTATTGGTGGAAGAGCAAACTGGTGCAGCCACTGTGCAAAACAGTATGGAGGTGCCTCAAAAAATTAAAAATAGAATTACTATAGGGTCCAGTAATTCCACTACTCTGTATTTACCCAAAGAATATGAAAACACTAATTTGAAAAGATATATACACCCCTATGTTTATTGCAGCATTATTTACTATAGCAGAATTATGAAAGCAGCCCAAGTGACCATTGATAGATGAATGGATAAAGGAGATGTGAGATATCTATATCTATATCTATGTCTATATTGGTGAAATACATATATATTATTTATGTATTATAATGGAATAGTACTCAGCCATAAAAAATGAAACCTTGCCATTTGCAACAGTATCAATAGAGGTAGAGAGTATAATGCTAAGCGAAGTAAGTCAACCAGAGAAAGACAAATACCATATGATTTCCCTCATATTTGGAATATAAGAAACAAAACAAATGAACAAAGGAAAAAAAGAGACATATAAAAAAACAGGCTCTTTTTAATTTTTTTTGCAATGTATAATGCTTATTTGCACAATTTAAATTCAAATTTTGAAGTATTAAAGTAATTAGAATACATAATATTTTTAAATCTGGTAAGCCAAATTTTTATTATTTTTTTTGAGAAAGAGAGCAAGAGCATGAGCGGTGGGGAGGGGCAGAGGGAGATGGAGAGAAAGAATCTTAAACAAGCTCCATCCCAGCATGGAGTCCAATGTGGGGCTCGATCTTACAACCCTGAGATCATGACTTGAGCCAAAATCAAGAGTCAGGTACTTAACCAACTGAGCCATCCAGGCAACCCAAAAAACAGACTCTTAAGTATAGAGAACAAACAGATGGTTACCAGAGGGGAGGTGGGTAGCGGGATGGGTGAAATAGGTGAAGAAGATTAAGAGTACACTCATCTTCATGAGGACTGAGTAATGTATAGAATTGGTGAATCACTATATTGTACAATTGAAGCTGATATAACACTGCATGTTAACTATACTAGAATTAAAATAAAAATTTAAATTAAAAATAGGTGAAGAGATAAGCAAATTTTAGTATATGTACATAGTGAAATACTACTCAGCAATACAAAGGAATGAACTATTGATTCATGCAACAATATGATGAGCCTCAAATACTTATGGTGATTGAGAGAATATAGATAAAAAAGAGGTATGCTGTATGGTTACATTTATATAAAATTCCAGAAAATGTAAGCTAATACAGAAATTTAAATTGATCTATAGTAGGTGCACATCAGTGGGTGTTTGGGACCAGCATGGAAAGAAAGATGTACTGCAAAGGGGCACAAAGAATCTCTGGGTGGAGATGTGGAAATTTTCTATATCTTCAATATGCTGGTAGTTTCATACACATGTATTATTGAAATTCATGAAAATATACACTTCAAATGGGTGCAGTTTATTGTATGTAAATAATAACTCAATAATATTGTTTTTTTAAAAAGCATCTCAGGAGCCCAGTATTAACTATGCATTATGGTGGTAAACTGTGGCAGGGCCATTGCTACTCTCATGCAGACTGAGGGTGTCAATTTCATGGAGTTAAGGAGGTAAGTATTTTGCATTATGGAATTTTTTCCACATGCCTGCCTCAAAGAAGTCTCCAGCTTCTGATAAGGAAACTTATCTTTATAAGTAAATAGGAAAACACAAGAGGCATTTTCTGTGATATGATTCATGGTTCTGTAAAGTAGTGCCCAGTGTTTCCATTTTTATACCCTTTTCTGTGCATGTGAGAGAGAACTGATTACAAGTGTCCCCACATCCATGTGCGTCCTTTGACCTCTAATATTTGTACATATGATATACATTTTTATTTTTCCAAGGGTAAGAAAAATGCTAGAATTCTTCCACATATGAATTTTAAATTAGTCTATAAATATTGCATTCTGAATTATATACTTTACTCTAAATAACTTGTGCTTTTTTATGGTTTATTTTGAAAAAAGATGAACAGTGATGCTGGATTCCACATATAAGATAAGCATAGTGTATTTGTGCTTCAGATGCTGGGAAAAGACAGTTGAAATAATGATTTTCTTCCTTTCAAATCCTGTCTAGAACAACTGCCATATGACTGTCAGTGTGATTTCTCCTTAAACATTTTGAGAGGAAGGGTAAAATCCACAAAAGAAAAGTAACATGTACTGAACAGCTATTAAGTACCAAGCATCACATCATTTATTTCACAAAAGTTTTTGCATTCAAGTGTTCCAACACTGTAAGGTTTGTAGTATTAGCCCCATTTTACAGGTAAGGAAACTGTGGTTCAGACATGTTAAGGTACTTATAAAAAGCTCCTGACACATTTGCCAATTTGAGGGCAGCAGCTGAGAGGCTGAGAAACTGAACAGAGGATTTAGGAATATCATGGGTTTGGAGAACAAAAACTGGAGGGCTCTACAATGAGGAGGAACCTTTGTAAATACTCATGAGTTTCAGCTGGAACTCTTGAAGGACTATACCTTATGTGTAAGTATGAACCGGTACATTAGCAAGATGGTAAAATAGGAGGCTCCTAATTTTTTCTCCTCCAATGGATATGCTGAATATATAGCTACACATGCATCAATTCACTCTGAGAGAAATCCAGAAGCTAGTTGAGTGACTCCTACACATCAGAAAACTGAGAATATACCCACATCAAAATGGTGGGAAAAGCTGAGACACACTGATGCCATAAACCCCCGTCTTGGCACAGTGCCTTAAAACTGAGACAATACTCCCAACTTTCAGCTTCTCCTTGAGGAGGGAAGAATTTTGGCCACACATCTAGCCCCCTAACTTTTATGGCTGCCTCCTAAGGGACTAGCTCCCAAATTACCTAGCTCAAAAAGCTGAAGGGGCTTTGTATTTGCATGTCTCTCAGGACCACAATAAACAAAGAGGCAGTTTTTAAACAGGTGCACAAACACTTCCCACAGCTATTCCCCTGGACTCAGTGTAGAGGGAGCAGGCAAAAATGCCCAGCTTCTAGTTTCTCTCTGGAAGGGATACTCTCCCAGCTGCTGCTTGAGAGTTGGGCTTCTAATCAGCTTGCACCTGGGAGCTGATAGGCTCTTCGTGGAACCTGAAAGGGTTTGTGGGCATTCCCTCCACCTTCTTCTCCCAGCTCACTCCAACAACAAAACCAAGTCTCCAGCTTCTTTTTTAAGGAGCTTATTGACACATCTAGCACCCTAACTTTTACAGCTGCTATCTGAGGGATGGGCTCCTGAATTACCTAGTTCTGGGAACTGACAGGGTTCAGCATTTGTGAGTCCACCCAGACCACAGAGAACAAAGAGCTGGTTTTTATCGGTGCACAAGTACTCCCAGCAGCTATTCCTTGCTCCTTATCTTCCCTAATCTTCCTGATAGGGAATAGACTGCCTATCTAACATCCCAACCGTCCCAGAAGCTGCCTGAAGGTTAGACTTCCAATTAGCTCACATCTAGGGCTTGACCAAGCAATTAATAGTTCTCCAAGAGCCTGACTAGGCATATGAGCATTTCCCCCACTTTTGTGGCTCTGATGGGACTTCACACACCTTAATCTCTTAGGAGCACTAAGAACAAAAATGGTGGTATAGACAAGCACAAGTTTGACAAGCACCCAGAATTTTGGGCCAGTTTGAGTGGTGAGTTTCATATCCTACATGAGGTTAGTCTGTCAAGACTTGGAGAAGTTGTTGCTTTATCTAATATGCAAAAAAACCACACAGGGAATCAAGGAAATTGAAGAAACAAGGTAATATGTCCCAAATGAAAGAACAAGATAAATCTTTAGACACTGACCATAATGAAACAGAATTAAGTGATTTACCCAACAGAGATTTCAAAATAATGTCATAAATATGCTCCCTGAAGTCAGGAAAACAATTCATGAACAATGTGACAATTTTAACAAAGAGATAGAAAATATTAAAAAGTACCAAGTACAAATAATATATCTCAAGAATACAATAATTGAACCAAAAATATTCAATCGAGGGAAATGACAGGAGACCAAATCAAATGAAAGAAAGGTTCATCAAACTCAAAAATAGGTCAGTGAAAATCATCTAATCAGAGAAATGAAGAAAATGAATGAAAAAAGTTAAGATAGCTTAAGAGACTTATGGGAAACCATCAAAAAGACAATATGCACATCATGGGAGTTGCAGAAAGAGAAAAGGAAGAAAAGGGGACAGAAAGCTTATTAAAAAAATAATGGTTGGAAAAACCTTCCCCAAATCTATGAAAAGAAAAAGACATCCATATCCAGAGGCCCCAAGAACACTAAATTAGATGAATTCAAAGATACTCACACCAAGATACATTGTAATCAAATTGTCAAAAGTTAAAGACTGAGAATTGTGTAACAAGAGAAAAACAACGTTTTATGTACAAGGAAACTTCCATAAGACTATAAGCAAGTTTTTCAATAGAAACCTTGCAGGCCAGAAGGGGGTGAGATGATATATTGAAAGTGCTGAAAGAAAAAAAAAACTACCAACCAAGAATACTTGGCTCAGCAAAGTTGTGCTTCAGAAGTGAAGGATAGATGAATATATTCTAAAACAAACAAAATCTGCAGGAGTTCATCACTAGATACACCTTACAAGAAGTATTAAAGGGAGTTCTTCAAGCTAAAACAAAAGGCCACTAAATAAAAACATAAGAACATATGAAAGTATAAAACTCACCGGAAAAAGTAAATATATGGTCAAATTCTCTAATATTGTAATGGTGGTGTGTAAAACTTATAACTCTAGTATAAAGGTTAAAAGACAAAAGTATTAAAAATACCCATAGCTACAATAATTTGTTAATGATGCACCATATAAAAAGATATAAATTGTGACATCAAAAACATAAAATGTCAGGGGGAGTAAAATTATAGAGCTGTTGTACAGAGTGGAAGTTAAGTTGTTATCAACTTAAAAAAGACTGTTGTAAGACATTTTATATAAGCCTTGTGGTAACTGCAAAGCAAAAACCTATAGTAGGTACATGAAAGATAAGGAGAAATTAATCAAAGCACAAAATGATCAAATAACAAAGGAATACAGCAAGAGATGAAGAAAGAAAAAATCTACAAAATACCCAAAAGACAATGAACAAAATGGCAATAGTAGGCCCTTATCAATCAATAATCACTAAATGTAAAAGGACTAAATTCTCAAAAGACAAAGAGTGGATGAATGGAGGGAAAAAAAACCCCAACTATATGCTGCCTACAAGAGACTCACTTCAGCTTTAGGGACACACATAGATTGAAAATAGAGGAATTAAAAATATATTCCATGCAAATGGAAACCAATAGAGAGCAGGGGCAGCTATACTTATGTCAGACAAAATAGACTTTAAGTCAAAAATTGTCACAAGAGACAAAAAAAGGTCATTAGATATTGATAAAGGGGCCAGTTCATCAAGAGGATATAGCAATTGCAAACTTATATACCCAACATCAGGGCACCTAAATATATAAAGCAAATAAAACACACCTGAAGAAGAAATTGACAGCATTACAAGAACCGTAAGGGATTTCAATACCCTGCTTTGAAAAACACAATAAGGAAATATTGGATTTGAACTACACTTTAGATCAAATGGACCTAATAAATATATACAAAACATTCTATCCAAAGACAGCAGAATATACATTCTTCTCAAGTACACATGGAACATTATCCAGGATAGTTCATATGTTAGGCCACAAAATAAATCTTTATAAATTTAAGATTGAAATCATATTAAGCATCTTTTCTGACCACAGTGGTGTGAAACTCGAAATCAATAACAGGATGAAAACTGGAAAATTCACAAATGTGTGGAAATTAAACAACACACTTTTGAACTATCAATGGGTCAAAGAAGAAACGAAAAAAGGAAATAAAAAAAAATCACAAGACAAACTAAAATGGAAATGTAACATACCAAAACTTCTGGGATATAATAAAAGCAGTGCTGAAAAAGAAATTTATGGTGATAAATCCTATATTAAGGAAAAAAAAAAA